>NC_135333.1:166368620-166677320 GCF_023851605.1 Tamandua tetradactyla
CTATGCTCTTATAACTCTGCAGAGCACCTCAAAATATGAAAACACAGGGGAATATTTAATTTACTTTTGTACTTTATTTCAGATCAACAATTGATCAATAGTCCTAAATACAGAGGTACTTTACCTGTGATGGTGTGTGGAGATTGAAAGAAACTTACTGAACATAATATTTACAAATTGAAAATGTAACTAATGTACTGTTAAACTATAAAAATTTTACCCATATACCCAGACTGTTCAGAATCTTTGTATATTAACTTTCCATTAAAAAACATTCTACAGGAGGTCTCTTCTATCTTTGCCAGGTAGCCAAAAATCTTCCTTAAGGCTTGTCTGTTAACTAACGCTATGACTTTTTTTTTTTTTTTTTTGCCATTTCTCACTCCAAGGTTGTATTGGCCAACAACTTCCTTAAAATTCACTGAGATACGTTTTTATCTTTAAAGATAGCATTTTGATTTTTCACAGGTTTGGACTCCTGCTATTCTCTCATATGAAAGTACAGACAGCGGACTGCCAGGTTAACAAGTACACATCTATTTTGTAGAAATACAGATACTTTGTGTTTCGATACAAGATAATAAAGCTATAAAAAAATGCTTATTTCTTTTCAAGTGGATGGGATAACTTCTTTCTCCCCCTTCTGTTTATTGCCTTCTCCAAATAATAAATAATCTTTCAGAAAACAGTGTGCACATTTTTTTCCAGGTTGCCAAAAATTATGGCTTAATAGAGGAGTTTAGATAATGAGCAAGAAAAAAAAATGTGTTATTTTTTTGAAAAAATTTTCTTACCTCTCCAAGTTTTTCTAATTTGATGTAGGTTTCCATTTTGCCAAACCCAATTTCTGACTACAATGAAAACAGATAATTAGAAATTTAGCATTCAATCTCAAAATCAAGTCATCTCTTCCTCAATATCTGAAACTCAATTACACTAAAAATTATCTTAGAATAGAAAAATCTGATTACAATGAAATTTTTAAACATTTGTAAAGTTTTAAAATATAATCTATATTGGAACATTGAAAGGTTCCATCAGCTTTCACAATTCATATTGTCAACCCATCTTCTATATAGATCAGTTAACATTTTGCCATGAAAAAAGTTTTTTTTAATTTTAAATCTAAAATTTAAAAAAAAATTTTTAATTATAAGATACTACAAGCATTTTAGGATAGTAAAGAATCTTATAAAAGATGGCTTTTGATTTTCTTTTTAATAAAACTGCAAAAGAAATAATTTTCCTACATATCATTTCTCACCAATCTTCAAATTCCCTAGGATGGCCTGCAAGCAACAAAATACTATTTGTTTCTGGTTTTCCACACAAAATCCAATGAAAAAGACAGCTGAAAATCACATTCTGCTATGATAAAGAAAATGGCAAACACAGAAGAAGAAATCTAGGTCTATTTCTGCAACTCCTCTGCCTACCCTTTCACTCCTAAATAAAAGGTTTTAAAAGTGAGTTCTCAGATCCATTGCTTTTAAACCCTGAACTGGCTTGCTATTTTGTATGGAGTCAATGAATGAGGTAGATGGAATGTAGAATACACTGAAATATGTAATGGAAAGTCAATATTTAAAAGCAAAAATCTAATAAAACAAAACAAAATCTCTAACCCAGAAGATTTAGGAAAAAGGAAAAAAAAACCCATACATATGGAAAGTAAGGGACTGAGAGAATAAAAAAAAAAAAAGTAAACAGAAGAGGGAGTATAAGAATTTTCTTAAAATTGCTTTCTAGTAATCCTTTCCAGATCATGGAAAATGCAATAATAATCTAAAGAAATACTCACTTTTGCTTAGAATGGTGCTGATTGATACCCTTAAGTAAAAAGAAGCCAGTGAAAGGGAATAAAAGTTATTTTATACATAACCTCAGTTCTCAAACATGAATAAATTATACTGGATCATTAAAAACTGTTTTTAGTCAAACTTCAGAGATCCAAATATGCAATTTTTCTAGAAGTGTTGAATAAAATGAAAATAAGAATACTTGATGATTTGATACATCACTCAACACTTTGAACAATAGGATAAAATGTCCCAAGTTGAACGGCCAAAAGAAGCAGAAGCCTTTCAAAGGGAATTGTTTTTATCCTTTTGTTATGATCACATATACTATATTAAAAGCCATTTGGGAAAACTAAATGCCAAACACTATTTGATTCAATTTTGTTAAACTAATAAAAGTTTTGATTAGAGGGGATATTATTGAATAATTAGAAAATTGCTTCCTTTTGCAATGCACGGATTTTTTTCTATATATGAATTCTGTTCACAAAAGAGTGAAATAAAAAAATCAAGTTTGGAACAATCATACTTTACCTGCTGTCATCAACGACTATGAAGAATAGAAAAGTTAGACTAAACAGACAACACTTTCCAAACACAACTGAAGTACGGAAAATGTGGCAAACAATCCACTTTCTGGTACATGACAGCCCGAATCTAAATAAACTTTTATTTTATATATGTTTTACATACACATGATCTTAAATAAACGATACTTTAAAAAAAGGCTAATTGCCAAGGTTAACAGGACAATGATACAATGTGTTTATTTTCTTTTAACTACCTGGAATTCAGGTGCTCAAATTTACAAATATGGAACTATTGCAATTTTGCCATGAATTTTATATCTTAGGTCACATTTTTTTATGGAAGAAAAAAACCATATTGAGAATGAATGGAAACTATTATGAACAAAATAGCAAATAATCTTAAAAAATTAAAATGTCATAATCCATAACAATGTGATGCACACAGGAAAATATGACTGTCTGAATGGAATTCTTTCTTCTTAGCAGCATGCAAATTTTCATATTCATCTTTTTATTTTAAGTGAAAAAATACTAGTATGTCCTGAAGACATCAAATACACTTTGACCATGGTAACATGCTGAAGTTTGCTTTAAAGAATATGTAGACGGATGGCAGATTAAAAACTGTAAAGATAAAAATGTTTATAGAGATCACCATATCATATAAAGTATATAAGGGTTGTATTGAAATTTTAATAGAAAGTCTTCAGAAAATGAAGTTTAATAACATTGTATGAATATGCTGAAAGTCTGCTTTAAAAAGAAGAAAATAAATATAGCAGTATAATTATGAAGCTAAATTTAAATCTGAATAATCAATCTATAAAATAAACAGTGCTACTGATGTCCACCCATGCAGGCAGGCAGAGAATTCAGTCAAAAGGCACAGTTAAACTAGTGAACTGTCTTTCTAAAGCACACTTCCCTACTCCCCAATTTAATAATTTCCAATCTTAAAAGATTTAAAAAATTAATTATCCAAATGTTACCAACTAAATGTCTAAATGGAATTTTTAGAAATTTTTACTTGTATTTTATCTGCTGAACATGACAAGATGAACAATGGAAATAATGACTAACTTGTTGACATCTCTCCTACAAAAATTATTCAGAGCACAGAAGACAAAGCCATTTATTCAGCATTTACCAAGCACAATGCTAAGTGCCAGGAATACCATGATGAAGATAAAAATGATTCCTTCTTTCATGAGCTCACAATACAGAGTGGGTTTCATCTTAGATTACTAAAGAATACTTTAAAAGTTTAAAAGTTTTATATATACAGAAATAGTAGCTGAAATGGCACAATAAACTTTGTATTTTAATATAATATAAAAAGCCCTTAATTTAACCTAATTCTGTTTTCCAGACAAATAAAGATAATTTTTTCTGATACTTTATTGTTCCAAGAGACTACCTGGTTTATTGAGAGTCTCAAGTAAATTCCCATTCAGATGGCTTTCTTTCAGCATAATCTCATGGAAGTTTAAGAATAAACAAACAACAAAAAAAATCTTAAATAATACTTTGTAAAAGCGTTTCTATAATTCAGTATCTTTTAAGTGGCATCAAGAGTTATGGAGACTTTCTTTGAATTTAGGCATCAAAGTTGTAAAGAGGTATTAACACGCTAGCAATGCAGTTTTAATTGAGCTTCAAAACAAACGAAGGATCAGTAGAGATCTACAGATGTCTTTCTAAAAGCGTGTGTGCATGTATAAGAAGGACTGGGCCAAAGGGAGGATTTTCAAACACCCATTTCTCTCTTTGTGAGAATTACCAAGTCACTGTAATTGATAAAAATGTGTTCTATTCTTTAGGTATGTTGGAACAGGGGTTGGGGGGAAGGGAGGCAGAAAAGACATCAAGAACATCTATTCCAACAATTTTGTCTTACGAAAATTATCATCATCATGACACTACCTTAATCCTATATAAAATATATCAAAATTAAATTAAGTCGTGGGTGGACTTTGAGCCTAACTTCTACTCCCCATATATATTTATTACTTCTAAGAGACCTGATACCCTATTTCTTACTTACTCCTAGAAATAAGAAAGGACTACATTTGGTATCTCTTGACAAAGCCATGAATGAGGGAATCCAAGCACTTATTATTGTTTAGGACAGAACAGATTCTTAAAATGCACATGGCTTGTAATTACAACATAATTAGGCAAATTTTCACATACAGACTTTCATTTTATTATAATTACATTTAATATTCTCACAGAATATCCACTGGGTATGCCACAATTTAAAATGTAACAGCTCTAATGAATCCTGACTATATCTGCATACAGTCTTCCCTATTAGTCTAAATTTTAACTAAATAATTGAAACACTTTTGAGGTTTAGAGTTAGAGCATTTCCTATCAACCATAAATGAATATTAAATCATACTTAACCAGCCCAATAGTCAATATTTTTTAACATGTGATATGGCAAGAAATATAATGTGGCATCCTGGATGCGTACCTAGACTAGGGAGAGGATATAAGTGAAAAAATAATGAAATATGAATACAGTGTGGAGTTTAGCTAATGTAACCGACCAATGTCAGTTCTTAGTTGTGACAAATGTACTAAAGTAATATGTTACTAATGGAGGAAACTGGCTACGCAGTACATGGGATCTCTCTACACACCTCCGTAATTTTTCCTTAAATCTAAAACCATTCTAAAATAAAAGGTTTATTTACATAAAAAGTCAATGGAAGGATTTAGTTGAGAGAGGGAGGATTATAGTACTGAGCGTATAGAGATAATAGGTATTCTTCAAACCCTGAGAAGATGGGATAGAAGGACAATTCCTCAATATTAAAAGAAGGGAAAAACAGAATGGCTATAACTGAGAGTACAGTACTGAGGGCCCATTTGAGGCTGATGACCAATCAGCCCGACCCTATGATGTTCTCCAGCATAAATAAATTCCATGATTTTTTTTAAAATTCCCACTCAACTGAAGGTTTTATGTTATTTTAACCACTTATTATATATTGCTATTGGGAAATAGAAAAACAATGTTTTAAAAGTTTTATACTTTTAGAAAGACAAGGCTAAAATTTTATATTTGAGATCCTTGAAAAAAACTGAAGTCCAGACTCCTTGGCCTCAGTCATCTATGGCATTTTCAGTCTGGACTCACTCTATCCTTTCCAGACCTATTTCTTTTACATTATTACACATTTATCTTTTACATCAGTTATAAATCCCCCAACAAAACACATACATTAATGTCTCTGGAGTTTAATACACAAAATTTCTTCTGTTTGTAACACCCTTCTACCCAATGCCGGCCTAACAAATTCCTATTCACACTTCTATGGCCAGTTCAAGTACCAAACTCCTTTGCATTTCACTTTCTGCCACCACTTTTATTTTCCCACAGTACTTTCTTTATATGTACCTCTACTATAGGACTATAATCATTACACTATATTATTATATGTCTCGTCGAGAACTTGAGATCCTTAAAAACAGCATCCATACGGCATAGAAGAGCACAGACTTGGAGGAAAGCTTTAAGTTCAAATCCAAGCCATGCCAACTATTAGCTACATGGTATTAAATATAATTTAACAAAACCACAGAAGGAAAAGAAAATATGAATAATCAAATATTAAGGAAACGGAATTATTCCTAAAAATATTCATTATAAGCTACAGATTGAATTCATTATTTAAAGTCTCTCATTATATACAGATGCAAAAAACCCAAGATGCCAATTCCAAAGTGGCAGATGACTGGTTATTTTCATAGTAAATTAAAAAAAAATCTATAGCCAACTATTAGAATCAATACATGAATATAAGGTTATTTAATACAAGGTCATCATAAAAGAACAAATTGTATTTCATGTCATAATCAAAAAATAGTGAAATTTTAGAATGTTATAATTTAAAATACCATTGAATCAGAAAATTTCTAACAAAAGGGATATAAACCTCTAACTGAAAACTACAAAATATTGAGAGAAATTAAATGAGATAAAAATAAATGGTGAGTTACAAATGGGTTGAAGACTCAATACTGCAAAGGATTAATTCTCCCTGAATTGATAAATGGATAAATACAAACCTAAAGTACTAGGTGGTGTTTTGGTGGAAATCAAAATGCTTATTCTAAAATTTATATGGAAATGCAAAGGGCCAAGAATAGCCATGGCAATCTTAAAGAAGAAAAAACTGGAGGATTTAAACCACCACATATTGAGACCTATTATAAAACTATAAAAAATAAGATGTGCTGAAAAGATGAACAAACTGAGCAATAGAATGATGAGACCAAAAAGAGATCCTCACATATGCAATCACCTGAATATATGCCAAAGGTGACACTGCTACAGGTAAAGTTGCCCTCTCAATAAATGATGCTGGGTCAATTGCTGACTGGGAGAAGACATTTGCAAGATATAAAACTGACCAAGGACCTTTATCCACAGGGTATAAAGAACTTCTATAAATCAATAAGAAAAAGGCAGAGAATCCAATAGAAAATAGACAATAGATTTGAAAGTTCTCCTTCACAAAAGAGGCTATCTAAAAGCCCAATAAACATATAAAAGGATGTTCAATTTAGTTATCAGGAAAATGCAAAATAAAACTACTACTATGTATACCAGAAAAGTTAAAATACAATTTTTTTAAAAAGGGAACAAAATCAATAACTGGCAAGAAGAGCAAGTAGAACTATCACACATTGCTAGTAGGAGAGTAAATTGGTACAACCACTTTGGAAAACTATTTGACAGTATTTAGGAAAGCTGAACACATGCATACCATGTGAGACAATAATTTCACACCTAGGTATACATCTAATAGAAATGATTACATATGTTAACTGAAATTCAATCAAAGTACAAGAATAGTGATAGAAGTACTATTTGATAGCTAAAAACTGAAAACAACCCCAATGTCTAGCCAAGAGAATAAAGTATAGTAAACTCACATAATGGAATACTATGTAACAATGAGAACAAATTGACTACATCACGAATAAACTCACAAGAACACTGAGCAAAAGAAGGCAACAACAAAAAGAACATGTATACTTATTGGGATACATACTGCTAATGCATAGATAGAAAGACACAAATTTTTTATAAATCAACTATATATCTGTAAAAAATACATTTTAACATAGTTAAATATCCATAATTATACAAAATTAAAAAAGTTTAAGAATAATCAGAAAAGAATATCAAAAACATTTTTAAATAAAATAAGAATGTGTATGTGAATGCAGATAAAGTCTTTCCAAATATTGAAACATAATATGAAAATAATATAATCTTAAGGATGAAAAATTATCAATTATTCAGAAGACAATGTAATAAAATTTGGCTATTTAAAACTTAAATATAAAAAATTAACTTAAATAGAAGAACCTAAGTGTCCAGCAATAGATGAATGGATAAAGAAAATGCAGTATATATGTATAATGGAATATTATTCCATTGCAAAAAGGAATGAAGTCCTGATGCATGCAATAACACGGATGAACCCTGAGGGCTTCATACTAAGTGAAATAAACCAGACAATATAGGACAAATATTGTATGATCTCATGGATATGAACTAATTATAATAAGCAAACTCACAGAGTTAGAATCTAGAATATAGGTTACCAGGGGATAGAGAACCGGGAGTTGATGCTTTGTGCAACATTTCTATTTAGGTTAATTGGAAAGGTTTGGAAATGGATAGTGGTGACGGTAGCACCCTACTGTGAGTGTAATTAACGGTACCGAACTATAAAGGTGAAAGTGGTTAAAAAGGGGAAACTAGGTTATCTATGTCATTAGAAAAAAACGTAAAACATAAAACAGGACTGAATAACACAGTGAACCCTACTGTAGACAATAGATTAGAATTTACCACAAGTATAAGAATTTTCTTTCATGAATTATAACTTGTACAACACTAGTACAAGGTGCTAATAATACAGCGGTACATGGAAAAAATATACCTAATGTATATTTTGGTGATAGTTAATAGTATTATTTTAATTTTTTCAGCAATTGTAAAAAACGTAACTACTATTTAAAAAAAATTAGTACAATTACAAAAAAAGTGCTATAATCAATTGTAACAAATGCTAAATGTTCCACACTAATGCAAGGTGGCAGTGGTGGGGTGGGTATGGGAATCCTATATTTATGCACGATTGGTCTATAAACTCACAACTTCTCTAACGAAAAATTTAATTTAAAAGAACTTCACATGTTTATACCTACAAAATCACACAAGCAGATCTCACGGCTTAGGCATAGGAGACTAATAAACTTACTAAGGAAGCTCTACGAGACCGTCGGCTCATTGGCTGGTCAAATGGTGGGCTGTTTATTTGTAACTTCTCAAGATATCCATCAGGTATCCTGATATCTGCAGGCAGTGATAACCGCTTATTTAAATCCTGCAAAAACAGATTTATAGGTCATTACAAATATAATAGATATAGGCAATCGGCCTCTCTACACGGGCTCTGTAATTTTTTAGTGACAAGTAACTGAAAAGTGTTACTACAGTTACAGTTATCTACATTGATTATAAGTAATACACAAAATGCAAAAACATTTACTGAAAGCAAAGGCATACCATGCAGCTTTACAGACAGTCCTCTTCAATCCAGTTATTTCTGAGCCCATCTGTTGGTAAACCCAACTTCTAATTTACTTTGATATTATTATAACCATATAGTAGGAATAAATAAAGACTACCACAAAATACAGTTTAAATAACTAAGTACAGATTCTGTATGATTCTGTTTGCAACACAGTGAAAGAGAACTGAAATACTTTATTACTGAGTCACTGTTATGCCAATGGAAAGAAGTAAGCAAAAGGCATTCCTAGTTCACTGTACTGAGCAGAGGTAAACATGAAAAGGAATATTCCCCATATCACAACTTTAAGAAATATAAATCCTATAAAAAGAAATCCCTCCCATTCATAATGCTAACCAAATCATTAAACAGAAATAGAGATGTACAGAACCATAGAAATATTTACTGAGTAATATAAATATAGAAACAAACCATGTTCCCAAATGGCAGGACTAAATACTGAAAAGATATTGGTTCTCCTCGTATTAGTTTTATATTTTGCATAATAACTCCAAACAAACCCCACTATGATTCTTGGAACAAAACAAAATGTCTAAAATCTATCTAGAAAAATAAACAAAATAATATTTAGGAGCATTCTAAAATAAATAAGAGTGTATGGTGTATGGGGGAGGTATAAAAAAATAAGTTTTCAGATATTAAAATATACCATTAAAAGATTAAAAGAATATAACAAGAGAATATCACTCGGGGTAGAGGAGAGAAACAAGTACAATTCCTTGAAAGAATCAGGAGGTCCAAATACTATTAAATGAAACTTCTAAACATATAATAAACAATATCATACATAAAAAGGATTTTCATAGTGATATGAACCATCTTAAGAGTTGAAAATACTTATATTCAACTTATATTTAGAAAACTGATAGTTTTCCATAACTCATTCAGAAGTAAACTTTTAATTATGAAAATGCAATCAACCAATAGCACAGAATCTCTAGTTATTGCAGATTCAACTCAGCACAGAGTAAAAAATAGCAACCTTTTATTTTTTGAGAAAAGAATCTACAATATAGACTCTGAAATTATAATGAAATGGTGACATCATAATCAACTTCTATCTTTGAGGTTAGATCATAATATTGACAAGGAAAAGGAAATGAACTTTTCATTCTTTTACACAGAGAAATAATTTATATGTATTATAGGGATTAGTAGGTACTGATGATCCATAGAGGAAATTCTCTCATATTTATAAAATAAAACAAGGGGGGAGATTGTATATGCAACTATGTGATGATACTGTGAGCCAGTGATTGTATTCTTTGGACAGTTTGTATGGCGTGTGAAGATATCGCAATAAAAGTACAAAAAAAAAAAGGAAAAAAACACACACAAAACAAGTGGGAGGGGGGAGTATGGGACTGGTGCTTGTTTTATTTTTACCTTTTAAAATCTGAAATAAAACCAATAAGAAATAAAATACAAAATACCCATATGAATCTCCAAAAATATTATCAAAATCTTATTTTCTGAAAAGAAGGCTTTGCTAATGCAGAAAAGAAGGCTTTGCTAATGCAGCATTCCAGACTTCTGGATTTTCTGAAAATTCATGTTTCCTTTAGAGAGAACCTGAATTGTGTTTTGCAGAAAATGAACAAACACAATGAATGTACTCTTGCCTTGGGATAGTGATATTTAAGAAAAAGGAAATTATCTACGGACTACAATTCACTAATACAAAGAAACATCTTTCTCAGAAGTGTCATTTGCTTTCATAGGCATTTACTCTAGTTGATATAGGAGTGTGTTTATTTAAACATACACCATATATGCATACTCATATTTTAAAAATACTTACTTCCATTGAGATTCGTCTATGTATTCGATTTCTGAGACAAACACCTGTAGGGGACTGGACTTCATCAGATGATGTCCCAGAAGCTTGGTCACTCTCCCCATCTGATCCCATTTTTAGATTCTCATGAACAATATCTATATCAGAAAATGAAGCATTTACCTTAAAAGAGATTGTATATCTTACTATATCACATAATTTATTATCATTACACATAAGAGGCAGACAGCTGACATGTAAAAATCAGAGTATAGAAGAATCTTTTTTATCTTTTACATCCTAGGTGTGCAGTTAACAGGCCAAAATATAATTCACATCTTACAACTGTAGGAGTAAATCCTTTACACACTTAGATTATGAAAAATTATGAAAAAAACCCTCTAGCATTCAAGTCATTATCAAGAGTTGAATAATAAAATTATAGACTGGAGACAATATTTGAGGATTGTTTAGTCACTTCTTCATTATTCCAGATCTGAAAACTCAAATCTTAAGAAGTCAAATAACTTTCTAGAGTCAGAGGTAGAGCTGAAACAGAAATCTGGCCCTTTTTATCTTTTATTTAGTTTAGTATTCTTTCCATTAAAAAATGTGTCATTGCTTCTACGTGCCAAATGGAATTCGTTCTCTGAATACCTTTTTTTTTAAAATTTTAAGCTGTTAATGCAGCTTTTTTCTCCTCACACTAAAGGATTAAAAATAAACAAAAAATTTCATAACAATTCAAGAACTATACATTGAGCATCTATTTTGTACCAGACCTACAAAATCAAGTTTCTGACCTGCTCTATAATCTGCTAGGGGCAAAAACATATTTATTCCACCTGGGAAAATTAAAAACAAACTTGTATACTTGTAGGTGCTCATATATTTGCATTTCTCACTCATCCTCTAATTCATCTAAAAATAATACACCAGAAACAAATGTTAGATTTAGAACAGATCTCGTCACTATTCCTCTCTATATGTTGTATACAAGTATTCATTCCCCAGTAAGCATCATGTTGTTTCATGCTTTTAAAATACTTTCTATCTGTAAGAGATCCTCTTCCTCATTTATCAGTCTAGCAAAGTCGTATTTATTCTTTAAAACAGTGCTTATGTGTCATCATTCCATGAAGTCTTTTCTAATCTCAGACACAAGTTATTTATGATCGCACCTACCACACTAAAAGGCATGTTTAGGTTCATGTGATTTTTTATACCACATTACTCACTTCTACATTAGCAGAACTTAAAGTGCGGGGCACCTAGAAGATGCCCAACAAATATTCAAATGAATTGAATACTAAGTAAATAAAAAATGGACTAAATTACTGGACCTTTTAAATGAAACGTTATGAAGTGTCAATATGTAAAAATAAATCTAAGTATTTTATTATGTGCACAAATCTAAACTTCTAAAGAACATTTACTTACAAAAATAAAGAGAGCAACTGTTTAGTTAAAAAAAACTGAATTCAAGGATCTCATATCAAATCAGTCTCAAATTCAATTTATTTCTGTATTTTGTCTTGGTAATCTAAGATTGACAAAATTCTCATTCACAGTGATAAGTGGTTGCAAATTTTAATGGTTTTTAATAGCTCAATATGTAAAATGAACATACTTCAATTATGCAGATTTCTGGAGAAATTTTATGCTGAATTCTGAAAAAAAATTACCTTGGCAGTGAACGTCAATGAGGTTCTGACTGATTCCTAACCTATTAAAACTTGGTATTTAAAACATGTGAGGCCATGTATCACTTTTTGCCACCCTTTTACATTTTTAAAGATAATTTCACCACGCCTTCCATGTCTAGCAAAATCTGAAAATTTTCCTTCCTCAAGGAAATGCTGGATAAAATTAATAATATTTTCACATGAATAGCTGAGTTTGCAAGAAAGTGTGGGTAATTCCCAGTAAGCAAAAACAAAGAGAGAACTGAAAACCTAAAGCTGTTTATGCAGAAATTGACTCTGTGTTTCTTTGGAGGAGTTGCTGATTGTGGTTAAGAAAGTGCCTGGGTTTAGCAGCCACACTGGAGTGAGAGATGAAACCCTGTAACAGAGCTGGAAGGGAGACCCTCTCAAATAAAGGCACTACTCAATAAGTATACATAAAAGCCTGCTCTACACAGGATGTCAGGGCTGTATGGGTTGAATTGTGAACCCCAGCATCTCAGAAATAGGGTCGGAAAGCTTATTTGAAAATAGGATTATTACAGATGGAATATGGTAAATTAACATGAAGTCATACTGAAGTAGCATGGGCCCTTAATCCAGTATGGGTGGTGTCCTTGTAAGGAGAGATTAGGCTATAGACAGAAAGACAGAGAGAGAAGCTGGCCCTCTGATAATGGAAGCGGATGTCTCAATTAGCCAAAGAACACTGGGGACACTGGAAGCCAGCAGAGACTTAAGAGAAAGCACGGCCCTGCAAATGTCTTGATTTCGGAATTCTATCCTCCCAAACTGTGAGAGAATAAATTTCTGTTGTTTTAACCCAAAAAAAAAAGCCTGCTCTATTGCACAAAGAAAGCTGCTTATTAATTTCACACTATAAATAAATACTTGGGTGCCATCTAATTAAACTAATAAATTGTTTATGTCATTACCAAACAAGTATTAGTTTTAACATAACTACTGGTGGATATTTTCATTTCTATTAACCAGATGAAAGTGAAACAATGAAGGCTTAAGTTAGGACGGCACTCGATTTGTTAATGGTACGAGCAACTTTGCTGAATCATAATATTTTTAAGCACATTGAAGAAGGATGTTTATTTGCATTTTTAATGGGTTAACTTTTTTTTTTAAAGCAGAATATGCAACAGAGAACATATGTGGCCCACAAGCCTAAAATATTATCTAGCCCCTTAGATAGAAAAAGTTTGCTAACCTTTGGTCTAAACAATCAATAAACAAACAATCAATAAACAATAGGTCAAGCCCTGATCTGTAATGTTTTCTGATTTCTGTATTGTACATACATACTCTTTCCATGGCCAATTGCAAGCTACCAACACGACCCAATCACTGAACATGTAGTTGGGAAGAAACATGCAGCAGCACATCATCACACAGTATTTTAACCAACAAATACAACAGGAATAAATAATCCCAAGATTAAGTGAGGTAAAATATTTAAGAAGTGATAAGTTTTGAGTATTTATTACCTTTGTTTTTAATTTAACTTAATTGTAATTTAAATTTTAATAACACTATGTTTACCTACCAGCTTGAAACATTCCTGAAAATTTTAACAAGTATCTATCATAAACCAGTGTGAGCTGACTCCAGTGCACCATTCCATAGGGTTAAACCTGTAAGAATACAGGCTACGTAGGATTCTCACAGATAAAAACCCCACTGACAATAAGGTCATACTCCCAAATTAATGAAACACATGAAGAAATAATCTATCAAATCAAGCGTAAGCAGATAAAGCAAGTAGCAAAATAAAACCCTCAGGAACCTCAGGAACTATAATTATCCAATAAGACTATAAAATAATTATGCTTAAAATGATTTTTAAAATCAAATCATTATAAGAAACTGCGGTAGTTGATTCAAGCATCAACTTGGACAGGTGAAGGTGCCTAGTTCTACTGCTGTGGACATAAGCCAATGGCATGTGAACCTCAACTGTTGCTGATTATATCTGCAGTCGGCTAGGACATGTGGCTGCTGCAATAAATGACGTTTGACTTAATCGGCTGGTGCTTAAATGAGGAAGCTCAACGTAGCACAGCCCAAGCAGCTCAGCATACCTCATCTCAGCACTCAGCCAAGGCCTTTTGTAGATGCAGAAAGGAATCACCCCAGGAAAAGTTTTTGTAACCCAGAGGCCTGGAGAGAAGGCCAGCAGAGATCACCCTGTACCCTCCCACATAAGAAAGAACCTCAGTTGAAAGTTAGCTGCCTTTCCTCAACTATATGTTAACTAAATAAATTCCCTTTTATTGAAGGCCAATCCATCTTTGGTGTGTTGCATTTCAGCAGCTAGCAAACTAGAATAGAAACTAAGATAGAGAGATACACAGAAACTTGCAGATAATTATTTTTCCAGGATATTTAACAGGTTAATGACATAGGAATAATAACTCAGTTGATAATCACATACACTAATTATTGTACTAGGCTGTAACTGGGCAATGATCTCAAGGTTACAAAGGTATGACACTAAACTGCACACCACCCAAGTTGCCATTTATCTTAAAATCTTGCATCCATCTCTTATGGATTTTGCTTTCTTCAGGTGAATAGTTTTCCAAATATTATTTCTCTGTAGTGTCAGCACCACAGCCTCTCTAGAACTACCTCCTCTTTTTGTTATCCTTTCTAGTCTCAAATTGATGTTTACCTGACAAGAGAAATAAGACAATAAGATTGGCTGACTTGATACAACCAACACCTAAATACAAATGACTTATGACTAGAAAGTTAAGAAAGTAGACAATTAGATTACCCAGTCTGCTTCCATTTCTGGGCATTGCCATGAAGGAGCCAAGGCTTCCTCCAATAACGCTGTGTGGTCTCCGCAAGGGGGGCTTCTTAAAAGGCCCTGTGTACTGGTGGAGGAAGGAATGCACACTGTGAGACGCCGGAGGCCTGCCATTCCTCACAATGGGCTCTGTGGTCCACAGCATCCAAACACCATCCCATCAACAGTCCAAGACACAGGATCACACGAGGAGGGTCGAGAAAACAAGACAAGATGTTATAAGAGAGAACATTCCATTTACTCTCATTTCTTGAATTATCTGAGCAAAGCACGAGAATTAAAATAATTTCTATGAAAAATTCTTACAGAAAACAAATACACAGTTTTTAACATTTGAAGTTGGTCTAATAACAGATCTCTTACATAATCAAAACTATTATTAGTAATCACAAAACTAAAAATATAATGCACAGAGTTTTTATCAATTTCCTTATTTTATATTTAGTGTTGTTTCCATACTAGTACCATATGTACTGACTTCCTACTAAGTGCCTACCTCTATGATTAAGTATGTTTAGAACATAAAGGCATAGTTTGGGCCTGAAGGAACTTAGATCCCTATTTGCTAGTCCTTCAAAAGGTATGCTAACTGGGGAATAAAACAGAAGTACTTAAATATAAAACAATATAGAGTTCTGAAATTTATTTCCCCAAATTTGGGATTTGTAATATAAAATTCCCTTTTTTAAACCACAGAGTCTTTACTAAGAAGAAACACTTTAATGTTACTTAAAAGTTATTTAATTACAAAGGGGAAAATTTTTATTTTGTAATATTTAGAGAGAATCTCATAATTCCTTTCAACTTTCAAATAAAAAGAGTTCTAATAAAGGTTAAGGCCCCGATAAAGTCTTCTGTGATACACAATTAGTCCTTCATACTTAAATTAAGTCTTTGTTTTTTTACATGGGCAGGCACCAGGAATTAAATTAAGTTTTTATTGGTGGTAGTCAAGGAATTTTTAAAAGAACCTGGCTGTTCTGAATACCTTCTTCTCTAAACAGAACCAAATTCTTCTCTTATAGAGCTCATATGCTCCAATCAGGCTTAAGGTTACCTTCTAATCGCAGAATATCCTCTACTCTTCAAAGGTTTATCAGGTAAACAGGAGAAGCTGGCAGAGAGGAGGTGGCTCTAAGCTTTAGTAAAAAGCTTCCCTTGCAAGTGGGTGTTAAGATCCACAGAACAAGACCAGGATATGGGTCTAGCAAAATGGCCAAGAAGGCCACTTCGCCTGTACCTTCTAATACTGGTTGCCTAAAGCGACATGGGAGAAAGATGAGGCAAAAGGACACTCAATGCTCACACAAGGTTCAAACCATCTAATCAGAGTAGAAGACCAGACTGCAGGTAGGGGCAAATGGAGAAGATGTGCCTGAGTGAGTGTCCCATGACGAATGCGTCCCTTGGCAGTAGCTGGCTGATCAAGGATTTGGGGATCTTAACTAATCTTAGCTAAAATAACTAATAATTTAATAATGAATGAGGAAAGGCTATCTGATATAAAAGCATAAATAAACAGTTACAAATAGTGGGATATTTAACAGAAGCTAAATTATGGTATTCAGTATCTGGAACTATATAATCATATAATAGTCCAAGAAATTTTCATATAAACACTCTTCCAAGAAGTAATATTTTAGTTGCTTTTTAAAAGTTACCTTGGGAAAGATATTCTGATTGTTCTAAAAAAACAGGGATAATAAGTACATTCACTCACTCAACAGCTAGTCATTGTATGCCTACTATTTGGTAAACTATTGTGAGTGCTGGGCATCAAGAGGCAAAGGAAACAGACAAGACGCTCTTTAAGAGCATAAAGTCTAATGAGGGAGACAGATAAGAAACTAATAAATAAAAATATCAGAGAATGCTAGGCAAGATGCAAAACGTTAAAACAATGATGTGTTGGAAATTAACACGTGATTTTACATTGGATAGTGGGGAAAGACTGCGTTATTTCTAACAGAGATCTGAACATAAGAAAGAGCAGTCATGGGAAGGTGGGAGAATGGTGGGTAAGAAGACATTTCAGACAGGGAGGGACGCCAACTGCAGAAGCCAACAGATGGCAAAGAGTTGGACTTGTTTGAGCAGCACCCCTCCCACCTAAGCAAGGGTCAGAACCACCTGAGTCCTAGCCAGGCAGGTGGATTATTGCTGGGTTCCACTTGCAGATTTTCTATCAATAGGTCTGACACAGAATTTAAAAATTTTGTATTTCCAGCAAATTCCCAGGTGATGATGATGTTGGTCCAGGGGACCACGCTTTGAGAACCACTGTGTTAAAGGAACAGAAAGAAAGGAAGTGTAGCTATAGTATGTCATTGTGAGAGAAAGAGTAGCACTAGTCAAGGTCAGGGAGCTAAACAGGGAACAAAGCAGCAGGATTTTGTAAATTACCAGAGGAGTCTGAATTTTATTCTAAGACTGGAAATGAGGTAGGTTACAAGCAGGGGAGTGATATGATCTAATTCATGTTTTAAACTATCACTTTGCAGCACTAGGGATGGCGGGAGGTAAGGGAATGGGAATGACTATAAAACAGGAGTACAAGATCTTTGTGATGATGGGATAATTCTGCATCTGAATGCAATGGTAGTTACATGAATCTACACATGTGATAAAAATGACAGAACTATACTCACTCTATCCCAATGTCAATTTCCTAGGTTTGATAATAATGTTCTATAGTTACAAAAGATGTAACCAATGGTGGAAACTGGGAGAAGGCACCCTAGTACAACGGAATACTCTGTACTATATTTGCAACTTCCTTTGAATCTACAATTATTAAAAAATAAAATTTAAGGGCAGGCCACGGTGGCTCAGCAGGCAAGAATGCTCGTCTGCCATGCCAGAGGACCCGGGTTCGATTCCCAGTGCCTGCCCATATAAAAAATAAATAAATAAAATTTAAGGAAAAATTACTCTGGTTGCTGTTAGAGAAAAGATTATTGGGAATCAACAGCAAAAGAAGGAAACCACTGCAGTAACCTAAGCAACAAGACAAGTTTGAGATACCTATTAGACATTTATGTGGCGAAGCCAAGTAGGCACTTAGATATAAATATCTGGAAACCAGAGAAATTCTCCTAACTGGAGATACAGATTTAGGAATAAAAAGTTGAAATCCACAGGAATGGATGAAGTCATCCAAGGGGAGTGAATAGAGGAGGGAATGTGGCCCTGATAGTAAAAAAAAAAGATTCTAACATTTCAAGATCATGACAGCAATGAACTAGACAGCTCAACAAGACGTCAGCACTGTGTGTTTTATGAAGTAATGGAAACCTATATGAAGAACTACCGAAGACCTTTCTTAGTTTAATTTTACAGCTAATGTTATACAATCATCACATCTGTTTCAAAACATTTTCATCACTCCAAAAGGAGACCCTATGCCATTACTGATCTGTTTTCTGTCTCTGCGGATTACCTATTCGGGATTATTTCATAAAAATGGAATTGAATCACACAATATGTGACCTTCTAGGTCATACGGAACCAAGTTGAGTTAGTTTTTGACAGTTTTTTTTAATAAATATTAAACACCTTCTCAGTTACTAAAAAGAAAGCATATATGCTCAGATTTTTTTCCCCTTGTAGGTATTCTAGGAAAAATTCTTACAACTCAGCTTGTAAAATTTTGTACAAAAATGTAAAAATATATACGTAAAGAAAGCTGTATTCAGTTAATACCACAATGCTTAGTTAAATCACATTTGCACACATCCAACTTATTTTTAACATAATGAATTTAAATTTAGGATTCCTCTTTCCCTGGGTTCAATTTACCTATCAATGTTTAAACAAACTAGCCTAAGTGAACACGCACTTTAATGTGAATTAGAATTATATTATACACTTATAAGTGAGCTAAAGCATTCATAGTATGATTTAGTTATAAAATGTATCATATGCATTATAATTTTTCCAAAATAGGTTTACAGAACTACCCCTATAGATGTGTTCTCCTTATTTTTATGTTCCAAAATATACCCCAGAAGGAAAGAACATATTGGAACCAGTTATAATGTACTGAATGGGATCCAAAAAGGTATAGAATCCCTGTCAAAGTTGTTAGCTAAATCCATGCACAGTTGGATTTAGTCATGCAAATTCAGAGGTAACCTATGCTACCAGCAATCTCTATAACATAAAAGGAATCAAAGCCTACTATGACACCCTCAAGTATTGTTTCAAGTAACTCATATCAAGAGGAAACTCAACCAAGCTCCTGTTTTCTCTTTTTTACTGTTAAAATTATTACTAAAATAAAACCAAGTTTTAATAAAGCAAAGTATATATATTACCTGAAAAAGATATTCCAACCTTTCAAAATACTCCTAAACTAAGTGGCCTACAGCCAATTAATAAGATATTTCAGAAAAAATATAATTACTCTAAAATATTATTTAGCTCTCCAAAAAGTATCCTTATTTTCTTCAATCCATATTCTTTTACTTTTAAAGGAGTGCTTTGTGTTATAGTCAAATACCCACTAAAAATATGACCCAGAAGCCATCCATCAAGATGCAAATTTGCTCATTTTACCCCTGAACTTCACAGGCAAATATACGGGTAAGATGCTTCTATCTTAAGAATGGAGACACATCAGGCTTAAATAAGACAAGAATCCAGTGGGGAAAGATGATTAATGAGCGAGAACGAAAGATCTTGCTCCATGTATCCTGCAGAGATCCTACAGCTGGAGGAATAAAGGTTTAAGACATTACAAAATCATCTTTGAGATTTGGCCCAAACACAATTTTCTTCACTCCTGTATATAATTAAGTTATATTCAAGTTAATATTTTAAATTTCCTACTGGGCCTATCTATCTGTCTTCCTCCAAAGTTAAAAACATAGTAGATACCCGTAACAAAAGGAAGAGGATGGCAAATCAAATGTAATGCTATACACTTTGAAGTGAAGAAACTTGGGTTCTAAAGTACTGGTTCTGACAACAAACAGCCAAGTTCTCTTGAGTAAATCATGACCCTTCTGAGGAAAAGAAGATAAGGAAACTGAAGCTCAGTTATACAACCAGTAAATGGTATTGCTCAGATGCCAACCCATAGTTACAGGCAAGGAAGGCTTGCCAGATAACCTGCGTCTCATCATAACAGGCTGACAACCAGTCACACACGCTCCTTGGTAACGACTGTGACATTCCTAGGGACATTTTGTTTTGCATGTAAAGCTGTTCTATAAAATTCATCAGGATTTTAATCCATTCAGTTTTATAAGCACTTCTTATTTTATATTAACACATACACATTACTACTTCACACTATGAAAAGCATTGTCAAATATGTGAAACATTATATGCACTCAATACTATGGATAGACTCTACAGTAAATACAAAACAAGAAAATAGTAAGATTCACTCGTGATAAACTTTGTCATCTATGTGAATAGCTGATACACATATAGAATGCTATAAAACTATGATGCACAGGAATTTCACAAACTTTCTATGTACTTATAAGCTGAATTAACTTAGATTATAATAACAAAAATATTAAATGTTAACTTTTAAATAGTTATTAACAATTAAGATAATAATACACAATTATTATGTGATGTATTCTTACTTAAGAACTAGTGAAAAAATGAAAGATACATAAGACAGGAGAATTCATTAGGGTTGGAGACCAGATACAGTAATACTGTTGAAGTGAGAATGGAATATTCTAGAAAGTAAGCAGGCAAAAGTTATATACTCTAATGTTTCCATAGAAACCAGGGAATGAGAAACAGAAATAAACAAAAGAAGCTATTATGAACTTATCTGGACAGTAAATTCTGTCTGTGAAGTAATCAAAAAGGGAAAAAGTCCCCCTCCACCAAACTTTTACCATTATCCTTGCTGCTGCTTTCTTCAATAGTCATTTGTTCAGCCAATTCAGACAATGATTCATCAATAGTCTGACTTCCTCGAAGTGTGAGGGATAGCCTCCTCTTAAATTTTTTCATCCTATCAATTTAATGTGGCTTGAAAAATCCTGAAAGAAGAGAATAAAATGAACACAAATTAAAGCTATATCTATTTTAATTTGGAAGAAAAAATGTCATTCTGGGTTGACTGGGACTCATGAATATAAGGATATAATAAGGAATTCTCAATCCTGCCAAAATCACAAAATCCATCCTCTTCTTTATCTGGCATCATCATAACTAAAGATTGAGTCTTTAAGCGCCACAACTTAATTTAGAAGGATTTGGAAGTTTTCCTGAAAGACACTTTTTAAAAACGAATATAATGAAAATATCAACTCTATTTTGATGTTTAAGTTCCACCATTATCAATCATCACATTGAAACCAGTCAGTGTTATCTTACAATAAAAGGAAAGAGTTGGAAGGCAGAGGGGAGATGAATGATGCTTGACTCTTATTAAACAGTTTCAACAAGGATTTTTTTTTTAAGTTATCATATAGCTGCTACATGGGATATTGGGTTTCGTTTTATTTATTTCCTTGGGAGACTGTCAGGGATCTCTTTCTGTTATCTTAACAGTGCCAAGTTTTAGAAGGAAGAGTGGAAAACTGGCAAGCATTGAATGCCTACTCTCAAATTAGACACTGTCAAATCTAGTTCATTTTGTCTTCCTAACTCTTTACTATCCATTTTCACAAAACAGGAAACAGAGGCTCAGAAGTTTCCCGACCCAATTAAGCAAAGTAAGAAATTATAGAACTGAGATCTGAAACTAAACTTATCATATTCCCTCCCACCCCACCCCCATGCACATTTTACATCTCTGAAATCAGGATGCATCTTACAAATAATGAGATGTCAAAATGTAACTGGGGCCGTAATCAAGACAGCAGAGTGAGACCCTCCAGGGCTCTGTTTCTCCACAGAATGTTTGAACAACCAGCAAGAACTTGTGGAAAAGTCTTTCTCAAGGCTCCAAAAAACAGCTCAAGGACTGCAGTAGGAGGGCATGCACTAACTAAAGAAAAAGACATCTTATAAAGTATAGGATCTCACTATCCACAGCTGGCCCCTCTCTCATCCACTCACTGGCTTGCCCCTAAGCCAGCAGGTGCTTCCAGGGCAGGTCCTGAGTTCCGGTCCTTGAAGGCGCAGAGTAATTCTCATACACGTATGGGGAGCATGTATGCCTGCTTACACTGGTCTCTTGGCAGTTTGAAGGACTGACCCAGGGTGCTTACAACAGGCTCGTCACACCAGAGCTTGCCATGTGTATGCAGGAAGCTCACGGAGCTCTCCTAGGATACTTTGGGAAGACAATCAAGCCATGGAGGTGTGCATCAAGGAACTGCAGGCTGTGGGACATAAAGTGCGGTTTCTGGGACTATAAGGAGATAGTATTTCCTAGGGAGGACAGGACGTTAATATCCCCGGAAACAGGGAGCTCTGAGGGCCACATGAACAAGCTTAAAACACGAGGCATGCATAGACAGGAACGAGGATGACTCTATGCTTTGCCTGGAACTATTCTTCAAATTCACTGTACGGTCAAGCAAGGCCTGAAGGAGAGCACTCGCAAAGGCCAATCTGCAAAGACTGGGAAAGGTGTTTTCTCTTTTTCCTTCTTTTTTTTTTGTTAGCTCCTGGCATTCAAGGAAATCTCGGCTATAACTCTACCTGTTAGATACAAGCTTAAAGAACAGACACTCAAGAGCCTAAATTCCAGCAATAATACACTAAATATCAAAACATTTGGATTTCAACAAAAGATCAGAAAACATACTGTAATTGAGAAGTTAGGATTTCAGAGATGACTATGACTACTGAATTATTATACAGCTATCCATTTACTTTCTGGCATATTAGAGTAGACAGATGGAAATACCTGGAATCTACCCGATCTCTGATAATGATTGTATAGCCTTTATCTTGTGCCCCTGTGATTGTAAAACCCTTGTGATTTGGGGCCCTTATTGGAGCCCTTTAAGAGGGATCTACTTTGGAAAAAACTTTAAAGCCACCAGAACCAACAGAACCTACACAGAGACCGCTGGAGCACAGGAAAATGCCCCTGGGGAAGCCTTACGAAATGAAGAGAGAGCCAGCAATGTGGACATGAGCCCTTCCAGCTCAGAGAAACCCCGAACTTTATCAGCCTTTCCTTTGGAGTTAAGGTATCTTTCCCTCAATACCTTAATTTGGACATTTTCACGGCCTTAGAAATAAAAACTTGCAACTTAATAAATTCGCTTTTTTAAAAGCCAAAAAAAAAAACAAACAAAAAAAACACTCGTGACTAACATTCACTTTTACCCATTTGTCCAGTTTTTTTACTTTAGAGTCTTGTGATCCCTAAAGACAGTCCCTAATGTTTACTAATAAAGGGTCTTGGGTCAGCCCAGAACTAATCCAACCTAAGTCCAAAGTTATCTTGACAACCAAAACTGGCCCTAACCAAAATGGGCCTGCTCAACATGCACAGTAGCTTCGACTTTAAACTTTAAGTCACTTATACCTCACTAAAATACTAAAAATTACACTCATCATAATAAGGCCACCATTTTCTTAAATACACTCTGTGACTAAGTATATAATCAATCTGCACACGGCCAATAATTAAATCACCCCTAATCACATCATCTGGGGTCATTGTGCTCATTTTCCTAAAACCTGCCCATCTTTTAATGTTATAAAACTATCAGAATTCCGCAGTTCAGAGAAACAGATTTTAGGACTGAGAGGTCATCTCATCTCCTGTTTTGTGCTTAGCAATAAATTTTTTCTTAGAAACATCAGGAATTAGTTATTTGAGCACACTGGGCAAAAGAATCCACTGCATTTGTCCATTAAAAATTTGGTGACCACAAAGGGACAAAAGGTCCTAAGAAGCAAGGAAGCCATCTGTCCAAGGTTCTGGGGCCCTGGAGAACAGGCAAGAGCAGAAACCGAGCCTTTTTTGGCCACTAGATGCATTTAGTCTATATGTTCTTAGTCTAAAAGCTTGGCCACCAGGTTTCATCTATTCTGCCAGCATTCCACACCCTTCTGGCACTTTAAGAAGTTTCAAAGAGAAGAAACTGTTTCCAGTTTCAAGTCTGTGGGACATCTAATTGAGAGGGTCATCCCATTTTATATAAAATCAGAGAGTTATATAAAATGGTAGGTCAAGTCCTCTAGACCTGGCTTTAAGGCCCAATCCCACTTCCAAAATGATCCCCTTAAATCTGGCCTCCACACCTTCCTGTTTTCTGTGTACCATTCTGTATTGGACTTGAAACGCTGACCTGAGTTTGTCTGTTAAGTACACTCCTGGAAAATAAGAAATCCAACAATTAATCGGTATTCAATGAAATTAAAGTAGGCCTGTTTAACAGCTAGCCAGCCTGTTACCTAGGTAACTGTTTAATGCTTGTGTGTTAATCAGTGTTTTAAGCATTTAATGCCTGTTTGTTAGTTGGTGTGTTTTGGTCTAGTTATTAATTGGTGCGTTAAATATAATAAGTGTTAAGTGTATGTTTAAATTTGTTAGTTGGTGTTCTACTGCATTTTTTGGTCGTGTTACTAATTGGTTACTAATTAGGGAAATTCTTTAAAAATGGAACCTTTGGTCTGTATTGAGAATTAGGAAGATTTTAGTTATAAGTGTATGAGAAAAAAGGTTTATTTTAATAACATAATCTAGCTTCAATATGATTTAGAATCAGGAGAGAAATGGCCTGAGAATGGCTCTATGGAAAGATACTACCATTACAGTTAAAATTAGAGACATTACAGTTAAAGTCATTCTGCAAAAAAGAGCAGAAATGGGATGAGATGATGTATATTCAATCTTTTATTTGTCCCTCTCAAAAGTACTTCTGTGTTTCTGTTTCTTGTGTAACTAACTTTGTGTTTGAGTCTGTTCGCCTATTCAATGTATATTCTCATACCTTCGGATGGTAATAACGAATTAATTTTAAAAGTTCTTAAAGAGTTCTATTGGAATAGCTTAAAAATAAATAAATGGTTTTATATAAATATATTAATTAGTACTCCTGAAGTCCCAGAGAAAAGGAAAAGAACTCTCTGGGCAGCAAGATTCAAAACCTTAGCTTTGTAAACAAACCTGAGCATTAAAAAGAAACTGCCCCTGGAATCTCCCTAAGGCAGCAGGAAGCTGCTACTGGAAAAGGCAAAGACCTTTTCCAATTGCTCAGGTCACAGTCTTAATTAAAATGATCTAACAATTGAAAATAATTAAAAGAAAGGCATAGGAACTCTGAAATTCTACAGCCTTCACCTAAAACTTTTAAATCCAAATCCAACAAGCCAGGTCTAATTCTTTCTGTCCCTGCCCCTAGGACCCAGCACCCAAGGCAGCTATGGGGGAAGGGCTGGGTGTGGAAAAGATGGGGTAGATGTGGTTCAGAATTCTTTTTATGGGGCCTGGAGACTAAAAGTGGTAGGCATAGAAAAAATGCTGTGGAACAGGCCATGTTTGTTAAAAATTATGTTTTTCCAGTAATACCTTTGCAATAGTAACCATAGTAATCACATCATTGTTAAAATATGAGTAGCCTTCAGATAGAAGTAACTGAATAAAATCTAATTAGCATATTTCAGTAAGTAAAATGAAAGGTCTTTGAGAGATATGAAAAAATTTCCCTGGATTTAGGTTTGGGGCAAATTAAACAATTGTGTATATTTTCTAGAACTTGATGGTATACTTTTAAGATTGGTCATAATTTTAGGATACTATGAAAACAAAGATTTTTTTTAACCTTTAATAAAAGGAATTTTATGATAAATTTTTGAATTGAAAAAAATGCAATTTTATTCTGCTTAGGTATTTACATAAGCTTACTGATAAAATATGCTAGTATTATAAGTATATTCTCAAAACTCCTCTTAAAATAGCTTACCTAGACATTAGGTTACATGAACTGAGAAATGTACATGGTAATGATGAGACATATAAAATATAATAAGAATAACGATGATGCTTCAAATATATCTTATCTAAGAAATCAGTTAAGTTTAGTAGAAAATAAAAATTAAATTTTTTTTATAACTGGGATTACCTGGATTTCAAAGAATCTGGCTTTTCTGTTACTTTGCCATTTGTTTCCTCAGTATGTAGAAGAATTTAAATTTTTAATGGCTTTGTTTAGTGTCAATCAGTGTATTTTCGTTAGTAAATGCTGTCATGAATAGGAAAGACCTAATTCTTAGATTTAAAGAGTTCATATTTCAGTTAAAATATATGTGTACTAGGGCATAGTATAAGACAACAGTAATAAAAGAATTAAAATGCTGGACAAATTTAAAAAGCAGATAAAGAATGATCTAAGAAAACCTCATAGAAAAATGATGCTTATGAAAACTTTAAATAAGAAAGCAGCATTTGAGTAAACAGAGCTCTAAACTATTTTTTGTTTTAAGCCATAACTTAATTTTGTGAACTAAGACATTCCTGGCATTATCAGCATTTGGGAATAATGTTGAGAAAAATATGAGTTTTTCCCTGGATACAAATTCCATAAATATTGAAAAGCTGATTATATGTCACACTTGGGGCTTTCTGATCTTTGAAGGTAATACTAAATTTGACTGAGAGATTCTAGGCAGACTGTAAAATAATCATTTGTGTGTTGTGAGTATAAAGTATATTAATGCTTGCCTATGTTTCAAACCCAAGCATCAATTTCATCCTTCTTTTGTAGTATCTCTGTTTCTCCTCACCTTCATAAATACTGTGATTAGAAGGAAGTACGTATGTTCAAACAACTTTGTGAATTTATCAAATTTATTTTTGATTATGTGTGGTATGGATAAATAAAGACTATAGGTGGGATGGATAAGGAAAGTGGTAGAAGGTTTGAGGAAGTGAGTTTTGTTTATATAGTCATTGTTGACTAAAAGCCCTGAATGGATATGGAAAGTGAAAGAAAGTTTAAGGAAATGAATTTTGTTTGTTGCAGTCATTGTTGCTACAAGCCCTGAATGAATATGGAAAGTTATAAAAAAAAGTTTATAAAAATGAACTCTGTCTTAGTCAATGTGGATCAAAAATTTAATAAGCCTGTTTATCATGTATTTCAAAAAAAGAAAAGTCAAGCTGGTTAGTTATACAAAGCTAAAGTTTAGTTGTCTCCCTGTTAAAATAATTTGGATTGTTAGTATGCTCTTAATGAAAAGTTTTAAGAAGTTTTTTCTTAATCATCCAAGTACCCTGTCTAGAAAACAAACATTTTACATCAGAATAATATCCATGTTAATGTTTATGTTGGCCTTATCTTTTATTTCAGAAGACAACTCTTTCCATTTTTAAGGAAAAAGTGTTTCAAAGAATTTGTCCTTTCACCTTGTAAAAGGAGGTGCTAAAACAGTTTAACATATTTCATAAGAGGTATATGGGAGTGGTTAAAGGGGACTTTCTTTCTGGTTACAGGACTTTATATCTTACTCCCGGCTAAAATTGTATGGGTAAAATGTTATTCATATATTTAGAGATTGTATAAAATTCCTAAAGATTTGACAGTGTTCTCACTGTTCATGTTATATCCTGATACTAATCCAATATGATCTTAGACAATGCATAATGTTATTAGACATGGCTTTAGCTATTCTTAGAAAAAGGCTACAGATCAGGGAAAAAGTCTAAAAGTAAATGCGATCAGCTATAGGTCAGAATTACATCTGCAGCAAGGAGAAAACTTTAAAAGAGAGGCAGGACAAATACATATTTTATCTGTTAATTAACATTAACTTGGTAAATGTGTAAAGGTGAAACAGAACCCTCTGCTATAGTCTGTCAATATAAGACAACTATTAAATGTCTATTTCTGAAAGTAGCATCATTTAAAAATGTCTATAAGAAAATTAGGGCTCAGATTATAATCTCTTATATCAGTCACATTTACTCTTGGGCTTTAAGTGTTATGTCTAAATTCTGAAATGTTTTGCTCTTTGTATAACCTGGTAGTTCCCTGGAACTTTAAGTATCTGTATGACACCTGAGACTCAGTTAGTTCACTGGCTCTGAAAGTCACCTTTCTCCTTACAGCAACTGTTAGAAAACTAAAAAAGAGATCAGACTTTGATTAGAGATGTGACTGAGTCTGATCTAGTTAAAACTAAGGTAAATCAAAATACAGGGTAAAAGATAATACTGTGTATTTTTTAAAACTTGAACTTTTGTGTGAAACCAAAAGAAAAGATGTTTATTTTGTCTAAAATTTAAATTTCCTGTGGCACACTATCAAATTTAACATGTCTAATCAGTTTATTTAAACAACCTAATTCAGCTTCATTTGACATGGAACTAATATAAGGAATAAAAACTTAATATTCTGTACAAGTTACTGTTATACCATGATGCATTTCAGAGTAGTTGGGGCACAAAATGAGAAAGTACTTGCAAAGTCCTTTGACGGACTGGAAAAAAATGAACTATTAAACTTCCCAACCTGGAAAATCCCTGATATTTTCTTAAGCAGTAAGGGCTCTCAATTTAATAAGACAAGGCCTCAATCTTGAGCCTTGCCCTTATGAAACTTATTTCTGTAATGGCAAAACTGATCCTACTTATAACTAATGCCAAAAAGTCATCCCCAGAGAACCTCTTTTGTTACTCAAATGTGGTCTCTCTCTCTAAGCCAAACTCTGACCTCCCCCTGATGTGGGATATGACTTCCAAAGGTATAAATCTCCCTGGCAAAGTGGGACATGACTTTCAGAGATACACCTGGTGCTGACAACATGGGGCATGACTCCCTGGGATAAGCCGGGAGCAAGCTTGGACGGAACAGTTACCAAAAAAGGAGGGAAAGAAATAAAGTGACAATAACTAAGAGATTTCAAATTGAATGAAGAGATCATCCTAGAAGTTACTCTTAGTAAGTTTTCAGCCAGATACTGCAAACCGTCACAATACGGCAAGCCCCAACCAACAGTATTCCTGGAAACACTAACAGATATCCTGAGCTCTATAAAAGTTTTGCTTTTTAAGTGTATTTTCAAAGATTTAAAGTCTTCATACTGCTCCAATGCCAGATAAGCTCTGAAACCCAGAAACACCAGACTCCAAAAACAACAGTTTCGTCCCTCTACACCCCCCCATCCCTTTTCAGTCATAAATAAGTTAGAAGAGTTGTCGTCCAAATAGCCCTCAGGACTGAGAGAAAATTATCAAATGAGAGGCAGGAGTTAATAACCGAGAAGTTAGGATTTTAGGGATGACTATGACTACTGACTTATCATATAGATATTCCTTTTCACTTTCTAGTATATTAGAGTAGACAGAGGGAAATACCTGAAATCTTTGAACTGTAATCCAGCTGCCTTGATCTCTGATAATGAACTAACCCACCTTGATAACCAAAACTGGATCCCACCACAATGGGCCCAGTTGATATGCGTAGTAGCTTAGAATTTAACATTTAAGTCACCTATACCTTATTAAAACACTAAAAATTATACCCATCATCATATTAATGCTATTTTCTTACATACATTCTGTGACTAAGCATGTAATCAATGTGCACATGCTCAATAATTAAATTGTCCCTAATTATATCATGCGGGGTCATTGTGCTCATTATCCTAAAACCTCCCCATCTTTTAATGCCATAAAACCATCAGATCACTGCAATTTGGAGAGACAGATTTTTGGGTTGAAGAGGCCATCTGATCTCCTGCTCCATGCCTAGCAATAAACTTTTTCACCTGCTGAAACCCCAGTGTCTCAGGAATAGGTCATTTGAGCACATCAGGCAAAAGAATTCACTGCCTTTGTCTGGTCATAATACAAAGAAACAGGAAACAAAAAGAGGAAGCTCAGACTTGGGATATCCCAGACAAAACTTTTAAAAACTGGCCCCAAATAGTCCCTGGACCAGATAAGTCCTGAAACCTAGAAGGCCCAGCCTCTCCAGAACATCAGCTAGTTCTATCTCCCTACTCCATATTACTGACACATGTTCCAACATGAAAAAGTTAGAGTAGCCATAGCCCAAATACCCCTAAAGAGTGGAATATAAAGATCAAAGGTGATGGTGGAGGTATACAGAGAAAGTAGGGTTTAACAAACTAATATGATTGCTTAATCGTTAAACTGATATTTCTTTTAGTTTCCAGTATCTTAGAGCAGCTAGAAGTAAAAACCTAAAATTGCAGAACTATAACCCATACCAAACTGTGAAATCTGTTCTACAACTAGCTCTTGTACGGTGCTTTGAAACTTACTGCTTTTTTGTATATATGATATTTTTCACAAAAACATATTTATTTTAAAATAAAGAAATTAAAAATTATAAATAAATAGCAACTAAAGTGATAATGACAATTACATGCAATATATGATCCTGTATGGGATCTAAGAACAGAGAAATAAAGGCTCAAAAGGACATTACTGGGACACATGGAAAAAAACTGAAATATAGAATGTAAGCTTTAAATCAATGTAAAATTTCTTGAACTTGATCACTACAGTTAAGGTGATTAAGTAAATAAGTGTTCCTTGTTCTTAAGAAATGTACATGGAATTCCGTATTTTGTGGTCAAGGAGCATGATGTGTGCCAGATGCTTTCAAATGATCAGAAAATAGATGACAGGCAGATAGACAGACTTATAGATAGACTCAATGATATGGTGTCAAAATTTTGACAGAATCATGGTATCTGGGAGGGTGGGGGTATGTTGGAGTTCTCTATGGAGTTTGTATTATTTTTGCAACTCTCCTATAAGTTTAAAATTATTACAAACTAATTTTTTTTAAAATAATGTAATCAGAAGCTTTTGTTTTTCCTAGTGGTACATATACTATTGGCACAATTCATAGTGTAATCTTAAGAACTGACCAAGCAAGTTACATGCAGCCAAAACCAATTTTTCAACAATTTACCCATGATTTCCTTTCTAATTTGCTACTTCTGGCTTGTTGTAAGTTCATTTACTATACCAACAAACACAAACAGGCACACACACACATATATATATACACACATTTTTTTTCTCAATACAGAAACTTTAATGTAACTAAAATGTTACAGTGGGATAGTGGGGGGAAAAAACAAAGGGTGCCCCATCAACAAGCACATTAAACCACCAAGTGTAAGGGTTTTATGGCTCCCCTGGGACAAAGATCAAATGCATGAGTTTAACATCCAGCTCTAGGGTATCTATTTTGGATCTAGAGTAAGTATTTTGCTCATTTTCTCACTTTAAGGCTCTATTCTAAGTGGTGTGAGTTTGCTGAACAAGTGACCTCTGCATAAGGTACTAGTTTTGAACTTTTATTTGCTCAAAGGTCAGGAGGAGTTCAAATTTTAAAGTAATAGCAATTTTATATTTTACCACTTATACTACAGGCTCACTAGATTTAAAAATGAAATCACTATAACAGAAATATAAAATATAAAGACATTAAAAATAGCAAAAGTTGCGACTAATAAGGACTCTTTTAACCCATAAACTCTAAAATTAGTTGTTCTTTCATGAGGTTAACTTACAGAATAAAATCTCCTGTTCTTTAGATTGGTTTAGTCATAATATCAAAAAGACAAATCCATGTTGCTATATACTTTCTACTAACTTAGCTTCCAGTTTACTAATCGTCTTTTTGCTGTGTCCAATGTGCAGCTAAACCCATCTATCACATACTTAATTTTAGTTACTATATTGTTTAGCACTACAATTTTCATTTGATTCTTTGTTATAGATGCCAATTCTCCACCTGGACATCTTGAAATTCTCCACACTGTTAATTAACCAAATTAACAGTTCGGTAACTTACATTATTTTAAAACCTTTGTTTGTAACTCCAAAATCTGCATCCAAAATTTTGCCTGTTTTTTTCTCTTGATGCTGTTGTATGCCTAGCAATTTTTTGACTGAATGCCAGATATAGTATGTGACTAACTATATGGAAAATGTAGAGGCTCCGGAGATGTTACCTTCCTCCAGAGAGGATTTCATTTTTTTTCTGGCAGACAGAGTAGGAAGCACATCACCGTAATCTAATCAGAGACTGGGCTGGCTTGAGACTGGGATGCAGACATTGTAAAAATAGGACTATCTCTTTTGTCCCCATGCATGGTACAGCCCTATAAGGATTCCAAATATGAACCTATGCCAGCACCAAAACGTCTATCGAAAGCTCAACGCAACTACTTCAATTGCTTTTGCTCTTCCCCTATTCAACTTTGATTCTTTTGTCCAACACGATTTAGGAATTAGAAAACCCCTGAAAAAGAAACCCCAGTATAGAGTGTGCCTGTCTCCCTTGTCTTGAGCAAACCTTGACTCTTCAAGTCCTGGCTGACTCAGAACTGACTTTAATGCCTCCAAACTGATTTTGTTCCCCTTCTGCAGTTTTTCTCAGCAGGAGTTTATTCTGCTACAAGTTGTCCCATTATAGGTAGAATTGGAGGTTTTGATGAGAATTGGAAGAGACAATTTTACCAAGCAAGATGAATTTATAGTGAAACTGAATATTAAGAATTAACAAATAACTGACAGCCTTGATGTATGTTTGCCTTTTAAAGCAGCATCTGGCTGGGCAGGCAGTGGTGGCTCAGTGGCAGAGTTCTCATCTGCCATGCCGGAGACCCGGGTTCAATCCCCAATGCCTGCCCATGCAAAAAAAAATAGTATGGGTAACTACTGTAATTCACTTAAGTTGTTTCCTTGCTGATGCTATGTTTTTTTTTTTTTTGTTTTTTGTTTTTTTTTTTAAAGAAAGACAGAGAAGGAAGGAAGGATAGAAGGAAGGAAAGGAGGAAGAAAGGGAAACATCTTTAAACATTTTCTTATTTTTATTATATTTTGTTTGTTTGTTTGTTTTTTACATGGGCTGGGGCCGGGAATCGAACCGGGGTCCTCCGGCATGGCAGGCAAGCACTCTTGCCCGCTGAGCCACCGCGGCCCGCCAGTTTTGTTTTTTTTTTTTAACTGTATAATCTTTACCTTTTATTTGGACTGTAACAAGTTAACTCTTGATTGGCCCAGCTCATGTCCCTTACCCTAGTGGGACTTTGTCAGTTCCTAAGGGTCCTTAACAGCCCAGTTTGTTTGGCTTAGACTCTCCGCTTGTTATCTCATGTTAATTAAACGATTTACACCCCTTTAGTTTAGCCTCCTTACTTATTATCTTATGTGGATTGAATTACTTACAACTCTATTATAACCTATAACCATATGTATTGCCCTAGCCAGACTCTGTCAGTTCCTAAATGGCCTACTTTATTTAGTTTAGAAGTTCTACTTGCCATTTTATGTTAATTAAGCAATTTACAACTGGGTTGTATCCTGAAACAGGATACTTATCCCAGTTGGCTTTTGTCAGGAGCAGCCTCTGGGGTCCCAGTTTACACACTTCCAATTGTACAAATCAATCAATGTCTCCTAATACCCCAACCTCCCAATCTTGATTTCCCTTTGAATTTCATAAAAAACCAAAATTTCTCCAATTCGAGAGGGGAAGAGCTGAGATTTTATCCTCTGTTCTCCTTGCCTTGCACAACCACAATAAAGACTCTTATTTCTTTGAAATCCCCATGTCTCAAGACTATCACTGAGTGCACAGAACAGCTTACGCAGGTCTGTCTGGCATCAATAGGAGGCAGTAAATAAACTATAAGAGGTTGATTCCAACTAAGAAACCCATAAACTGCAGGGCTATCTCACATGCTAGACAGTTTACTTCTCATAGTCAGCTTTTATATAACTCTAGAATTGACAGTAATCAATACCATTTGTATAATATTTGTTAGATGTTTTTTAGATAAATTGTTAGCTATTTAAGGTGAACTGAGTTATTGCCAATTTCACCTATCCTTTTGTTTCTGTAAGACATTACAACAGACACCTCCTCTTTACAAAATTATGGATCACTCTGCAATAAAGGGTAAACTGAGCCGGCTGGGGGTGCTTAAACCTTTCATATTCCAAAGAAAGGATTCTTTAACCAGCTCCTGGGAAATAACCTCTGAGCCCTAGGACTATTCTGCCTTGGTATACCTGAAGCCTTGGGCCAGCCAATTTATGGTAACATGACTAGTGGTAAAACCTATTTTTGGATGCCTGGAGCTCTTGTATTAGTTTGACTTTTACAAAGGAGGCTGGATATTGAGTAGTTAAGGGGAGGCTAGAGACTGAGCAGTAGCTAAGACACCACCTACATGACTGATGACAAACACCCGAGGCTCAGGTGAGTTTCACTGGTTGCTAACACTTTCACATGTCATAGCTGCTGGCATTAAGTACTGTCCTTGCAACTCCTCAGGCAGGGTACAACCAGAGACCTACACCTGGTTTCCTAGAGTTGGCTTAAGTGCCTTTCCCCTTTGCTTTTGTAATATTTGTAGTATTCACTGTAATAAATCGTACCTATATATATATATTGTACCTGTAATAAATTGTACTATATATTCCAGTATAATGGTTTTTCTGAGTTCTGAGAGCCTTTTTAAAAGCAGCCACTGAAATTGATAGTAGTTCTAGAGAACCACTCTCTTTGAGCCAAACCAAAACTCGTAAGAGCTAGCAGCTGACAACTACAAACTTTTCAAATTTCAACCTTCTCAAACAAAGCCACATGGTCACCAATATCTATCCAATTATAGACAGCACTTCAGAATCTGGCAAGCCATTCTTGTACATTTGATATATTGGGTTAAATAAAATATATTAAAATTAATTTCACCTATTGCTCTTTCATATTTTCTTAATACTCTTATAAAATGTTTTGTTAATTGCATATGTGGCTTACATTCTATTTCTACCAGACAATGCTGGTATTCATCTTGGTGGTATTAAAGTGGGTATGAAGACAAAAGTATCATACAAACCTTAACTCTTCTTTCATATAGTGGATTTGGACAGTATTTCAGGAGAGTTTGTAACTCAAAATAGTACAAATTATATTAATTTTACTAAGAGTGTAGATGACAAAAATCTTAATCCAAAATCCTCAAATCCTGGTTGTGCTGGAAGAATGAATATTTTACAAAATCAGTTAAAAGGGAACAGGGTCACCTGATAAAACTTCCAAACCAACAACATATTCCTTTTATAATATTGCCTTACAAAAAATATTTTGAACAGAAAAGAACAAGTTCACGATAAACCCCTTCCACAGCTGGCTAAGACTACAATGAGTATAAATAAATGATAAATATCTAAGATTTAGGTATGAGGAATAACTAACATTTAAAAATTAAGTTTTTTTTTTCAGAAACACAACTTTGTTATTTGTATGAAACAAAGTAATAGAAAAAAAACACTTAAGAAGAAAAGAATTAAAATTTCATTCATGCTTATAGGTTTTTTTCTCCCAAATCTTTAAAATCTTAAAACTTTGCGCATTCATATCTTAGGCTGATTTTTTTCTTTGACAGTATTACTCAACACACAAACCAGAAAAAAGAAACCTATGAAACATTTTCCTCTATTCATAAATACCACTTTAGAAGGACAATTTAAGACTACTACGTCATCAGGCCTTAATATCAGTTTTTCATCAAGCCTAAACAAGGTCAATACCCCATTTCTTTTTTGCAAGAACTGGCTAAATAATTCCAGTGTGAATGGTCAACCTATATCAAATATGCTGAACATGACAGTAAATTTTAGGTTTACTGCTTCTGGTTAGGAGGTAGAAACTGCTGTTGGCACCTTCTTAACAACTCCAACAAGTAGAGCAAGCCCTGTCTGGGAAAGAAAAGCCCCACAGCTGTTTTTGTGGTAGAGTTCAGGTGAAAGGAAGAGTGAATCTGCAGTAGAAGGCAGAAACTATCTCAACTTCTAATAAATTTTTATGGGTTGAATAACAGGTGGGCTGGTGGTGCTGGCAAAATTGATTAAAACCCTGAGCAGCCTGATTCACAAAGCAAATCTGCACCCGCTGACCAAAGTTTTCCCCAAAGAGCCCTTTCCAAGTATCACAGCAGTACATAAAGCTAAAGACAGAGTCGGAAAGTTTTAGATGACACGCGCATGCACACACGTGCGCACACACACACCACACACACACACACACACACACACACACACACACACACGTGCGCACCGGTTGGGGGTGGGGGAGCAAGCCAAGCGCTGGGGACAGGGCAGGAGAGTTGACAGAAGGCCTTCAGCAAGTGCAAGGCTGTGTCCCCACAGGAAGATGGCAGGGCGCGAGCGCTTTCTCCAGTGGTGAGGAAGGTCAGGGATGGGGCTGGAGGGGAAAGAAAACATCCTAGCTGCTTAAAATGCCAAGCAAATGGACTGTAAAACTGAGAGAACTCTCCTATAGGCCTGCAGGTTGTTAGCTGAGCCACAGAGCATAGAGAGATTTCCTGTGTCTCACAGGTGCTCAGATCCCATCCTTTGAGGGACAGAAGGTCCTGATTCTGCCCCCAAAATGTTTGGTAACAGCGGTGATTAAATCTAAATAAGTCACAAGAGAGCCCCGACCCAAATTAGATCTACTCAGCACCCAACACTAGTGATCTCAGAATACTTCATCTGTACTGTTTCTTACATACAATGTCTGATACAAAAGGGAAATGAGACACACCAAGAAACAGGAAATGTGACCCATTATCAGTAGCAAAGATGTAACAAGTTTCAAATTATGGCTTTTGTTTTGCTATGCAAACAGAGGATACTTTTTTAAGCATGAGAGTTTATGGAGTACCTTAATTGGATTGGACACAGATTTCTGGTAATGAGTACAATTTGTTTTTCCATTTATGAAGATATTATAAGGGGTAAACAAAATTCAAACAACAAAAAGTAGAAGAAAGCAATGTCATCTACCCAGCACACCAATGTTAATAGTCTGGTCAACAAAAAACATATCTTTCTTTGTGTCAATTATGTTCATATAATTATCTATGAAAATACAAGTGTCCCTCAAGATACTAAAATATGTTATTCACAAAAAAGAGTTCCAGAGTCAAGTACATTTTGGAAAGTTACATTAAACAAAGTAAAAAACTGTAAAGCCTTGCAAAGACTTTATTATACTAATGAGTATTATGATACTTCAAATGTGTTTTATCACATATCATTAACACTTTCAACACTTTACAGAACATTAACATTCCATAAGACAAATTCACATAAATTCAATCAGCCATATGTGATGTTTCATAGGCTGTTTTCCCAAGTATTATATTTCAGCTTTTTACTCTTAACTATGTCATGGAGAGCAACTTATGTAAGTGAATGTAGCTATACATCATCCTTTTAATTGGATGTTTAATATTCCATTGTATGGCTCTACCATGCAGCAGAAATGTCTTACACTTCCAGTTTCATTACACAAAGTATTAGAAAGATATGTACTGAAGGGTTAAGATGTGATACCATTAATACATTTTACCACTTCATCAAGAATATTCTTAAGTGACACTTTTCCCCTGCAAGTACATATAGGTGAAGAATTCAATGATTATGAGTACACTTTCATACCACCATGGTTCAAAAAAAAAGTAGCAATTTTATATACTGCTGTTTTTGTACTACCAGAGCAAATGTCAGCACAGAAAAAAAAGGCAAAAAATGTTTCAGTGTTAGGAAAATTAAGTTTTGATCTTGTATAGGCCCTCTGAAAGGCTCTCACGGATCACACTTAAAGACGTGTTAGATTAGTTTCCCAAATTAATTTTAATTAACCTATCTTAGTAAACAGTACACACTTATAATTCATTAAGATGCTTAGTGGCCAGTTAGTAATAACTGTAACACAGCTACCAATTACTGAGCATAGGACCAAGTTGAAGGGGAAAAAAGAATTTAGTACTGAATGTACTGGAACAATTCTGAATGAATCTAGAACTTAGCAAAAAGTGAGCTTAAAGTGTGGATTTGAAAGTTTCACTATAAAACTAAGAGAACAAGTGTAAAAAGAGGGAAAGTCAGAAACTTGAGGAATGCCTACAATTAACAAGTGGCTGAAGAAGTCTTCAAAGCAATTCCAAAAAGAATGGAAAGAAACACAAATTGTGACAACTGAAAGGACCTTAGAGACAATTTGGGGCAAGAATTCATTTTATGGTTAAGAGGGATGAGCTTAAAGAGGCTCAAAAAAGAAATGAGTAGGCCAAGTCTCTCCAAGTGAGAGGGCCAGATCTTAAAACTTCATCTTAAAGATCCCAACTCAGTTTTCTTTCTGTGGTACCAAATTTCCAGACTTAGGAAGCAAATCCTATATCTGGAGTCAGGGACATATAACAAGAAGAAATACTGATGCACTGCTGATTCCTGTACTAGAATGTAATCTCCTTGGTAGGGACGTAATATGTCTGTCCACTACTTTAGCTCCAGCATTTAGAAAAACACTCATCACTCATTCAGTACTTGGCACTCATATCTGTTGAATGAATGGCAGCAAATAAGGAGACAGTCATCTTTAATAAGCTGAGCTATTTTTCTTGTCTAAAGTCAATCTATTAACTCACAAATTTTCGGATCACTGTGTCATTCTAATTGCTCTGCTTAGGTTACACCTGTAAGCTTAAAAGTCTTATTTATTCAGCAAATAAGGCCCTACCAGGTCCTAGTTAGTGTAGGAGGAGGCTGAGGGAAGAATAAGAAATGAATTCTGTCCACAGGAAACTTAGTCTTGGGAAGATGTCATATTTCCAAAATAATGAAATTATAATAATGCCAATGACTATAATTCCAGTTTAATGTAATAGATCAGTAAACTTTTATGTTTTATAATTCTCTACAAAGGCCAAATAATTCATATAACAAATAGATATAATACTTACTCAAAATGTATTTTGTTTCGCCAACTTAATCACATGTAAAATTTAATTTGGCTAACTTTATTAAGGTTGTAGGAATCAAGACTCCTCCAGGCACAGGAAATGACATCCCCACCCATTATCCCTTCGAGTCAATAAAAACTTAGCTAAAACCTAAAGCAGTTGCCAAAACAGCACTAATAGGTTTATTAAATGATTATTTCTCCATTCGTATAAAGAACTCTCAAATATTTCTGGCTTTTAGAAAATAATATTATCCCATTAAAATTATTTTAATTATTTTGTATTTTTGCATGTATTTTACGCTGGGCAATAAGTTAAAATTCAAAATATGACAAAAATCTGATCTAAAAAATCACTCAAAATGTAGATACTGTCATTATGATTTCATCAATTGATTTGCAGATGATAAATCTCCAGAGAAAGGGCATTTGTTTGAAACAGCTGTTCAACTTCAGTGAATTCAGAAAGTCTTCTATTAGATGTCATCTGACACTATTGATAATAATGGTCTCACTCAGAGCAGAACCAAGAGAGCAACTGTCACCACTTGAGGTCGTGCCTCATTTTGATACACAAATGCTCATATACAGAAAGAAAAAATTCTATTGACAAAGAAGCAAAGATTTGAGAAACAAAATGGTATCTGTAAAATTTAAGACAGACCATGAATTTTTATTTTGTAAGTGGGTCAAACACTCTTTTAACTATTTATAGAAGCTAAATTTATTTTACTAAACTATCTGCTATTTTAAAAAAAAACTTTAAATTAAGTTGTTAAACCACCAGTTCAGTGAAAATACAAACAGCTGCTTTAGAACAGTTGTTCTGACAATTACCTCCTATAATGAAGATTAATCATCTCTGCTGGCTAGTAAAACATCACTATTCTATGAAATTTAAATTCCTTTACTGTACTTCAAAAGCAAAGAAGGCAATTCAAACTATCGTTCCATATCTCAGTTAAATAAGATATCCTTTTTAATCATGGGTTTATATATAAGTACTATATTTCTCAAAATATTACCACAGGAAGGCTAATATTAGGCTTCAAATTGCTTAAATTACTTAATACTTCAAGACTAGCATTTTTTATAGCTTTGGATAGCCCAGGTCCTATCTTCTCTTTGAGGACAATCCAGCTTTTTTTATTTGGTGGAAAATGAACTAGCAATACTAATAATATTAGGAAACAGTTTAAAATTCTTCTTGAGGAAGGTAAAGCCATTTATGTAAAATGTTTCCCGAGCTTTAGTACAGAAAAAAAGTATTCTGCTATCATTAACCTTTATTTATTTACTTATACTTATTTTATTATTTTTGGCATAGGCAGGCTCCAGGAATCGAACCCGGGTTTCTGGCATGCAGGAGAGAATTCTGTCACCAAGCCACCTTTGCACCGTCCAAGTTTTTTTTTTTTTTCCCCTTGTGTGCTGTATGGCGGGGGTCACATTTTATTTTCTTTCCATGTGAGTATCCCCTTATTACAGCACCATTTGTTGATTTTTTTCTTTTGCTTGTTTTTAGTTGGTTTTTTGTGTGTTTGCTTGTTTGTTTGTTTGGGAAGTGCATGGGCTAGGAATCAAAGCCAGGTCTCCCACATGGCAGGCAAAGATTCTACCACTACCACTGAACTTGCACCGCAACTGCCCCCTGCCCCCGCAAGCCTTATTTTTAAATCAGAAAAAATTGATACAAAAAGAAAAATAAAACTGGCCTGGGCAATTTTCAATTATGAGGCCAGAAAAATAATTATATTTACGACCCTGTTGCAACTATAGACCAGAAACTTTGAGGTGTTATCAAGTAAGATTCTGTTGCCTCCATATTCCCCACACTTTTCAGTCCCATTTGTTTGGTTTGCTAAAACTGCCGAATGCAATATACCCTAATGGACTGACTTTTACATTGGGGTTTATTAGTTTACAAATTTACAGATCTAAGGAAACGAAAATATCCCAATTACGGCATCAACAAGACGACACCTCCTCTGAAGAAAGGCCGCTGGCATCACGGTTCCTCTGTCAGATAGGAAGGCACATGGCCAGCGTCTGCTCTCTCCAAGCTCTCTCCAAACTTCTCTGGGTGTTTCTCTGTGAGTTTTCTGTGTCCTCTATCTTCTCATAAAGGGCTTCAGTAAATGATTAAGACCCACCTTGAACTTAAGACGTGAGGGTGATCACGTCTCAATTGAAACAACTTAATCAAAAGTCCCACCCACAGTAGGTTTGCACCCACAGGGATGGATTAAAAGAACATGGCTTTTTCTGGGGCACATAACAGCTTCAATTCAGCACACCATCCCATTCTCTACTGCTAAGCCTTAGTTTAAGTTATGAATATTTATTATCTGAATTACTACAACATGCCTCATAATTAGTCTCCCTGGTTCTCTGAAATGATTAATAAAATTGATAAACCTCTTGCAATCCTGTCAAGGAAAAAACCCATATAATAAACAGCATCATTATAACCATGGTGGAAATTAATTATATACTATCTTATAAAGTTAAACTTTACCTACCCTCTGATTCTGAAATTCCAATCCTGGGTACATATCCAAGAGAAACTTTAACTGATATTTACTAAGAAATATGAACAGAAATCTACACAATAGCATGTTTGTCAAACCATACTGCCAGAAGCCACCCAAATGTCTATAGATAGGATAATGCATACACAATAAATTTGCTAAACACAAAAATTCACAGTGGTAAAAATGAACTACAACCATATGCAATAAGTAAGATATTAGTAATGTAATATTTAATTAGAAAAGCAAGTCCCACATGACATCCAGGGTTGAAAGTCTCCCTGGCAACATGGGAGATGACTCCCAGGGATGAATCCAGACCTGGCACCGTGGGATCAACAATTCCATCCTAACCAAAAGGGGGAAAAGAAGTGTAATTAATAAAGCATCAGTGGCAGAGAGAGTTCAAATAGAGTTGAGAGGCTACTCTGGAGGTTGCTTTTACACAAGCTTCAGTTAGAACTTGCCACCTATCATAACCTGCCAACCCACAACCAGGACCACTTCAGCCAATCCTAAAGAACACCTAGGGCAATATATAAGTTCCACAAGGGTTCCATGCACTAGAGTAACTTTCCAGAAAACTACTACCTCCAGATGGGTCCCTAGTCCAGATAAGTTCTGAAACCTAGCCCAGCCGCTCCAGAGCATCAGATAGTTTCATCCCCCTCCCCCATATTAATGACAGACATTTCCAATATGAAAAATTTAGAATTGTCATAGTCCAAACACCCCTAAAGAGAGGGATGGAAAGATCAAAGGTGATGGTCGAGGTATACAGAGAAGATAGGATTTAACATATGAATATGAATGCTGAATCATTAAATTGATGTCTCTTTTAGTCTCCAATGTTTCAGAGTAGCTAGAAGTAAAAACCTAAAATTGTGGAATTGTAAACCATGTCAAATTCTGAAATATGTTCAACAACTAATTGTGGTGCCGTGTGTTGAAATTTATAGCTTTTTTGTATATACGTTATTTTTCACACAAAAAAGAAGGAAAAATGTCAATTGTGATGATAAAAAAATATTGAAGCCCTCTAGGCTCCTATATTCTGGAGCAGCTAGAAGGAAAAATATGAGAGGATCGTATGGTAGCCCATGACAAACTCTGGGACCTGTCCTGTAACTACTTGTTGAAGAGTGCTTTGAAAACGATTGTTTTTTTATTTCTCTGCTTTGTAGATATGCTATATCATACAATTAAAAAGTTAAAAAAAAAAAAAGCGAGTCCCAGAAAAGTACATTTAGTATGATATTCTCGTTATTAAAATAAAACCAAGAAAAAAGCAAATAAAACATTGTTTAGGGGTATATGTATGTAATAAAACTTCTGTAAAACTCAAAGGACCAAAATACAAAATTCAGGATGATGGCTATCATTCAGGGAGAGGCAAGAACTCATAGATATGTTACTGTTGGTGTTTGAGAAATTGGATTCACAGATCTTAATTATTTTATTGACATGTAAATATAGATACATATAGATAAGTGGACCATGCTTAGACAAGTGAGGATAATGAATCATGAGTCAGGAATTATGATTAACACAATTCTATGCAAATTGTTGAAAAAATGTTAAGAAACAAACAATATTAAGAAAAGAGAAGCATAATTAAAGATTCAGTGTGGAATTAAAAAATCTTAAGAGAATAAGTGAAGTCTGTTAAATAATAAAAGGACAGAGCTAGAAGCCAAAAAGACTGATTTCTCTCCTCTGTCCTGACACTAAGTAATTACATAATCTAAGGCAGTCTATTTAACAGATTAGTTTCCACAACTGACCATGGTCAGATGGGTTTAAACTTTTTTTTCCTAAAACAAATTACCTATATTTAGTTTTCTCAAGACCCTAAATTTTTCTCTTCTTTTTGGAAAACATTTAATTCTGCTCTTGGCTTTGCTTCTTTTCCTAGCCCACCAACAAATCTAATACTTGTCACTATTTTGCCCACAAAAAGCATCTATAGCTAATCATCCCACCTGATTCTCTTCATAACTTACACTGGTTTTTAGAACTTAGGCTGAAACTTCAAAAACAAACATATACTGGGAGAACAAATTTTTTTTTTTTATCTAAGCCAGGTTTGACTAGGTTTATACTACAGTAACAAATACAAACAAAATCTCAGTGGCTTAAAATAACCAAGATCTCATGCTCTTTCATGCTGTATGTTCCTTGAATGTTGACTGGGGGCTCTGTTCCACTTCTTCAAGGACCCCTAGGCTGATGGAGAAGTCACCATGGCAGGGGGATGAAGGGTGCTGCAAAGTGTGATGGTTTGAAGCTGTTATGTACCCCAGATCATATTCTTTTATTCCATTCCTGTGAGGCAGACCTATTGTGGTAGGAACCTTCTTACTAGGTTATTTCAGTTAAGATGTCTTAATCTTCTCTACTTTTACCTTTTTAAGAGGATAAAGACAGAAAAAGCCCAAGAAGCTCAGAGGAAAAAAAAGTCCCAGTGAAGATGAGAGTGGAAGCCACTGAAGCCAGAGAACCAGGAGACATTGCCATGTGCCCCTGCTGACAGAGAAGCCCAAGCTCGCCAACAGCTGGTCTTTGGGGAGAAGGTGTTATCCTTTTGATGCCTTAATTTGGACATTTTCACAACCTTAGAACTGAAATTTGTAAGCTAATAAATCCCCATTGTTAAAAGCCAATCATTTCTGGTATACTGCATTTCATCAGTTTAGTAAACCAAAACACAACTCTTATATTAACTCTTAAAACTTTCATTTATGAGTATCACACACTACCACTGCTCACATTTCACTGTTCATATCAAGTCACATGGCCACACCTATTTCAAGGGGTCAGGGATTCCTACTATGTTCCCAGAAGGAGAAAGAGAATATATATGAATAATTTTCACAATGTTTTAGTATTTGGAGGGAAAAACCCAATGACATGTTAACATTCTACAATGCATTAAAATTCATGATTAGAAAGAACTAATCGACAAGTGGTTTTTAAAAGATTTAACATCTTAAAAACTCAAATAAGGAAATTTAAGAGAAGGTGAAATGCATACCAAATCCTCATCAAAACTCTGAAAGATAAGAACACAAATAAGATACACCCTTCAATAAATATAAAGAAATTTCAAGGAAACATTTACTTTCCCCTCAAAATCACAGTAACTTACACTAAGACATTCAAGTTACTCATAGTTAAGTGATCAACAGGTTTTCCACTACAAAGGACAGAGGGATGACCCCAAATACCTTATTTTAGAAAACAGTAATTACATATTTAAATTATTTGTTTAATTATACTGAGGGGGAGGCAGCTTGCACTAAACAGTATTGCAATGCATATGCAAACGAGTCCCTAAGATGTGCCACGATGACAGGAGAAACGTCTGGAAGTGGGATAGATGTTGGCCAAGGAGACATCACTAATTACAGGGGAGAAAAATCTATAGCAAACAACGTAACTAGAAGATGTGAAAACCCTCTGAATGTGCCACATCTAATATATACATAAATAACTGATGAAAATACATTGAAGAAAACAGAGTTCACTCTACAGGCACATGAGAGATGGAAAGGAAAGTGAAGTTTGAAGGCTTAACAAAGGAAGGTTATGATAGGCAGAGGCCCGATAAGTTCAAAGATATTATAGATATATTTGGATTGTTCTCCAGAACAGTCTCACAAGAGTTGGTAAGAAGGACGGTTTGGTGAAATGAGGCATATTCCGTCTGAGAGTATCCAGAACAATTGAACCTAAAAGGTCCAATCAAGCCATCAATCAAGTTCAGATGTGTGATTTTTGGATGGGTATCATATAATCTTTGATGCTCTTGGTTTAAACATCTTAAAATCTGAGGAACTTTAGATGCCAAAAATTATCCTTTCATCAGATCACTTTAATCATGACTTACGCCCTTTACCACCATTCTCTATAAGCATAATTCATTAATTCAAATACTCACTGAGCACTTAGTATATACAAACCTTATATTAGGAACTCAGGATAGAAAGACAAAGGACACCCTAGCCTTGAGGTGAAAAATACAGAAAAGCAGTCAGGCATACAGTGTGGTAAGGATATAAGCCCAAACAGCTCTGAGGCCACAAAAACAGACACCTGACAAAGGATACAGACAACAGGGAAAGGCCCAGCGCATTGCAGAGGGTCAATAACTACTAAACGAAGAATGGCCCCTGGTGATCTTCAAGACTCTGGTGTGCAAAGGCCCATTATTTTGACCAGTGTATTAGTTGCAGTTCAGCCAGAAAAAAGACAATACACCAGTTATTTTAACAGAGAAAACGGAACAACAATTATTAACCAAGAAGGGGAAACAGAAGGCAAAAGGAAGTCACAGGTTATAAAGGAGACAGCAATTGCAGAGGCAGCTGTTAGTCCCTGAGCTGAGGGAATAATTACTAAACACAGAGGCTTAGAAAAGAAAAACTATGAAACTGGGACCCAGATCTCTCCAGAGGACACTAAGCGCCAAGAATTTGAGGAGGGTTCCTGCAAAGTTGGGATAGAGATCTCTGAGAGAGAGGGGAAATAGCCAGGTGATGCTAGTATCTTTGAGACGGGAAGCTGAGGATGCCTAGTAGACAAACTGCAAATTGGAACTACTTGCCAGTCCTAGAATCAACTGTTCCTATTAATGTGGAGATACTGACAGGAAAAAGAGGCAAGCAAGAAAGAGTAAATCACCTTGTCCCTCTTCTTATTTTCCCATCTCCTGCTGGTACTCCTACCGGCAAAACATAACAGGGAGCAAGTTGGCAAAAGAAAAATGTAGTTTGTAGGGTCCCAGTTCCTGTACTACAAAATAAAGTTGAGAAATGTGAATTTAAACCTAAAAAATAGCTCAATAGCTATGCTGCTTTGGTTTTCTGTGTACCCCAGGAAAAAAAAGTTTTTTAATCCTCAATCAATATTGCTGGGAGGGATCTTTTTTATTATATTTCCATGGAGATGTGACCCACCAAATTCTGGGTGGGACCTTTTGATTAGATGGTCTCTATGGAGATATTCATTCATTCAATTCATTCATCATTGAATGAACGTCTCTATTCATTCAAGGGGGGCCACTTACTGGAGCCCTTTAAGAGGGAACCATTTTGGAAAGAGCTGACAGAGTCAACAGAGCCAACATGAGACCCAGACTTTGGAGATTGAGAAAGATAACGTCCCTGCAAAGTGTCAAATGAGAACCCAAAGGGCCAGCCGACGCCAGCCACGTGCCTTCCCAGCTGACAGAGGTGTTCCAGACCCACTGGCCTTTCTTGAGTCAAGGTACTTTCCCTGGATACCCTAGTTTGGACATTCTTATGGATGTACAACTGTAAACTTGTAACGGAATAAATTTCCCCCCATTTTTTTGGTGGGGGGTAGGGATACCAAATTATTTTATTTGAAGGAACGGTACAAATGAAAGAACTTGGTGGATATTGATACAACTTACAGAAAAGGTAAAGGTAAACCAAACATGCATCCACTGCTGTGGTGACCACAGAAGTCACTCCATGGCTTCGAGAAAGACAGCAAGAGACTTAGCTCTTATCATCACTGCTTCCCAGAGTGTGCTTGTCAACGAGATATTCTGCCAAACCAGAATCCAGAGCCCACTTCTTGTGCAAATTGGTTATGTAGTCACCCAATTTTTGGATGGACTAATAAATTTCCTTTTTAAAAGCCATTCCATATCAAGTATACTGCATTCCAGCAGCTTTAACAAGCCAAAACAACCTCTAGATATTTAAGATAATATTCTAAAATATTCAGTTTCAAAACTCAATTTAAACTGGACTGTTTAATTCTTTTCATGACTTCTGTGGAATTACCTTCTTGAATAATTAAACTTATTATCATTATTATTATCATTATGTAATGCTCTTCTTTATCTTGATAATTTTCCAGGCTTTGAAATTAGTTTTATCTGAAATTAATATAGCTACTCTAGCTTTCATTTGCTTAGTGTTAGAGTGCTGTATCTTTCTCTATCCCTTTACACAGCTGGGTCTTGGCTGGGTTTTTTTGTTTTTTGTTTTTTGACATGGGCAGGCACCAGGAATTCAACCTGAGTTTCTGGCATGGCAGGAGAGAATTTTGCCACTGAGCCACCGTTGTACCATCCTTGTCTGTTTGTTAACCCACTCCAAGAGTCTCTGTATTTGTTTCTTTTAAACTTTAATTTTGAAAAAATTTCAAACTTATGGAACAGTTGGAAATATGATGCAAAACATATGGAAAACGCTAACATATCCTCCTCCCCTATCCCCACCCATGTACTTACATCTGCCAACTTTTAACACTGGCCACATTTGTCATATCATTCTATCTATCTATCTAGTCATCTATCCATCTATCTACCCATTCTCTAGCTATTTTCTAAACATTTCAGAACAGGTTGCATGCATTATGCTCTTTGAACACTTGATATTACCGCATACATTTCCTGAGAACAAAAAAACTCACTTAGTTCACCACCTTAACCACAGTTATCAAGTTCAAGCATATAGCCAGTCTTTGCATATATCCCAATAATGACCTTTTGCACCTTTACTCCTCTATTATTAGTTCCAATCTAGGATCATGGATTGCCTTTAGTTGTTACTGTCTCTTTAGTTGCTCTTTCTTTTTCTTAGTGTAGAAACACATACATAACATAAATTATACCACCTAAAACACTCCCACGCATATAATTTAGTGGGGTTAATAACATTCACAATGTTGTACTATACTCACCACCATCCACAACCAGAACTTTCCTATCATCCCAAACAAAACCTATACCTTTCACATACTAAACCCCCATTATCCATTACCCTTTAACTTGTACTCTTTTCAGTCTCTATAAACTTGCATATTCTACCTATTTCATATAAATAGAATCATACAATATATGTCCCTTTGTGTCTGACTTATTTTACTCAGCATAATGCCTTCAAGGTACATCTAAGTAGCAGGATGTATCAGAACTTCATTCCTTTGAAAGGCTGAGCAGTATTTCAGAATGCACTGTGGTAGTTTGAAGTTCTATGTACCCCAGAAAAATATGTTCTTAATCGAATCTATTCCTGTTGGTATAAACCCACTGTAGTAGGATCTTTTGATGAGGCTACTTCAGTTACAGTGTGACCCACCTCATTCAGGATGGGTCTTAATCCTATTGCTGGAGATCTTGATAAGCGAATAACAACACAGAAGTAAGAAGGCAAAAGCAACACAATCCAGAAGAGAAAGGAGAGACCAGCAAATGCCACCATATGTCTTGCCATGATGTGGCAGAGGGGCAAAGATGACTAGCAGCTGGTCTTGAGGAAAAAAATACCACTTTGATTTGAGCATCTTCTCAGCCTCAAAACTGTAAGCTAATAAATCTACCCCATTTCATGGTATTTCAGTATTTCCTAGGTATAAGCCTAGAAAACTAAAACCGATTTTGGTACCAGAGAGTGGGGTGCTGCTACTACAAATACCAACAATGTGGAAATAGCTTTGGAATTGGATAATGGGTAGAGTCTGGGAGAATTGTGGGACACATGATAGAAAAGATCTGGATTGCTTTGAAGAGATTATTCATAGAAATATGGATGCTAAAGGTATTTCTGATGAGGCCTTAGACAGAAATGATGAACACGCTATTGGAAACAGGAAGAAAGGTGATTCTTGTTTTAAAGAAGCAGAGGTAAAATTGAGTTCTGATGTCAGATGGAAGGCAGAACTTGAAAGCAATGAACTTTAGGTGAGGAGACTTACAAGCAAAATATGGAAAGTGCAGCCTGGTTTCTCCTTGCAGCTTACAGTACAATGTAAGAGAAATGGATAAGCTGATAACTGAATTCCTGGGCAAGAAAAAGAGGAAAATGGATAGCCTGGAAAACTCTTGAGTTTCTGGAAAGCACATCCCCAGAGGATAGTGCTCCATATAAAGATTTAACTGAACAGAGATCCAGTCAACTATTTCATGAAAGTCAGGACTGGAGGTGCAGTTATTCAGAAGGAATTTATGGAAAGTACTACTATCTGATAGTCAGGCAAAATTAACAAGTTTGTTGTTGTTGTTTTGTTTTGAGAGAGATCTGTGTGAACAAAACCATTGCCGGCTTGGACTAAAAGGGACAGACTGAAGCAAAAATCATTTCAAAGGCAGAGCCATGGAAGCTGAGATCTGGACCAAAGATATCTTCACAGGGCCAGAGACAGGTCCACCTTGAGTCTGCCCTGGCACTTGGGAAGGGTGGGCTTTCTGCTCCATTGCTTCAGGAACAGTGCCACCATTCCAGTTTTCTCAGATACTTAGAGAACTGTAAGGAGTCTGGGCTATCAACTCAATGCTTGAAGAGGGTGAAACTTTCTACCCAATGTTTGGGGACCATGTCACTGCACAAGGCCTTGGATGGAGTGTGGCTATCGCTTTGACAAACCGGGAGAACAAAACGTCATTCCACAGATGACTCTCAAGACCTCAAAAGCTAAAGGAGTATTCCCTGCAGGGTTTCAAAATTGTTTGGGACAATGACTCCTGTCTTCCTTCCAAGTTCTCCCTAGGGGGATGCAAATGTTTTATCCTACGCCTGTCCCTCCTTTGTATATTAGAAGCAGATAATTCGTTTTCTAGTTTCACAGGTCCACAGCTGGAGGAGAATTGTACCCCTGGAAGGACCACACCCATAACTGATTTTGATGAGACTCTGTACTTGGCATTATTTGTGAAATAATGGAATGAATGTATTGGGCATATAGAAAGAGCTTGTCTTTTGAGGGCCAGAGGGTACACTATGGTGGCATGAAGCTGTATGTACTCCAGAAAACATGTTCTTAAATTTAATCCGTTCCTGTGGGTGTAAACCCATTTTAAGTAGGACTTTTTGCTGAGGCTACTTTGGTTAAGGTATGACTCACTTCATTCAGGACAGGTCTTAATCCTACTACTGGACGCCTTTATAAGAGAATGAACACCGACAGATAAAGAAAAGTCCACGGAGGCAAGAAGTTGAAAGCTACAAAATCCGAAAGAGAAGGGAAAGACTAGCAGACACCACCATGTGCCTTGATATGCGGAAGAGGAGTCAAGGATTGAAAGTAGCCAGTCTCTGGGGAAAAAGCAACACCTTAATGATGTCTTGATTTGGACATTTTCTCTGTCTCAAAACCATTAGCTAATAAGTTCCCAATGTAATGTGTAAGCCAACATATCTCATGATATTTACCAAAGCAGCCTAGGAAACTAAAACATATGTATATACCACATTTTGTTTATCCGTTCATTTATGGATGGACATGTGAGTTGCTTTCATCTTTTGGCTATCTTGATTAATGCTGGCACAAATATGGGTGCACAAACATTCATCCAACTTTGCTTTCAATTATTTTGGGTATATATTAGGAGTAATATTGCCAGGTAATAGGGTAGTCCTATGTTTAACTTTTTAAGAACCCATCAAACTGTTTACCAAAGCAGCTGCACCACTTTATATTCCTACTAATAATGTACTATGGTTCCTATTTCTCTGCATTTTTGCTAGCACTTGATTTTTGATGCTTTGCGTTTTTTTAAATAATAGCCACTCTAGTGGGTGTCTGATGGTACCTCACTGTGATTTTTATCTGCATTTCCCTAATGGCCAATGATGTTGAGCATCTTTTCATGGGGCTTATTGGCCATTTGTATATCTTCTTTGAGAAATGTCTATTCAATTCCTTTGGCCCTTTTAAAACTGGTTTAAGATATAAATCTTTTTATATATATATCAGATATAGATCTTCCAAATATTTTGCCTCATTCTGTTGGTTGTCTTTTCATTTTTTTAATAATGTCCTTTGATGCACAAAAGTTCATTTTGATGAAGTCCAATTTTTTTTCTTTTGTTGTTCATGCTTTCAAAAAGTCTAAGTCTTAAATTGCCTAATTTAAAGGGTCTAAAGATATTTTTTTATTTTCTCTAAGAGTTTAATAGTTTTAGTGTTCATACTTAGATCACTGATTCATTTTGAGTTAATTTTTGTACATGACGTGAGGCAGGAGTCCATTTTCATTCACTGCATGTGGTACCAGCACCATTTGTAAAACAGACTATTCTTTCTTCATCAAGTGGACTTGGTTCCCTTGTCAAAATTCAATTGGCCAAAAGCCAGAATGACCATAGCCCAAATACCGCTAAAGAGTGGAAGAAAGATCAAAGATGATGGTGAAATTATACAGAAAAGGCAGGATTTAACAAATGAGGTATGATTACTGAATCATTCTATTGGATTTTCCTTTAGTCTCCAGTATCTTAGAGCAGCTAGAAGTTAAAACCTATAATTGTGGAACTGTAACCCATACCAAACTCTGAAATTTGTTCTACAACTAATTGTTGCACTGTGCTTTGAAATTTATTGTTTTGTATATATATTATTTTTCACAAAAAAGAAAAAAAAGTGATGATAAAAAACACATACATTTCTTGTAGCCTCTCATGTTCTAGAGCAGCTAGAAGGAAAACTCTGAGATGATGGTATGGTAGTTCATGACAAACTCTGGGATCTGTACTGCAACTACTTGTTGAAGAGTGCTTTAAAATCTATTGCTTTTTTCTTTCTTTGCTTTGTATATATGTTATATTATACAATTCAAAAAGTTTAAAAATAAATTCAATTGGCCATTAGTGTGTGGATTGATTTCTGCCCTCTCAATTTGACCCACTGAGCTACAGATCTGTCCTTATGCCAGAACTACAATGTTTTCATTACTTCAGCTTTGTAAAAAGTTTTGAAATCAGAAAGTGTGAATCCTCTAACTTTGCTCTTTTTCAAGATAATTTTGATTAGTTGGGGCCCATTGCCATTCCATATGATTTCAATGCTTACCTTTTCCATTTCTGCAAAGACGGCTGTGAAAATTCTGATTAAGAATGCATTAAATCTGTAAATTATTTTGGGCAGTACTGACATCTTAACAATATTATGTCTTCTAATCAATGGGCACAGAATATCTTTTCATTTACATAGGTGTTTAATTTCAGTAATGGCTTACGGTTTTCTGTGTAAAAAGTCCTTTACATTTTTGATTAATTTATTCCTAGTACTTTAATCTTTTAGCCGTTATTGTAAATGAAATTATTTTCTTAATTTCGTTTTCAGATTGCTCACTGCTAGCGCATTCTGTCTTTGAATTGGTGTCTTCAGACCATTCGTTTTTTTTCTTCTTTTTTTCGGCATTGGCAGGCTCCGGGAATCAAACTCAGGTCTCCAGCACGACAGGCAAGAATTCTGCCACTGAGCCACTGTTGCCCACCCTAGACCATTCATTTTAAAAGTAATAATTGATATAGCTGAACTAATATCTACCATATTTGCAACTGTTACATTTCAAGTGATTACTGATATAATTTGATTAATATCTACCACATTTGCAACTGTTTTCTACTTATTGTTCTTGTTCTTTGTTTCTTTTTTTGTCTTCCCATTTTTTTTTGCCTCCTCTTACTTTAATTAAGCATTTTATATAATTCCATTTTCTCTCTTTTAACATATCAATTATGCAAATTTTAAGTCTTAGTAGTTGCCCTTAAGTTTGCAATATATATTTACAACTAACCTAAGTCCACTTTCAAATAACAATATACACTTTATGGTATATTGTTATTTGTATATGTTACCTTATAACAGAATAGTTCCAATTCCTTTTTCCTCATCCTCATAACACTGCTGTTGTTACCTTTCACTTAACCATAAGCTACATTCATCTAATATATTGTTGCTATCATTATTTTGCTGTCATGTTAGATCATCAAAGGGAGTTTTTATTTTACCTTCATTTATTCACTCTCAAAATCTCTTCCTTTCTTTATGTAAACTCAGGTTTTAGTCCCTATTATTTCCTTCCTGAATGACATTTCTTGTTCTCCTGGTGACAACTTCACTCAAATTTTGTTTGTCTCAGAATGTCTTTATTTCTCTTTCACTTTTGAAGGATAATTTCACTAGATACAGTATTCTAGGTTGTTTTTTTCCTTTCAACACCTCAAATACTTTGCTTCACTCTCCTCTTGCTTGCATCATTTCTGACGAGAAATCCAACGTAGTTCTTATCTTGTTCCTCTTTAGGTAAAGTATTTTTTTCTTCTGGCTTCTTTCATAATTTTCTGTTTGTCTTTGATTTTTTGCATTTTGAGTATGATAAACCTAGGTTTAGATTTTTTTCATATTTATCCTGTTTGATATTCTCTGAGCTTCCTGGATTTGTGTTTTGGTGTCTACCATAAATTTTGGAAAATTCTTAGCCATTTATTATTTGAAATATTTAATCCATTTCTTTCTCTCCCTTTTCTTCTAGTATTTCCATTACACCTATGCTACATCTTCTGTAACAGTCCCACATTTCCTAGATATTCTATTTCATGTTTTATTTTTCTTCAGTCTTTTCTTTTTGCTTTCCAGTTTGGGAAGTCTCTATTGATATATCTTGAAGCACACTGATTCCTTCCTCAGTGCATCCAGAATGAGCCTGAGGCATTCTTTATTTCTGTTACAGATACTTCCTTTTGATTCTTTCTTAAGAGTGTCCATTACATTAACCACCTGTTTCTTATGTCTGCTTTTACCACTAGAGTCTTTAGCATATGCATTATGGTTATTTTAAATTCTCAATGTGACAGGTCTAAAATAACTGTAATATTTGAGTCTGATTCTGATGCTTACCCTAACTCTCCAGACTGTGCTTTCTGTCATTCAGCACGTCTTGTAGTTTTTCGCTGAAAGCAACATGATATGTGTAGCAAAAAGAATTGAGGTAAATAAGCTTTTAGTGTGGGATTTTATATTTATCTAGCTAGGAGTTAGGCTGTATTAATTGTTTCCTGTGGGTGAAGGTGACAGAAGTTAAAATTTCTTCTGGTGTCCTTATTTTTGTTTTGCCTTTGTCTTTGGGTTTCCTTAGAGATTCCTTCTCAAATAGGGTGTGAGTGTGACAGTTTGTTTTCCTGGTAATTCCCTATACTGTTGCCTATTGATGTGGTTGTAAGTGGGCGTGGTGGGGAGAGTTCTATATTCCTACGATTGGGTCTCCGTCTTTTAGTGAATCTGAGCCCCACAAGCCTCACAAGTATTTTTCTCTCACATTTTTTTAACCCCTTAGGTGAGAATGAAGACTAGAGGGGGCTGTAGTTGGCTATATTTCCCTTCCCTATAACTCTTCTCATAACTCTGGGTAATCCAAAATGGTAAATGTATATCAGTAGTCTGAGGATTTTGCCAAGAGTATAGACGACTCAATGCCATCACTTATCAGGAAGGAACACAATTTAAGAGTATGTGACCTTGGTTAGATATTGAGTTCTTTTTCCTAATTAGAAAGGTATTAACCATATTACTCAGCAAAATTTAATACTAATAAAAAAATTAATTTTTGCCTAATTTTTTTCTTTCCTCATTTCATGACAATTGTATCAAGTTCTACTAATCGTTTTCATTTCGCTCTAACTCAAAATGTTTTTCTGTACAAAGCACTAAAACCTGTAGCATGGTGGTAATTTTTTTGGTACCAGGAAGATTTTTACAGTCAAGTAGCAGTTCTCAGCTCTGTGATTAATTCATTCAACCAATATTTCTTGCTCAAATTATGAGCATATGAATTTATTACTTAACAGTTTAAATAAGAAATATGTGAGCTATATTTAATGAGTGAGAGCAGATTAGAGGTTATTCAAATAATATCACTCTCACAAAAATCTTAACTTCTTAACTAAGAGAGAAGAGAATTTATAGCTCAGATTTGGAAATTGCTCACAACTCTTAATCCCTTATATATATACAGTAGTTCATAGTTTTTCATATGTGAATTCATCTATCCTATCATGAGTCATAGCAGAAAAAGTTGAAATCTTTCAAAAATACGGCCCAACAAAAATGTTTTTAGTGACTGGTAGGAATATTCAAATAATGGGAGGCCTAGGTTTATCAAAAGAAAGCATGGGCTTTAAAATGTATGTATTAAGAAGAACCGGCATACTATCTAACACAGGTTAAGTAAGAGTTGTTGCCCTGATATGTTTTTTTAGGAAAAGGGTTAGTTTACAAACATAATCCAGGGCTATTTTATCTGTGCAGCATATACTGAAATGATCTATAAAGATTTCAAAAGGAAAACATGATTATGTAGGGGCAGTGGTGATTACTTCTCAACATAGAACAATATGGTAAGAAGATTATTGCTCTTTTTTACTCCAAAGGAAAACCATAAAGATCCTAATGTGAATCAACTTATATAAGACATAAAGAAAGTCAGGGGTCATAATCTTAGATGTGGCTATATGCTCCCACACAATTTTGTGGTTAGAAGTTAAGTAATTGGAACTGTTCCTTCTTTCAAAGGTAGGAAATGAGAGGTTATTCTGAGGTCAGAAGCCTTAATATGGCTCTTAATTTAAATGATGCTAACTTGCTTGCTAGAAGCAACACATAAGAAGGTTCCTATAAATTCATGGGAAAAATACTTCAAAAAGCATTAATATGATTTTAGGTAATATACATTCTAACTACTAAAAGATCTGGTCTTCATTGATTTTCTATCCTTGTGTAAGACAAGGTAATACATTGTACTTAAATAACAATAGTAAGAAAATAAAACGTTACAAAATTAACTTTTTCACAATAGATAATTTTCAGTATCCACTTTCAAATATAGTATAAGATCTCTGTGAGACTACCAGAAGTTAATATTGTAAAGGAAATGTGTTTTTCCTTTTATATGCACTTTATAATAGGAAAAGTAGTATCATGTGTCAATTTGTTCTAGCACTTTATACACATTAACTCATTAACTATCACAATAACCCTATAAAGGTCACTAAGATTATTCCCATTTTACATATAAAGAAACTTAGACACTTGAGTTAAAAAACCCACTCAAGGTTATAGCTAGCAAGCAGAGGAGTCCGAGTTTAAGCCCTTAACCACTACATAATATTATGCAGAACAGGATCTAAGTACATAATTTCACTAAATAAATATTAATCAGTCGAGCGCTTGACAGTTTTCATTCTACTAGGAGTTATCAAAAATCAGTGGTTTAGAAATAAGGACAAACTAATCCTTCTTTCATTCATTATTTTTTTCTCTACCCAGAGAGAATTGGGTGTTCCCTACACTATGCTCTCATATCAGCACCTACCTAACTGTAATCAGTTGAAACCACAAGATTATGAACCCCTCCAGAGTGGAAAGGGATGTTTTGCTGCTTGTGTCTGAAAATCTCCATGAGCTAGCGAAGGGCCTGGCTGTAAGAAGGTCCAAGTTAAGTACAGGACAGGATGACAGGAGGGCAGTTTAAAAAACCAGTTGTTCTCTAGAGTAACAGTCATTCTCTAGGGTAGCTTATAAACAAGAAGAAACAAATCTTATTAGGAGTTTAAGATACCTTGCAATTTTAATCAACTAGTCCAAATGTATGTGACAAAATTAGGACATGTTATGTTTTCCGCTAACCTCTCACAGGAAGATTTGATTAGCAGCAATATGTACTTTAATTATCTTATCTGAGTCCCATGAAAGTCTTAGGAGTAGGTATTGCTCTGGCCATTTTACAGATGAGGAAACAGACTTACAAATGTTTTAAAATTTGCCCAAGATTACACAGCCAGCAAGCCTTACCATTTCTAACTGGGGAGAGGAAGGGGGACCTTTAAAAAAAGAAAAAGAAAAAGAACTGGTGGGAATGGAAAAATTAAAATCTAAAGCTCTAAAGCTATTCATAAGTAGAGAATAGCAGGGCCTGGATTAGAGAAATGGAGTGTGGTGAGTTACCACATCGTGATAGAAACAGCCCGCAGGGACCCTCAACCGAAGGAGGGAGAGGGCAGGGCCAAAGGCCTGATTAGGGCCCACTTTCGTCTGCTCTAAAGAAGTATTCCAAGTGCGGCCTAGGGATTTTACAGGCTCCTGAAGTCAAAGCTTCATAATACTAAAAAGTATCTGCCCTTTTCACTCTCCTCTAACAAGTGCTTAAAGGAGTTTTCCACAGACTATATTAAAGATATCGCAATAGACTGAAACACAAAAATTGATGTGAGACTCTAATGTCATCTATTAATCTGGACCATTAAAGAAATTTATGAATATGTAAAATAATACTAGTCTTCTCCACACATTTTTCTGGAAAATAGCTATTTTTAACTTAAAAAACATATTATTTATGTTAACATGTAATGCCTATGTTATTCTTCAGTAAATTAATAATTTAAATTTGTTTTAATTTATAATACAATAAATAAAGATACAACCCACACAAACAAAAGCACTTTAGAGCCCTCAATAACTTCTTTTTTCTCAATAATCTTTTAGAGTACAAAGAGGTCTGAGATTAAAAAGGTTGAAAACTGCTGCTCTAAAACTATTCTCGACCAATCCTCAGATTTAAAACCTGGTCTTCTAAACTGATTTACCCACCAGGACAAAGTGGTCTGGCTAAATGAAAACTTCCTGGGTTTCATCATAATATAAACTTCTTAAGGACAAAGACATTTTTTAAATCTTTGTGTCCCACCCTATCCTCACCACATCACTCACATCCCCCCACACCCCTCAAAATCTGTTAAATCAAGCCAGATCGTCTCTCACTGTATCTAAATTAAAACACCAATCAGCATAAAAAGTTTTACAGTCCCACATCACCTCAAAGTGAACTGAAGAGGAGTAGGAGTGTCAACCACAAAGCTGAGAAGATCAGATTTCTCCACATGGTGACAAGTGACAATCCCACGGACATAAAGACACCCATGAGGTCCAGCTACTCTCTCCTTTTACCCACCTCCTAACTCCAACAGTAAGAAATCAAAGTTTAGGGACCTCTTTAATAGGAAAAATTAAGTAAAAACATATATAGAGAGAGTATCTTTAAAAGGCCACATTCTTACAGCAACTAAGAAACTTCAATTCCCTTAAAAAATAGTTATTTCAATTTTAAATCACATAACACCTCCAATTACCAAATACAATATTATACTTGTTTTGTTTTTTTTTTTTAACATGGGCAGGCACCAGGAATCGAACCCGGGTCCTCGGGCATGGCAGGCAAGCACTCTTACCTGCTGAGCCACCGTGGCCCGCCCTATTATGTTTGTTTTTACAAGATGTTTTTTAAGTACAAGATTCATAGATTCACAGAATCTCCTACTTTCTAATTATTCATGTGGGTTTCAATGAGAATATTCTCAGCATACTTGGCTAATATGCTCTTTTATGAATTCACTCTTTTAAAAAAGAGAATATGCATATGTTTAAAAAACAGAATATGCATAGGCAATCTTCTAGCCTTTCTCTCCAAGAGACATGTGAACTGGACAGCTGAATGTGCTATTTAGTCATTCTGTAATTTATGAAAAAATAATTATTACATTTTTTAAAAACTAATATTTAATTAAAGACTTCATAAGAGAAATTCTACCAGATAGTGGCCAACTGTCCTCAGCGACCATGGAAGACATGGCAATGTATTAGAAAAGCCAGGACTCTCCAGTCTCCTAGTAAAGGTTTTCTTTGGGGAAGGGAGGAAATGTTTAAGAAAAAGACCATTCTCTTATGTAGTCAGTTTTGAATACTGGAAGGCTCTTCCCAGGGCTGAATCATATACTAGCTGACCTAAAAACTTTTAAACTATCATGACCTTCAGAAAAGCCTTTATGTAATTTTAGAGGAAAAATAAAAAACAAAAGCCCTAATCCTCCATCACATTACCTGCTAAATAGAAATTTAGAAACTGCTCACATACCAATTCTGAGAGATGCGCAAAACAATGAGACAATTAACAAGTATACTTCATAAGAGCTATAGAAGTCAAATAATTTCAGTGTAATATTATGAAGAAAATTTGTACCTGACTAAACCACACAGCCACCACCATACTTTGTTCCAAAGGTTGTAAGTTTTATTTCTATCATTTTCTGCTCTATTAATTCTACTTATTTAGGAAACTTCAACATTATATACAGAAAAATTAAAGTACTAAATTAACACAAAAAGAAGAAAAAAGGGCAAAATATGCATACACATTACAAATGAGACTTTGTTTTCTTTGAATATTAAAAGAAAGGTCTCGTTAAAAGGTACAGAAACACATGAAAACAGTAATCCCTGAATTACCAGAATTCTGACAAACAGTATATTGTTCTGGCTACCTGAATTCTCCATTAACTGTAAATTAAATCTATTCTAGTTAATCAAAGATTGTCTCTCTGGCCTTAGATTCTCTCTTCTTTGCTTCATTATTGCTCACTACTTGTTCAGTCTTGATCCTCCAAAGCTGAGACAAATGTTAATTACATGCAAATTTTGGCTGCGTGATGAGGAGCTTATAGTACATAGGAAGTCCGTTTCTTGGAGCAGATATTGAGGCTAAGGATTTTGAAGCCCACTCCCCCAGTGTACACTTCCACAATCATGACGCGTATGTTATGTATTTAAATTGCAGGCTACACACACTGACCCCTTTTCCCAACCACAGTCAAAAGAAGAGATTAAGTAACTTTTATGATGAAACGTGGGAGTTAAATTGGTAAATTATTCTAAGGAAATAATCTCAGTTTCAAATAATTACTCTACAAAGAGTATTTCCCACCAGGCGATGTTTGTGTGAAGAATATCATGACAGATTGAATTGTTCTTCAACAGCTTACATTTTGTACACAAACAGAAAAACTGTTAAGTGAAAATTCATCATTGGGGTCTATAGCTCTTTTTCCACCTGGGTATCTAAGGCTGCTTCTTCTGGCCCTGCTCCTTTTCAGCAACAGCTCCAAGATCATGCCCAGTAAGTGATTCATCACCCCGAGTAAATTATTTGTAGTTTCTATTTCCTTCAGATGTTTTGCTCAGGCTGCTTTGTTTTGCACGTGCACAACTCTCTACCAGGAACAACCTAGCCCCTATCCCTCTCCATCCCAACTTCTATTCTTTTGGCAAACTCCTACTACTACTTTAAAATTCTGTTCAAATACCACTTCTTCCCGAGAAGAGCAGGGACAGAGAAGAAATGATGAATTTAATTCCCCACAGAAGTCAACTAAGTTAGGTCACGCAAGCTGATTACCAAAGTAACAAGCTTAGGGGAAGGTAAGAAGGACATAAGAAGACACTCATCAGACACAAATGAAGATGCACAGCAAAGCAACCTTAGAGCTGCAGCCACTTCAAAGACAGAGAGCAGGTGTACTTGGGTCTACTTCTATTTTAAATATATGCTTATGCATCTCAATTCTGATCTACCCAAGATTTTTTCCATATCTGCACCAAGTTCACATCAGTATTGCTGAACAAACTTACAAAACAAAGCAGTTTTGATCAGCAAACCTAAATGGGCCTCACTGAGGGCCAACAATCCTAATACATTTCTCTGCTAAACTTGGTCTCCCACTCTCCCCAATGCCTTATTTCAAGCCATCTCCACTATCCACAGTTACATGACTGCTCCCCTGACCAGCCACCACCACCACACCAACCTCCACCAGCAGCCTTTAGGTGGAAACTTCCTCAGTTTCCCTACACCAGTTTCTTCCTCTCTCCTTCCCTATTCCTATCCTATGAGTTTTGAACTGTCCCTCATCACCCTGAAAACATTTTCCTTTGCTTCTCTAACATAACAATATCCTGCTTTTCTTCCAACCTCTCTGGCCACTCCTCTGCAGGTTTATATTTTTCCCCACTCTCTTGTACCCCAGAAGGCCGTTCCTAAACTAGTATAATCATGATCCTTACCTAATTCTAATCAAGCCCTTCCCCCACCCTGTCACCACCACAATGAAATACCTGACTTAAAATAGACTCTAAACCCTCATAAATACTCTAAAAATACCCTTAACTTTCTTCCTTCCACTCACCCCCTACCCTACCCAGATGTTACCAAGACTCTGTAAAGGTAGGATACTCTTTTGGTTATTCTGGGTGGTAATTTTTCCAGGAGTCAACATACAATAGCAGTATGAGACTGTTCCCCTAATGTCTGTTAAAATTCAGTTCAAGTAGGGCCATGGTGGCTCAGCAGACAGAGTTCTTGCCTACCATGCCGGAGACCCGGGTTCGTTTCCCAGTGCCTGCCCAGGCAAAAAAAAAAAAAAAAAAACCTGTTCAAGTACTCCTGAAAACCTGAAAGAATACCCTGGGCTCTATGTAAGACTCTATAAATAAAGTTTCACTTAGTAAGTTTATTTTTCAGAAACTTAAAGCCTCCAGATTGTTCCTATGCCTGATAATCCCTGAAACCCGGAGGTACCCATCTCTCCAAGAACATCAACTGGTTTCATTCCTCTACGCTGCAAGGCTGATACCCCTTTCCAGCATGAAAAAGCTGAAGTGGTCATTGCCCAGATACTCCTGAAGACTGAGAGAATGATCAAATGAGAAGGAGGAGCTGTAACCGAGAAATTAGGATTTAACAAATGATTGACTACTGACTCACTATATAAATATTTTTTTAGTTTTCTAAAAAGATAATAATTTCAGAGAAATTTCTGAAATAAATGTATTTCAGCAGCCTTGATCTTTGATATGATTGTGTAACTATATATAGCTTTTATCATATCCATGTGATTGTAAAAACCTGTCACTGACCCTTTATCTGGTGTATGGGTAGATGAGTAATAAAAGAAAGAAATGCACAAAAAAAAGAAAAAATAAATGTACAAATATTAAAAAACTATTTCATGAGCTAGAACACATGTATGACACTACTATAAAGGTTGAAATAGAGGAGTTTCAACTCTGCAAGTGAAATCACTGCCCTCCCCCCTACATGGGTCATGACATCGAGGGGTGAAAGTCTCCCTGGCAACATTGACTCCCAGGGGTGAATCCAGACCTGGCACCATGGGATCAACAATTTTGTCTTGACCAAAAGGGGGAAAAAAGTGTAACTAATAAAGTATCAGTGGCACAAAGAGTTCAAATAGAGTAGAGAGGCTACTCTGGAGGTTGCTCTTAAGCAAGCTTCAGTTAGGCCTTGCTACATATCATAACCTGCCAACCCCAACCAGGACCATTTCAGCCAATCCTAAAGAACACCTAGGGCAATATATAAGATTCCACATGGCATCCATGCACTAGAGCAACTTTCTAGAAACCTACAACCTCCAGATAGGTCCCTCGTCCAGATAAGTCCTGAAACCTAGAGGGCCCAGTTTCTCCAGAACATTAAGTAGTTCCATCTCCCTACCCCATATTAATGATAGACCCTTCAGACACAAAAAATTAGAATGGCCATAGCCCAAACACCCCTAAAGAAAGGGATGGAAAGATCAAAGGTGATGGTAGAGTTATACAAAGAAGACAGGATTTAACAGATGAATATGAATGTCAAATCATTAAACTGGTATCTCTTTTAGTCTCCAGTATTTGAAAGCAGCTAGAAGTAGAAACCTAACATTGTGGAATTGTAACCCATATCAAACTCTAAAAAATGTTCTACAACTGACTGTGATGCTATACTTTGAAATTTACTGTTTTGTGTGTGTTATTTTTCACCAAAAAAAGAAAGAAAAAAACTTGACTGTAATGATAAAAAAAAAATTTAAGCCTTCTAGCCTCGTATATTCTGGAGTAGCAAGAAGGAAAATTGTGAGAGGATCATATGTAGCCTGTGACAAACTCTGGAATCTGTCCTGTAACTACTTGTTGAAGAGTGCTTTGAAAACTATTGTTTTTTTATTTCTTTGCTTTGTATATTTGTTATGCTATACATTTAAAAAGTTAAATAAAAAAAAAAGCAAGCACAAAAGAAACCTGATTAAAAACAAGCAAAAAAAAGATTACAAGACAAAGGAACAGGAAATGAGGGTCCATCCAAAAGACCAAAATAAAACTTCAGAAACTATCAACAAAGAGACCAGATTTTGGACACAGCAAACATACTTAAATAAAAATAAATCTGCAATATGCTCAAAAAACTGAAGGAAGCAGAGAAAAAACTGAGAGATGTACAAAAAACAATTAATGAACAATATGACAATCTCAACAAAAAGGTAAAAACTTTAAAAAGGAACAAAACAGGCCCTGGTCAATATGTGGAAATGGACACACCAGGGCTCTGATCCTCCAGAGGAGTTTTAGCAACCAGGGAGAACCAGCAGAAACATCTTTCTTAAAGCTCCAGAACACACTTCAGGGGCCACAATTACAGGGTGAGTGCTGAATCAAGAAAACGGCCTCCTGGCTTCCAACTGACCAAGATGGCAATGTAAGTTGCTCCAGGGTGCTGTCCTCTCACAAAAGCCTTGAACAACTATCAAAACCTGGCACACTTATCTTCCTTAGAATCGCTGAAAATAGCTCAACGTTGCCCTAACTGGGCAAGTACCAAACAAGAAAACACAGCTTTACAAAATGGGTAGAAGAAACTCCAGGCACTGGCTCCTTTCCCATCTGCTTCCCAGCATGGTGCGCAGCTGGCATTATTATCGTGGGTTCCTGGGAATAGTATGAGAGGGAGCACAGTTATCCCTCTGTGCATAACAAAGTGCTTACGCTGGTGCCAATCTATTGTGGATCGGCCTGAAAGACTGAACCAGGAAAACACATCTTTGGATCCCCCTCCTAGAACTTACTTTGCAGGAGAACTAAGTTAGGGCAGCTAAAAGAGAGTAAGAAACAGTTAAATCAAAGCAGCCTAGAGCAAAAGGTTAACTCCATGAAGTCATATAACCCAGGAACTGAGAGGGAAAAAAGTCTATTTCATATGGAGTAGAAATTAAACCATTGGAAGTTTTATAAATGGGGGAATTCCTAAGGCGAGGGACAAGCACAGAATAAGACAGGCTCAGAAAAGACGGAAAGCACCCTATGGTTCACAGGATGATCTTCTTGATAACAGGGTGAAACTCTGAAGAGCACCAAGGAATATCAGCTAATTTGTAAAGACTGTGAAAGGTGTTTTTTTAATGTTGGTGTTCTAGTTTGTTAGCTGCCGGAATGCAATATACCAGAAACAGAACGGCTTTTAAAAAGGGGAATTTAATAAGTTGCTAGTTTACAGTTCTAAGGCCGAGATAAGGTCCCAATTACAGCAAGTCTATGGAAATGTCCAATCAAAGGCATCCATGGAAAGACACCTTGGTTCAAGAAGGCCAATGAAGTTCAGGGTTTCTCTCTCCAGCGAGAAGGCACATGGCAAACATAGTCAGGGCTTCTCTCTCAGCTGGAAGGGCACATGGCAAACATGGCATCATCTGCTAGCTTTCTCCCCTGGCGTCCTGTTCAATGAAGCTCCCCGGGAGGCGTTTTCCTTCTTCATCTCCAAAGGTCGCTGGTTAATGGACTCTGCTTCTCGTGGTCATGTCATTCTTCTCTGCTCTCTCCGAATCTCTCATTCTCCAAAATGTTTTCTCTTTTATAGGACTCCAGGAAACCAATCAAGACCCACCCAAATGGGTGGGGACGTATCTCCCCTAATCCATCTTAACAACTGAGACATCTTCAGGGAGATGATCTAATTACAGATTCAAACACACAGTATTGAATAGGGATTATTCTGCCACTTTTTACGAAATGGGATTTTGATTAAAACATGGCTTTTCTAGGGTTCATACATCCTTTCAAACCAGCACGGTTGGTTTGTTTTTGTTTGCTCCTGGCAGTCAAGAAATCATTGCCAAATGATAAGTTCGATATAAATTTAAGAAACAAACAGCTCAGGGACTAAAGTCCAAAGTTAACATTATAAAATATTAAAATGTACAGTGTACAGCAAAAGATTAAGAGACATGTAACAGGAAGTGATAGCCCATTCAAAGGAACAAAATACAAATCCAGAAGCCATCAGTGAAAAAGATTATACTTTGGATATATCAGATAGTCTTTTTTTTTTTTTTAAAGGTCCTAAATATCCAGGAGATAAAAGAAAATACAGAGAAAGAACTAAAGAAAATCAGCAAAACAATGGATGAATATGAGACTCTCAATAAAAAGAAATTTGAAAGAGGAACCAAAGAGAAATACTAAACTTCTAGACCCCAACTAAGAAATGAAAATTCTCTAGAGAGTTTCAACAACAGACTGGAGTTGGCAGAAGAATCTGTGAACTTGAAGATAACTGAAAATGATTCAGACTAAGGAGCAAATAAAAAATGAATGAAGCAAAGTGAATAGGGCCTAAAGATCTATGGGATACCATCAAGCATACCAATATATGCATTATGGGAGTTCCAAAAGAAGAGAAAGAGAAATAGTGGGAGAAAACTTCCCAAATTCAACAAAAGGCATAAATATGCACATTCAAGAAGCCTAACAAACCCCAAAAGGATAAACTCAAAGAATACTGAAAGTTGCAAGAGAAAACGAAAGTCTATGTACAAGAGAGCCCAATAAGATAAAGAATCTATTTCTTATCAGAAACCTCAGAGGCAAGAAAGCAGTGGGATGAAATATTTAAAGTGGTGAAAGAAAATAACTGCCAACCAAAAATTTAAATCCAGTGATATTCTCTGTCAAAGATGAGGGCGAAATGAAGACATAACCTGATAAACAAAAGATGAGGGAATCTGTCACCACTAGACCTTCCCTAAGAGCAATGCTACAGAGCAATGCTGAATTCTTCAGACTGAAATGAAGGGCATCACACAGTGGAAGGAAGTGTTATAAAGAAATAAAGATCTTCCATAAATATGACCATATGGGTAATTAATTATAAATGCCAATACTGTCATATTTCATTCTGGGGGTATTTAACTCCACTTTTCACTTCTTTCAGGTACGAAAATGCAAATGCACAAAAGTAATAACTATATTTCAGACATACAATGCATAAAGAAAAATTTGTAACAAGTATAACCAAAAGGTGGAGGAATGGAGGGGTTGAGGAGTATGTGTGTGTATCCAAGTGATTTTAAGTTGGTATATCAAACATGATTGTTATAAATTTTGGATGTTAAATTTAAGACCTAGCATAACAACAAAGAAAACATGAAAAATATATCCAGAAAGAAATGAGAAGGAAGTCAAGATGATATTTTCCAAAAATCAAATAAATATGAAAGTACATCTTGCCATAAGAACTGAGAGGACACAGGAAGACCATGTACCAAAATGGCAGAAGAAAGTCCTGCATTATCACTAAAGTTATTTTAAAAGTAAATGGATTAAAGTCTCTAGTCAAATGGCAGAGATTGGCAGAATGGATTTAAAAAAAAGCATTATGCTGTTTATAGGAGACTTACCTTAAATGCAAAGACACAGGTAGGTTGAAAGTGAAAGGACAGAAAAAGTATACCATGCAAACAGTAACCGAAAGAGAGATGGGGAGGCTATACTAATATCAGGTAAAACAGATTTTAGGTCAAAAGCAGTTACAAGGGACAAAGAAGGTCACTAAAATACTCAAGGGATCAATTCAACTATAAGACATAATTATAAATAGATATGCACCTAATAGCAGAGCCTCAAAATAAATGAAGCAAATACTGACAGATTTGAAAAGTGAAATAGATGGTTCTACAACATTAATAGCAGAGGGCTTCAAACACCATTTTGAATATGAGCAGAACATCTAGATAGAAAATTGATAAGGAAACAGAAGACTTGAACAATACTATAAAGCAATTAGACCTAACAGACATATATAGAACACTTACCCAACAACAGCAGAATAGAATTTCTTATCTAATACACATGGATCATTCTCTAGCACAGACATTTTGTTAGATCTCAATAAATTAAAAAATAGTGAAACCAAATGTTGTATCTTCTCTGATCATAATGCAATGAAGCTAGAAATCAGTAACAGAAGGAGAATTGGCAAAGCCATAAAAATTGTGGAAATTAAACAACACACTCTTAAAACAACCACTGAGTCAAATTAAAAAATCACAAGGAAAATTAAGAAATATTTTGTAGCTAATGAAATGAAAACCCAACACACCAAAACTTATAGGATGCAGAAAAGGAGTAGTGAGAGGGAAATTTATAGCATGGTTACACTGAAAAAGAAAAGACCTCATATCAGAGCACTAACTTCACACCTGGGATAACAACAAACAGAAGAATAAACTAGACCTAAAGCAGCAGAAGGAAATAAGTTAGAGCACAGATAAATGAAATAGAAAATGAAAAAGCCAACACAGACAAAAAACATAAAGTTGGTTTTGAGAGGATTGATAAAACCAACAAACTTTTAGCTAAACGACAGAAATAAAGAGAGAGAAGAGGTAAATAACTAAAACCAGAGATGAAGGGGAACCATTATTATGGACTTAACACAGAAACAGTATTACAAGAATACCGTGAACAACTGTATGCCAACAAATAAGATAACCCAGATGAAATGGACAAATTCCTAGAAAAACACAAACTATCTATACTGACTGGAGAAGAAATACAAGATCTCAACAAACCAATAACAAGTAAAAAGACTGAATCAGTAATCAAACTCCCAACAAAGAAAAGTCCAGGACAAGATGGCTTTACTAGTGAATTTTACCTAACTTTCCAAGAACTAATACCAATTCTGTTCAAACTCTTTAAAAAAAATCGAAGAGGAAATACTTCCTAATTCATTCTATAAGGCTAGCATCACCCAAAACCAAAGACAGATAAAGATACCACAAAAAAGAAAATAATAGAACAAAATTCCTTATGAATACAGATGCAAAAATCCTCAATAAAATACTAGCAAATTTAATCCAACAGCACTTTAGAGGAATTATACACCATGATCAAGTGGGTTTTATCCCACAAATGCAAGGGTGGTTCAACATGAGGAAAATCAATTAATATAATACACCTCATTAATAAAATGAAGGAACAACTCCACACACTCACCTCAATTGATGCTGAAAAGTCATTTGACAAAGTCCAGCACCCGTTCTTGATCATAAAACACTTAAATAAGCCAGTAATAGAAACTTCCTCAACCTGATAAAGGGCATATTATGAAAAACCTACAACTAACATTCTAAACGGTGAAAGACTGAAATCTTTCCCTCTAGAAACAAGACAAGGATGGACAGTGTCAACATTATGAAATATGATACTGACTGCTCTAGCCAAAGCAATTCGTCAAGAAGAAATAAAAGCCATCTAGATTTGAAAAGGAAGAAGTAAAGCTTTCTCTATTTGCAGATGACATGATCCGATAAACGGACAATCCTAAGAAATTCACAGAAAGATACTAAATCTAAGAAACAAATTCAATACCTCCAGGTGAAGTGAAGCCATGCTTTCTGAGTACAACCATGGAGGCAACTAGTGGAACTGATGAGCTAATGAGATACTGCTCTGGGGCTGACCTGGTAATCAGAAAGCTTAAGCTATGAGAGCAATGCAGCATGCTGAAGCCTACTACAAACCGATTTTTATCAGGTGACCCACAGATTCTTACACTCACCAATGACAAGTCTACTCTGAGTTCCAGGAAAACTTTGAGAAATTCAGGACAGATGTATTTTGAACCCAAACAAGCTCAAGCCAGAATCTGAAATGAAAAGAGTAGGCCATTCTGCTTGAAGTTTAATGGGATTGTAGAAGACAACTTCAACTATGGCACTCTGCTGCAACTGGATTGCTCTTAGGACTACACCAAAGAAAATCCCATCTCTGCCCCAGAATACAATTTTTTTTTCCACTAAAATTACTGGAAACCAGGAAGGCTATAATCAAGCAATTCACATCAGTGCTCAGGACAAAGGAGAAAAAAAGAGCTGACAATGGAGGAAAGAAAGGAGCTGACAGAAAAAGAGAAAGTCAACAAAAGAGGAGAAAAAGAGAAAGAAGCCAACAAAGAAACCAACAAAGGGAGTGAAAGAGCTATGTCAGCCAGTCAGGAGGCAGCACTCGAGAAGCTGTCACTAAACTAAGCCTTCAAGTACAACACTGCCAATTAAATGTATGTCTTTGTATATACAAAGACATGTTTTTTGGTGTATTGTTTCTTGGTTCCCACCACAGTTTAAGAAATTTTATAAATAAATTTCTTTCAGTTCATATATTTATCTATATCAGTCCTTAAGTACCTTTTAAAAGGTATTTAAAATGTTTGATACTTCAGCCATGTCTTATATAAAATGATTTAAGCCTGTTTCTTAAAAAAAAAGAAAAGAAATGCATTCAACAAACATGACATGGTACAAGATCAATACACAACAATCAGTGGTATATCTATATACCAGTAGTGAACAATCTGAAAAGGAAATGAAGAAAAAAATTCCATTTACAATAGCAACTAAAAGACTCAAATATCTAGGAATAAATTTAACGAGGAGTAAAGGACTTGTACATGGAAAACTACAAAATGTTACTGAAAGAAATTAAAGACCTAAATGAAAAATAGGACATTCATGTTCATGAACTGGAAGACTAAATACTGTTAAAATGTCATTTTAACCCAAAGCAATTTACAGATTCATTGCAATCCCACTCAACATCCCAAGTCTTCTTTATAGAAATGCAAAAATCAATAATCAAATTCGTATGGAAGGGTAAGTGGTCCAAACAGTCAAAACCATCTTGGAAGAGAAGAACAAAGTTGGAGCATTCATACTTCCTGATTTTAAAACTTATTTCAAAACTACAGTAATCAAAACAGCATGATATTGGCAAAAGGACAGACTTACAGACCAACAGAACTGAATGGAGAGTTCAGAAATCAACCTCACACCTCTAGCCAAATGATTTTTGAAAAAAGGTGTCAAGTCCATTCAATGGGAAAAGATCAGTCTCTTCAGCAAATATTGCTAGAAAACTGGCTAACCATATGCAAAAGAATAAAACTGGACCCCTACTTCACACCATATGCAAAAATTAACTCAAAATGGATAAGATCTAAAATTTAAGAACCCAAAATATAAAATTCTTAGAAGAAAAAAACGGGAAAACATTTCCAGGACAGTGTTAATAGTTTCTTTTTCACATCAAAATCATAAGCAACAAAAGGAAAAATAGATGTGTCATTACCAAAATTAAAAGTTTTTGTGCATCAAAGGACTTCATCATGAAAGCAAAAAGACAACCTACAGAATGGGAAAAAATATTTGGAAACCACATAGCCAATCAGAGTTTAATATTCATAATATATAAAGAAATCCCTCACAACTCAGCATCAAAAAGACCAACCAAATTAAAAAAAAAAATGGGCAAAAAACTTGAGTAGGCATTTCTCCAAAAAAGAAACACCAACAGCCAATAAGCACATACTCTACATCATTAGCCATTAAGGAAATGCAAACCAAAACCACAATGAGTATCCACCAGAAGGGCTACTATTTAAAAATCAGGAAATAACAAGTGTGGAAAAACAGAAACACTCATTCATTGTTGGTGGGAATGTAAAATGGTGTGGCCACTCAGAAAATTACCACATGACCCAGCAATCCTATTTCAAGATAACGTCCAAGTGAATTAAGAGCAGGAACTCAAATTAATTGTTTGCACACTGATGTTCAGAATGGCATTATCCACAATGGTCAAAAGGTGGAAGTAACTTACATGCTCATCAGCAGATGAATGGGCAATTAAAATATGGTACAATGGAATACTATCTGGCTGCAAAAAAGATAGAAGTTCTGCAGCATGCTACAAGGATGAACTTTGAAGATGTAATATTGGGTGAAATAAGCCAGGCACAAGAGGAAAATACGTGAACTCACTGATACGAACTATTTAGAACATGCAAATTCACAGAGTCAGAAAATACAATACAGGTTACCAGGGCCCATGGTACGGGTAGGGAATGAGGACTTAATGCTTATTCTGTACAGAGTTTATTTTTGGGGTGATGGAAAGTTTTGATAATGGATGCTGGTGATTAACAGCACCACATCTGACTGTAATTAACAGCACTGAATTGTATATTTAAAAGGAGTCAAAAGGGGGAAATTTCAGGTTGTATATATGTTAACAATAATTTTGTTTTAAAAAAATGGAGCTGTTAAAAAAGAAGAAAAGAAGCTTATATTACTGTTAAGAGAGCAAAAAATAAAACTAAAAAATCTATAAAATAGCTTCAAAAAATGAAAAAACCTGAGCATTAAAAAAGGAAAAGGTAACATTTTCAATATTCAAAGGTACATATTAAAATGCTGAGTTAAAAAAAAACAAGACAAAGGATTTAAAAAAAAACCCTACAACATACACTTACAGATATTATCAAAAACAGTACCTAAAATAAAAATACTTCACCCATTTTATAGCTTCTTGGAATAAAAGGGGTTCAGAGGAAAATGGAAATTCAAATAAAAACGTTTGGAGATGGGGAAGGAAAACAAAAATCCATGTTCACAAACTTGCAGGCAAAAATTACTACAAAATACAATGCTAGGGGTCCACGGGTAGTTTAGTGGTTAGAATGCCTGCCTTTCATGTGGGAGACCTGGGTTTGATTCCTGGACCATGCACCCCCCCCAAAAAAAAAATACAATGCTGACTTCATGCTTTTGAAATGATAAGATGTAAGTAAATAAACCATCATCTTGAAAATTTAACTGATATGAAAAGTTTAATGTTTTAGGACCATATAATAACTATGAGTAATTTGAAAAAGCACCAAGTCTTACAAACTGTGAAAATTCACTTTTAAATGTCACATTCCAAACAGGATATTATCAAGCCATAATATCTGATTTCTAATACAAACAAACCTAGCACTTATTACATACCTATTGCTGCAGAGGCATAATTTAAAAATCAATAGAATGTCATTTTTTTTTTTGCTTGGGCAGGCACCAGGAAACGAAGCCGGGTCTCCAGCACGGCAGGTGAGAATTCTGCCACTGAGCCATTGTCACACCGCTCTGTCCTTAATTTTTAAAGTGGCCATAAACACATTAACAAATCTAGTACTTAGTACATACCTATTGCTGTAAAGGTATAATTTAAAACTCAATAAAATGTCCTTAATTTTTAAAGTGGCCATAAGGTACTTTTTATTTAATTACAACAAATTAAAGCCCCTGGTCAATTACATACAGAAACTACTGGGGTGGCAGGAATGGTGTTAAATGGACGGTAGTCTTTTCTTTTTTTTAATGCAATTTTCTTGAGCTATATTTACCCACCATACAATCCATCCAAAGTATACAATCAACGGCTCACCGTTTCATCACATGGGCGTACATTCATCACCACAATATATTTTAGAACATTTTTGTTACTTCAAAAAGAAAAAAAGAGAAAACCCAAAACATCTTAAACCCCTTATCCCACCCTCCCCATCACTGACCCTTAGCATTGGAATGATACATTTATTACTGTTGATGAGAGAATATTAAGATACTACTGTTAACTATAGTCCATAGTTTGCAGTAGGTGTGCTTTTTTTTTTCCATACACCACTCTATCATTAACCTCCTGTAACAGTTTCATACATTTTTTCTAGTTCACGGGAGAAATTTTTCTATATTTGTACTGTTAATCATAATCAGCATCTACCACAAGATTTATTGTTACTCAGTCCCATACTTTAACCACTATACAACACCAACAGTAAACCCCAATGTAAACCATGGGCTACAATTAATACAATTATAAAAATGTTCTTTCACCAACTGCAACAAATGTACCACATTTATGCAAGGTGTTAGTACAGGGTGGTATATGAAAACAAAACAAAACAGCAGGCCTCACTCGGGCTCAGAACCCCTTGAGGCAACAGTGTCTAGTTACAATTAATAACACTTTGGCTTTCATTGTATTTAATTTTACTGTTACTTTCTATTTGTATCAAGTGTAAAATCACTTTTAAAAATGAAATTAAATTTTAAAAGTGAGTTGATTCAAGGGAAATCACAGTATGAGAATCTGACAAGAATCATGAAGGTGGCATAAAGACAACTGAACTTCGGGGAACACTGTTCTAGAGTAACCCCTTTGGGCTCTAAAACTTCATCTCATGCTTTTATGTTTTCTAGGTTTTGCTTGTTTACTTTGTTGTTTCTACTATTGTCTAGTACAAATTACATCTGAAAATCCCAGTCTTAGTTTAGTTGACCAAGGGGAAGGGATTTATTTTCATCTGGTCAAGACAAGAAAACCAGAAGGGCTCTAAAGGACAGCGGTGCAGGCAATCCAACTGACACACAGGAAGAGAAAGTGAAGTGGAAACCACAAGCAGAAGATTCCAGGACAGTGCAAAGCGCTGTTTCTTTCTGTTCTGGTTTGCAAGCTGCCAGAACACAATATACCAGAAACAGAACAGCTTTTAAAAGGGGGACTTCATTAAGTTGCATGTTTACAGTTCTAAGGCTGTGAAAATGTCCAAGTAAAAGTCCACAGAAATGTCCAATCTAAGGCATCCAGCGAAAGATACCTTGGTTCAAGAAGGTTGATGACGTTCAGGGTTTCTCTAGCAGCTGGAAATACCCGGCAGGATTTGCTAGCTTTCTCTTCAATGGCTTCCCAGGGGTTCTGCCAGTTTTGGCAGCTCTCAAGCTTTTTCCAAAACGGTTCCCTGTTAAAGGGCTCCAGTTAGCAACCCCACCTTGAATGGCTGGAGACCAATCTGCATGGAAACCATATAATCAAAAGGTTACCACCTACAACTGGGTGGGTCACATCTCCATGAAAACAATCAAAAAGCTCCCACCCAGCAATACTTAACCAGGATTAAAGAACTTGGCTCTTCTGGGGTACACAACAGATTCAAACTGGCACATCTTCCCCCCAGACTCAAATACAGGTCTGGATATTCAGTAAAGGAAAGATCATTTTATAGTTGAGCCACAGAGAAAAGAGAAAAGCTGATTTTTAAAAAAATTTTAACGTGTCTTTTAAAAAAATCTATAAAATGTAAATGCTCTATTAATTAAAGTTAAAAATCTATTGCAAAATTTCACTGATTGAAGAGTAAGAGATCCTTGGGTTTCCTGACTCCAAGTCCAATACTCTTTCCACTTTGATCCTTCATTTCTTACATATCCCACACTTTCAGATTTTTCTTAGAAAGCATGATCTGAAGTAACCTGTAAGTCATCAGCACTTCAGCTATATGGAAGTGGCAGGAAACAGTGTGTTGAGAATGGAGTGTCCCAGGGAGGCCCAGTCCTGGGTGGAGCCCTCTGTTGTCTGCGCTCCCCGCACAGGACCTGTGAGGCAAACCTGGCACTCCTCCTGGCCCCTCAGTCCTACTGGGGGTGGTGCACCTAGAATGTGACTCCCGCAGCAGCCATCCTCGTTCTTGAGTTTGTCCCATTAGATTCTGGTCAGTTCCCATCTTTCTAATCCACAGACTTTCAGAACCAAAGAATGAAAACTCCTCAAGGCTATGCCAATGTCCCAGGCGGATGAATGTCATCTCCCAGCTGCTAGCAGATGTGTGTGAGCTCACTCTTCACCGCCTCCGTCAGCACACCTGTGGCTTCATCAAGCACTGTGTGCCTCAGCTGCATATACAACAGCCAGACTAAGGGGAACCTCTGCATCTCCCCTGGGGACAGAACATACCAGTTCCAATCAATCGGCTGGTCCAGACCCCCTGTCCTTGCCCCTAAACTGGACAGACCTGCCAATTCCAAGAACCTCATGAACCTCTCATCATGAGCAGAACCTGAGTCTGGATAAATCTCCTTCAGCAGATAAATCACCTGCTCCTGAAGGGTCCCATTAGTGAAGAAAAGCTTTGAGTCCCTTGGGCCCAAAGTCAGTCAGCATCTGCACTGAGCTTGCTCAAGTCCCACTTGTTCTCATCCAGGATCTCATACTCCTGCGACTTCAGGGACAAGTCCAGCGGGGTCTTCTGCAGCTGCCCAATCCTGTGTGTGTAACCAGCCACATCTGAAAGCACTGTCAACGAGTTGGGTGAAGCAGCTCATCAGGTAAAAATACACAAAGTAAATCTTACTGACCAAGGGGTAAGTTCTGTGGGACTCAGGTGTCCATAGACCCCACTGAAAATGGGGATTGTGATCACCACGTAACTCAGGATGCTGCCCAAACAATCAAATGTGCTGACACCGATGTACAGCCAGAGCTCCTTGGACATCAGCTCCCTCTGATCCTGAAGGAGCCCCTGCAGCTGGTGGTCTGTCCTCATGCGCTTTCCATGTTCAGCTCTGCAGAGGGCAGCAGATTCAGCATTCACCCAGATCTGCATGTTCTTTGAACCCAAAATGGCCCTCCAGTTTCTCCTACTGTGCCAGCTTTGCTATAGTGGGGCCCATAAAAATTGTGTTCACTATGGTTCCCAGTATGAAATACCCAAAGATGCTCACAGGGCCAAACCAGCCTTTGGAAGCACTGATAAGCAGAGCAGACAAGGCTGTACAGGGCAACGATCAGTTTGCTGGCCATGCTGCTGAGCTGCCAATAGAAACGATCCACATTCCGGCTGATGTGCTGGTCCCTGGCGCCAGTCCAGCGAGCATTTCCGGGGACCGCTGTGGCTCAGGTTCCCATGGAATGGGGAGCCCAGCTGCCCCGGAGTCAGCTCAGGGCAGACAACAAGGAGCTAGAGGCCTACCCAGCAGGGGTAGGGCCCCGGAGCTTGTTCCATTCTTTTGACTACAATTTTGTACTTAACTTTGGTCTAAAGAACTGGATTTCATCAGGGATAAAATTTTATCAAACCAAACTTTTTACTCTTACTTTGACCAACATTTTTAGACCTTTAAAAACGCCTATTTTCTTTCTATATATGAAATTTTATATTTCCAATCTATCAAAAAGTCACATATTCTCTCAGCAAAGTTCTCGCCTACCATGCCAGAGTTTGATTCCTGGTGCCTGTCCTGTCCATGTAAAAAAAAAAAAAAAAAAGTCACACATTCTTTGAAGACTATATCTTTTTCTCTCCAATTTCATTAACAAGTTAGTACAGCCTATGTAAATTTCAAAGTCTCAAGAATGCCAAGTTATTGCCACTTTAAATTGGCCGACTAACTGCTTCCAGATTATTCTCACACAAACACTACCTGTACCACATAGTTCCGATTTTCAATATTTGCGATCACTTTTTGTTTTCTACTATATCAAAATTCATTCTTAATATTTTCTAGGCCATCAATAATCGACCCTAATTTACTATTTCATTGTCACTTCTCCTAATCCCATCACTTCATGCATTCCATTAAGTAATATATAATTTGGAGGAAACACAGAAATGAAAAAAGTAACAGTCCCTCTGGAGCATAAAGCCAGCCCAAAAGGGAAGAGCCCTGTGAACAACTAATCACAACCAATGTGTTAAGTGCTATAGTAGATCTAAATGCTATAATAGAACCACAATAACCCTATCAGAGTGAAGGCTTCAGATTAAGGGACATTTGGCCCTAAACGTGACAATTTTTCTTCATATAAATGTCACAGCATTGATCTGTGAGCTTCCTCATTACGGTGTCCTCCATCTAGCACAGTGCCCAGTACAGCATCCGCAGGCACTCCAGAGGCGGTGAAGAGTGGAAAGAGGGAGGGATAGACAGACAGATACAAAGAAAGAGTAATGGGCCAAAACTGCAAGTAATAATTCAGAGAGACATTCCAAAATCATAACCTAACAAAGCGACCAGAGAAAAAGATAAATCTAAAAAATATTTAGGAAGTAAAACTGACAGAATTTGGTGTGACTGCACTGAGGGGAGGGGCCCATAATTGAAAGATAAAAGAAGCTGCCAACATTTGGGGAAGATTTCTGGAGTGATGAGGCTGATGTGATGCCATTCATTCACTGAGACTGGGAATAGCGGTAGGGAATGTGAGTTCTGTTTAGGTGAGGGGCCAGTAAGAGGCAATTTCTGGTAGGTAACGGAAATGGAACTCAGAAAGAAGAGGACCGGGTTGGAAAGAAAGATGCAAGATCATCAGCATATAGGTGATGAGAACAAAGCCATAAATGCATGAGAACGCACAAGAAACATATAAATCATGAGAAAAGGAAGGAGGACAGAACATTCCAAACAAGCAAAGTTGCCGCTGCTTCGCATGTTACAATACAGCCCCAGACAACCAAAGCTCATTGAAAGGCAGGAGCCACGTTAAACTATACTTTTATAAACATACAATTCCTACTACAATGCTGAAGACATAATACTCTAAAAGCACTTATTGACAGTACTCCCGAGTTAGCTGAAAGATCAACCTTATCAAGTAAAATAAGCCATAAATAAAGGATCATGTCTTTAAAATTTAAGAAATCTATGGATTTAAGGGATTAAATTCTATTGAAGGAATCCAAAATCTAATTCAGAGTCAATGAGAAGCTTCCTTTCTACCAGAAATAGGAATACAAGCCAGCAATATAAAATACTAAAATCTAGAATTGTCATACTTCAATAAGAAGTTAAAAATAATAGTTAAAAGACATATTAACTAAGTTAAAGGAGAATGTCCCTAAATTTGGAGTGATAAGAGCTTTCAATGTTATCACCTGGTCATTTTCCACAAATATTAGTATCAATTTTTACCAATTTTTATTTATTTTATTGAACTTTATTTACACGTACTAATAAGACATATTAACCATCGATTGTGAAAAAGCAGGATTAAATATATGACCTGAGAAGATCAAAATGAGCGACTAATCTAGAATACAGCCAGAAAAAAAAATCATCCTCAGTACTTTTATCCCCATTGTTTACAAAACAAGCACGTAAAATTTGGAATACTCTTTCAATAGTTACAATAAAAAGTGTAAATTTTGATCCATTTGAAAGGATCAAAAATGTGCTATTAAAAGACAGACAAAACTATTTAATTAACTTTATGGAAAACAAAAGAAAGCAAATTTCTTTTCATCATTTTTCATTCAATGGACCACCTTCAGGTAAAAAAAAAAACATATTTTTTTCTTTAAATCCTAACAGTAGGTAAGATGTATGTAAACAATATTAATTTGCAATTTTTACATTATAAGGGTCAGCTTTCAATATAAAATTATTACAAAAGGGTACAAACTGGTCTAATCATTTTCAGTGATATAAAGCCACACATAATAAAAACACAAGATTAAATTTTATACCTCACTTAATTAAAAATAAGCAATACCAATACCAAAAATCAACAGGTAATTTTCAATTAATTATATATACAACTTATTTAGATATTTATCTATATAGACAATTTAAATAGAAAGAGACACATATATTTACCTTACGGCAAAATTTTCACCAATATGAAAGCAACATAGAATGCATCTGTGCTATCTTCCCTTCGATGGCAAATGTGCAAACTAGTTCTAACGTGCTCAAAGTAAATGAATAAATATAAAAGTAAAAAATAAATGTACTCGTATCATAAGTATAATTTTTTGTTTTGCCTTCTGAACCCATACTCACTCCTACTTTATGTACAAAGAGCTCTGAAAAATCAGTGATTAAAAATAAACACACATGGCAGTACAGCGGTAGTTCAGTGGCAGATTTCTCGCCTGCCATGTCGGAGACCCATTTGATTCCCGGAGCCTACCCATGCCTTTATAAATAAATAAATACACAAATATCTTTTTGGTGCTTGATTTTAACTCTCAATTTTTAGTAATAAACATGTCCTATCTTATATCTTATTATAGTTCAATTTTTTATGCAGTGAAACTAATCTTCAAAGAATCAAAGGAATCAATCTAATTTTTAATGAGCTTTCCCAATTTACCACTGTTCATAGACCTCTACAGCAGAGGTCAACACTCACTGTTTACAAATGCCATCATCATAGAGGCAGTATAATATAGTGGTTTGAATGCCTAAGCTGGAATCTCAGCTTCAGCATAATTACTTGACTTTAAGGTCTCTCTTTCCTCATTTCAAGAACAGGCAGGCACCACTGAGGGTGCAAGGGTAGTCCACTGGTAGAATTCTCCCGTCATGCGGGAAACCCACGTTCAATTCCTGGTCCATGCGCTTCCCAAAAAATAAACTAATAAACAAAAAATTCAACAAATGGTGCTGCAATAACAAGATACTCACTTGGAAAAATAATGAAATGTGACCCTGCCATACAGAATACAAATATAAAATAAAATAAACAGGCACCCATGTCACAGGCTTTTATGATTCAAGAAAAATAAAACTGAGCATAGCGCCTAGCATAAGAGCACTTAATTAAGGTTAATTTCTTTCATGTAACTTATATAAAAAAATATTTTAAAAAGGAAACATTGGCGCGCTTGCTTCATCAACACATATACTAAAATTGAGATTAGCATGGTTCCTGGACAAGGATGACAGGCAAATTCATGAAGCATTCCATACTTAAAAAAAAGGAAACTTTGGGGCACAAGTTAATTTTCACCTCATTCCAATATGCCATGAATCTGTAACTCTAATTTCCTCATATACAGTTTTCAGTATCACATGTTACTGCAGAACAAAACATTATTTATTCATAGTGGGTACCCAGCTTGTTAGATTTACTGCTAGATGTCTATGGGTTTTCCAAGTTTGCCAATAGGAAATGAAACAGGCTGGGAAAGATAAGCTACACTCTGATATATTCAATACATTTTTCTAGCCCTTGGCAATTTCTCTTTCCAGGTCAATATTCGGCAGTTATTAAAAGTTACTGCTGACTAAGAACTCTGGGGGCAAAATAAAGAATCCACTAATGACATTACTGGCTTAATACTGTAAATATCACTTCGCAATTAAAAAAAAAAGGGGGGTCAGTCTATTACATACTCTCTGCTCCAGTTCAAAGAAACTGCCTACATGGTAGGGTGAATGCTGTCTACTACACCAGGCTTTCTACTGTAGACAGTTTTTACCTCACAAACACTAGATAAAGCACACATTGAAATGTCATAAACCTACCGTTTTAGTGTTTATTTTCAGCATTAAAAATACGAAATATCCTAATCACATTATAAAATGCACTTTAAAAACCTATTCCTAGTAAAAAGTTTAAGCAAAAAGTACTCATTCAAAATTCAAAAGGACCTATAATCTTTCTTTTCATGTACAAAAAGTGACACAATTTTTAAAATAGATAAAATAACCCTAAAGAACATTTTTGTAGTTGAGTTCAGCATACATATATATATATATATTTTTTACAATACAGTAATAAATTCACTAAATAATTATCCATCATGGAAGTATAAAAGCTATGTAAAAGAATGCCAGGACATGATGTTGTTATTATATATAAAGACCAAGGAACAGAATAACAAAGAAAACAGTGGACCAAAAATTTCAGGTTCACATATTTTCTTTAATATTAAAGGATATTATCTTCACTTCAGTATCTACCTCAGTTGCCATTATGGCCTCTTGCTCACAATAAAACATCTGCACTGTTAGCACTATATCATCAATAAAAGCAGAGAAGAAAAACAATGCTCTAAGTAAGGGAAAAAACAAAAGCTTTAAAGGAATAAAGAGAAGGATTTTATATATCACCTCTTTCAACCAGTTTTAGGCCTGAACAAATACCTGAAACCTAAACTTATCAACAAACATATACATTAAAATTCGCTTAGTCAATGTTGAGAATCCTATGGTGCCAAAAAAAGAAAATTTAACTTTTCTATTTTTATATAAAACCAATGATTTATGAGAAGATTACTGGTGTGCAAAGCTATCATACATTGAATCCGTTCCTCCAATTTCATTTTTCCTTACCACATCTCTCTCTCTCCCTCCTTCTCTCTTGCCTTCTGGTAGTATATGGCAGACTGCACTATTTCAAATTCCTAACTTGAAAGTTATTTTATTAGGCCTGAGTCCAAAGATAAGAATAAATTAAACATTTTATAGATACTCCTATAGCTATTGGGCAAATTAAGATATTAACAAGACTTTAATTATATTTATTTTTTTTCCTGATTGTAAAGGTAATGTGAAAATTTGCAAATAAAGAAATGTTTTGTTTTCAAACTCTCATAAATGCCATCATCCAGAACTCTTTGTTAACATGTTGGTAGATTTCCTGCTAGTGAGACTTAAATTTTGATGATATAATTAGACACTAACAAATATACGGGGGAAAAGTCAACGTAGCTTCAATGTAGCCTTTCAACAAATGTTACATAGAACATCGATTACCATTAATATAACCTGTTAGTTTCATATAGATCTCTAAAATAGTGGTAGGTGGTAGAGGTGGAGTAGGAAGTACCATAATGCAGAGACTGATCCCTAAATTGAAATCCCTTTCAGAAATAATTTAGTATCAATATTTTAATGGCAACAAGCAACAAGATATGACTGCTCTTACCGTCATATCAACATTGAGGTCCCTACATCAAACTGTTTTTTCTTAATGTTTTATTTCTATTCATATTGCCATGACATTTTTATTTTCATTTTTTAAAATAATCAAATAACGGAAATTGTATTTGCATAGTAATTTTAAAGCAGATTAAATTCAAAGACAGCAATTTTCTTTGAAGCCCTGCATTCATGAGGTGGCTGAGTAGATGAAAGGATAACATCTTTTATGTTCTCTCCTCTTTCAAAAAAAGGACATAAAGGATATTTCTTTAATATAGCCATATTTTTTGTCTTTTGTTCCAACTCATTGCTTACGGAAGTATGAAGATGGGAGAATCAAAAAAACTGAAATGACTTCATTAACAAAGCAGTACTCCAACATTTAATAAGTCAATCCCTTAGACTCATAGAAGAACAAAAAACAAACGATAGTTCCACTACTTTTTTTCTAATCTTAAAATTTGCTTTAACCTTATTTCTAGCTTCTAGGGAGGCTTTGATCTACTCACGACACAGCAAAGGTCTTAAAATCTCATTCATTTTCTTCTGCCCAATGGTTAACAAAACAAGTCTAACATACTGTAACTCAGAATTGTTACTTTGACTTTCTTCCACAAGCGCCTTCTTTGGGGGGAAAAAAACTTTCAACAAAGACTCAGAAAAAGAAACAGCAAAGTTTGAGGAAAGAATTCTGTCTTTAAGTCAAGCATTTCCTGGTAAGTGAAAGGTCCGGCGGCCAAAAAAAAAAAAAGACAAAATTTGCCACTTTTGTACCTAGAAAATTAACGTGACTAGGTGATAACACTTGACCACCGCTGCACCTTCGGTGGACATCTAATACCGAGGAAGAGCGGATCTCCGTTAAATGCTTTTACCATGTTTGCAGAAGAAAAGCTAATTGTTAATGACCACGTGACACTATAGATCCCAGAAAGGAAAGGGTGGGAGGAAGAAAGAGGAGTTCAAGGCAGTTCAGGGTCAAAACAAGCTCAGCATCCTGTCATTTGCAAACGTTCCCCAAAGCTGAGAGCAAAACACGGCCTACCCGAAAAGGAGTGGGCGCCAGGCAGGGGGAGCGCGAGGGGCGAGGCACGGGGGCGGCGCAGCGGCGGCGGGGCACGGCGGGGAGGGGAGCCGGCGCTCTCCAGCTGCGCCGGGGAGCAGAAGCGTCGGACCCAAAAGCGCTGAGAAAGGCCGCGGCGACCGAGACAATACTCGGCAGCCCCAGTTCCCCTGCTGACTGGTTCTCTGGGTTTCCCACATTCCCTCCATCCCCGCTCCCGACCAGCGGGCCGGCGCCGGATCTGTGGGTGGGCCGGCTCCCCACGCGAGGGCTCCGCGCTAGGGCTCGCCGCCTCCGCCTCCCCCCGCGTCTCCAAGGAGCTGGAGCGCCGCGGCGGCCGCCTCCTCGCCCACCTCGCGGCCCCGCGCCCCTTCCTTCCCCTGCCGGGCGCGGCGGGCACGGCGCAGCCCCGGCGCCCCTCCACCCCCGCCGGGGGACCTTTGTGTCTCGGGGACTGGCTGCTTCGGGCCCCCTCCTCTGAGGCAGAGCAGCCCCCTCTGGGGACCAGACCCGCAGCCAGCACCGGAGGCGGCGGCTGAGGCGCCCCTCGCGCGGAGCCGGCCACACACCCACCCCACCCCCCGCCCACGCCCGGGAAAGGCCGGGACGACCCCCAGGCGACAGGCGCACGCGAGACCCCCGCGCCGCGTCGCCCCCCCCCCCCCCGCCGAACTTCCCGCGGGGCCCCCCTCACGCCGCCCCGGCCGCCCTCCCCCTCCCCGCACCCCCTGCCCGCTGGGCCTGTGGGCCGCGAACTCACCGGCGAGGGCGGGGGCCGCGTTCCGAGGCGCGGCGCGGAGGCAGAGCCGCGGGGCCGACGCCCGCGGCGACCGGATGCAGGTCCGGGTCCCGGCGGCCGGCAGCCCAGGCGCCTCCGAGGCGCAGGCCTTCGCCGCCGCCGCCTTCCGGCTCTCGCCGCGAGTCCGGGGCCGCCGGGAGGGGCCGCGGGTCCCTCACGCGTTACCGAGCCCCCCGGACAACATGGCTCCCGGGCCGGGGGCGCGCGGGCGGCGACGAGGCGCGCGGGGAGGCGGCGCCGCTGGGCTGAGGTGGCCGGGCCGGGCGCTGCTCCTTCTCCGCGCGGGCGCCGGGGCCGGAGCGGAGGAGCCGGGGAGGCGGCGGGCGGCCGCTGTCGCTCGCTGCGTGCGCGCGGCTCTCTGCCTCGGCGGCTGCGGGTGGACGCCTCCGCCTGTTCCCGGAGGAGAGCGAGCGAGCGAGCGAGCGAGCAAAAAGACTTTTATTGAAACTACCCAACCAGCAGCGGCGGAGGAAGGCGAGCCGGCCGCGGGAGCTCCCCACCCCCGCGCGCGCCGCGCCGGGCAGCGCGACCCCTGCCGGCGGCTCGGGGCGGGGCGGGGCGGGGGATCCCCGGGAAACCCCCGGCCCGGGGCCGAGCTCTGCCCCCAGGGTGGGAGCGGCTGGAGGAGAGGTTAGGCAGCCCCCCTTCATCCCTCCTCCCCCTTTCCCCAAACTCGTCCTTAAATTAGCCAAGTAATTGTTGTAAAAGATAGCAATGCCCCAGTTTCCCACCGGCTTTCTAGAGAATTGATGTCAAAGTACCCAAATTAACGTGTCGATGACTGCGACTTTCCTCCGTGTGGGGCCGCTTTCGGGGTTGGTGCGGTATTCTAGTCACTCATGCGTGCATCGTTTATTCACTGTAAACTACAGATCTGAAATATTAGTGCCTACTTGGAGACATAATGAATCCTCAAAGAGCCAAGAGGCTAGCTGGGATGAAAAATATTCAGCAAACAATATGATAAAATATTGAGCGTTAGGAGAGGGGAAATGCAAGATACTGTGAGAACAGAGAGGAACTACGGTTGCAGTGGGTTAGGTTTTGTTTTCTTGGGCTGGGGTACCCCCCGGCCCCCCTAGGAGAAGTTGGCCCAGTTTCTGTAAATACTTTATTCTTCTTTTCCAGGAGCAAAAGCTGAGTTCAGTAATGAACAATACACTGAAAGTGAAGACAGAGTGAAGTAATACTGACCCCGTTTTTTCCCACTAATGAGGATAAAAACATAAAAACAATCATAAACCCGTGAGAAAGAAAAGCATGGGGACCGGATGTAGACAACTTAAACAAGAGGATAATATAAAGCCACATAAAAGGACTTGTGATGCGAATATAAATATTTTTCTATTTTAATACTGAGAAGTAAAATTAATACACTTTTAAGGCAATTTCAAATCACATTATGAATCAAGAACTTCTGACAATTGTCTCCTTGGATTCTTGAGTGAATACAACCTGCTGACTGATTTCTCTTATTTTGGTGGGCAGAATTTAACATATCTCCTATAATATCCAACAATAATATATGCCAATCAGACTTCTTCCACGCCTCTAAAATTACCAGTAAGTTACCAACATTTATGCTCTACATGTATTTAACACTGGTTTATCATATAGGAATACAAATATATATAATGTTTCCTTTAGAAAAAATGTGCTTTTATCAACAAAAAAAGCAATGTTGATGCTTTTTAGATTTGCCCAAGTCAAAGAAATTTATATTATAGCAAGAAGTAGCATCATTTTCAGAATTCCTTAAAATCAGATGGAAAGAAAAACACTATTTATACAGGGTCTACTTATGTGCCGAGCATTTTCACATACTTATTTTTAAAATAGTTGCATGCTTAGAATTGTATGATAAAAATAATAATAAAAGTGAGTCTACAAAATGGCCCCCTGAGTTTCAGCATCAGTAATTTCTCTTTTATAGCGTTAGATTGGAACTGCTTCATTTAAAAATCATAAGATGATGCTAATTTCCCCAGCCAAAGCTGCTAAGGAGCACCCTTCTCCTGTTCCTACGTCTTTTATTACTGTAGTAAGATTTCATAATTAGAACTCAGATGATTATTTTATTGATCTATTTATTTAGTTTTTAATTTGAGAAATATTTGAAAACTGAACATTATTTGCCAAGTAGTTCTAGACACTGAACTGTATTTTAACTGTAGAATTCTAGAGTTTGAGAACCACTGCTCTGAAGATAGACAATTGAGCAAGACAGACAAGGTATTGCCCTCATAGATCTGTGTTCTAGTGGTGAAAACCAGCAATAAATGTGTACATCAATTAAAGAGTTCATCAGATAATTTATATTCATGAGAAATGTTATGAAGAAAATGAAAGAGTAATAGAAAAGAATTTGGGAGAGTGATGGGAGTACTTTAGAGGAGGTCAGAAAGACCTGATGTTGGACGGAGGGTTCTTCCTTTATGTCATTTAGTAAATTATTACTTTAATCAAGGAAAGGTCACGTAGCAATCGAAAGCATGATTGTGTGCATTTATTTAATGAGTTTCCTAAATTGCCTTAAACATCACACATAATATTTTTGGTATCTTAGAGCATTTTCCATACTGGAGTAGAGGATGGAAGGAAGGCTTGAGGAACAGTTCCAAGATCAAATCCACTTGGGACACAACACAAACTTTATCTCCCTTTTGGAAATTCACAATGCACATTTACATATTAAAAACTTGAGAAATTCCAGGATTAAAAAATAGTTTTCTTTCTGGTTAAACCAGGGTATCCCAAAATGCTTTTCCATAGAATAGGTTTATAAAAGAACATGTATAAAAATATTGAGAAAACAGTGTTTTCTCAATCAGTTTCCTGATCTCCTGTGGGACTAGGTGTTTAATCCTCCAGCTTGGGGGAGAGGGGACCCTTGAACAAGAAAGGATTGTGAAAGCCTTTGAACTTGGGACAGAGTGGAAAGGGATGGGGCCAGAAAAGCTCTACTGTGATTCACACTCTGAGAGTGGCTTAGCCTGGGAAACAAATGTGATACATAACCAGATAAGATACACTTACAAACGGAAAAGAAACACTTCAGCTGTTTTTCAGTTGCTCTCTATCAGTGATTCTCAAACTGTGGTCCTGAACCAGCAGCAGCTGCATAACCTGGGAATTTCTTAGAAATGCAAATTATCAATCCCACCCTGTACCAGTTGAATCCGAAACTCAGGGGTGGGGTCCAGGAAACTATATTTTAACTGTATTTTAACTCTAGAATTCTGCTGCACACTGAAGTTTGAGAACCACTGTTCTGTACAACTTCAATATTTACAAACAATTTTTCTCCATGTCTGAAGTTTTGAGCCATTACTGATTATTTATTAATAATTGTAAAAAGTTCTCAAACAAATTAGTTGATATGCCAAATATTTACTGTCTGACTCAATTCCTTATTTTGCTAGGATATAAGTCTTTTTTTGCAACTATAATACAAAGGACACAGTCAACTGTCTTCCCCCTAATAGCATTTGGTCAAAATACTGTTGCATTTGGTAAAAATGAAACTATCGGTGAAAAAATTGTATTGTCAAGGGTTATACTTACCAACTTTGAAAACAAAATATCTAGCCTCACCCTAACATTTATTTTTCATAAATGTCTTGTACTATCCCACTATTTGCGAAAGTTTTATACCATTACAGGATGATTGGATGGTAGACTGTCACTTCAGAGTTAACTGTAGAGAATTGAAAGAACCAGCTCTATTTAAAGTTATCATCAGGGGCAGTGCAACGGTGGCTCAGTGGCAAAAGAATTCTCTCTTGTCAAGCTGGACACCCGGGTTTGATTCCCGGAGCCTGCCCATGCAAAAAAGAAAAAAGAAAGAAAGAAAAGAAAAGAAAATTATCATCAGGATATTGCCATAGACTTAGAAGTCACAAATTTGGAGAGAGAAATTTCTTCCCTGTTTATATCTAAAATTTCAGATTCAGGGTATGGGGTTTAACTGTAGAGACTTGATAACATCCAGGATATTTGGCACAGTCCACAGAGCATTAAATTCTTTTCAGGAGAAAAATATCGCATGTCTTTACAAAGAAAATGAATCCAGAAACCTCATTCAATCCTGGCAGTTGAGGAGGACGTAATTTTCAAGTGTTTTGTTTTAAAATGAGATTGTTCTCTCATTGCTGACAAAATGCTTAGGGAGTTTCAGTTTTCAGACCTTCAGTAAGACCACATGCAAGGTTCTATTAAGAACTAAAAAGCAATTAAGTAGGAGTTTTTTTTTTTCTTTCTTTCTTTTTAAAACTTTGGGATATTAACTGCCCTTAATTATACTGAAGAAAAGGGGCTCTTAATCCTACAAAATAGGTTTAAAGCTTATTTGAGCTTCCTCAAAAATTAAGCGCAACATGAAGCCACCTTTAAGATTTGACCTATTCCTCCCTTTTTTTTTTTCTTTAACATTGTTGAAAGAGGGAACTAGGGCAGTGAAGGGTATGCCCTCCTGAACACGTGAAGGACGACGTGGCGATCGGCCATTTTCCCAGGGTCTAGTGGCCTCACCACATTTTTCACCCTTTTAAAGAGAGAGAAGGGAAGGAGTAGCAGTGGCCATCTGCTTAGTCATCTTTGGTATCTGGCCCACTGATTTGCTTTTAGAGAAGTTGCTCAGACTGATTTGTGGATGTAAACCTTCTAGTCTATAACTGTTAGTTCGGAAGGGAAAGTTTTCCATAAGCTAACTTTGCCTGGCCCTCATGGACACTGAAGTCCAGGACCATTTTAGAACTAATATGACCTGGGAGGAGAGGCCTGGAATGAAATGTTTGATATTTCACACTTGAAAAATGGAAAAATAGAAGAAAGTGAGGAAGGGAAGAAAGAGGACAGGAAAGGTTGGAAGCAGGGAAGGAGAAAGAGAATTCAGCCTTATAAATATCTTTTTATTTCAGCAATAAGAAAGCCAAGTGTTAATAGTGTTAAACTCCATATAATAGAAAGAACAAAAAAACATCAAACTAAGAAGGCTAGGGTTCTAGCCCTGAAGTGATATTCCACGTTGATTTGGCTTCGTAATCAGTTGGAATGGATGGAAGCCCTGGCTTTGCCACTGTGAGATTTTTTTGGCAGGTTAATTAACTAAGAATTTCCCGGTATGTTAATTGGGATAATAATATAGCTACCGGGATGTAAGGATTAAATGAAATAGCAAATAAAAAACACTTGTATTGCAACTGCTTCTGTTGCAATTGACATAAACTCCAGCTCAAAATAGCTTATACAAAGGGGATTTGTTGTTTGTATAACTGAAATGTCCAGGGGAAGTACAGACTTCGGGCACAGCCCACACTGTGGCATCAGAACCTGGCTTCTCTCTCTCCTGCCTTTGGCAGCCATGGTTCATCTGCCCACTAGGTCAAAAGGTGGCAACGACAATTGTAGTTCTATCCTTCCAAGTTCAAGTACTTCAGAAAAGAGGGAGCCCAGATCCCTGGTAGCCCAAACATTAGCTGTCATTAGCCTGACTCGAATCACAGAACTGTCACCGTGCCAGGGTGGTTGAGTGAGTGATTAAAGCTTGGCCATGCACTCCATCCCTAAAGCCAAGTGTGCTGGTTTGAATGTGTTGTGTATCCCCAAAGAGCCTGTGTTCCTTTAATCCAATCTTGTGGGGACAGCCCTAAGGTTGGGTGGGACCTTTTGGTTAGGTTGTTTCCATGGAGATATGACCCTGCCCACTCAAGGTGGGTGTGAATCCCCTTGCTGGAGTCTTTTAAGGAAGGGACATTTGGAGAGCACTCAGAGCAGAGAGAAGCTAACAGAGAAAGAAAACACCTGCGGAGAAGCCAAAAGGACCCATGGTTGCTGAGTGAGCCATTTGGAGACCAGCCCAGCAGAGAACAGCCAGCAGACATCACCATGTGCCTACCAATGTGACAGAGGAACCCCAGATGCCAGCAACCTTTCCTCCGAGAAGGTACCCTCTTGTTGGTGCCTTCGTTTCAACATTTTCACAGCCTTAGAATTGTAACATGTGATTTAATACATGTTACAATTTTGTAAAAACCCCTTTGCAAAAACCAATCCATTTCTGGTGTATTGCATTCTGTTAGCTTTAGCAAACTGAAACACCAAGGTTTAGTCACCTTCCATTTTGTGTTGAGGAAAAAAAATGGGGGTACTTTTGTCACAAGGAGGACAGTGATTTCAGGGCAGAAAGACCAAGGGCCGCAAAAGGGCTCAGCACATAGTTAGCAGGACTCAATAAATGCTTAATTATAACATTTATAATGTTATTATATTACATATAATTGATATATATATGTCATTGGCTATATATCTATTTGAGTAAACTTGGAGAGGATAATTCTCTGTTCACCTCTCTATAGAGAGGATTAAAATACCTACCATAAGCATGTAAGCTTATTTGATCTGTGATTCTGTGCATTTATTTTATTTTTTATATCCCAAAATTATTCTACAGAGGATTTGTGAAGTTTTATATGAAATACAGAAGCTAAAATAGTAAAATCTATAAATAAAATGTATACCATCAGTGCAGTGTGAAAAAAATTAAAATATTAGGTCAATATTAATGGAGGAAAGGGAGATAAGGAGGCCTTAAAATCTTATACACTTGCTGGAACAGAATTGATCTGGAATCTCTAGATGCAAAGGGCAAAGGGAAATCAAAGAACAGTTAGATTCTCTAGTTCCCGATGTCCATATGGCAAAACAATGACACCGGCCACAAACTAGTCACTCCAAGGAAGCAGGGGTTTTCCTAGCACTTGGATCTAAGAGAAAAATCTCACCAAGTTTCATCGTATAATGGACCTGAGAGCTTGGACAGTGTTGTCAGCAGTATCCTAACAACAACAACAACAAAAAAACCAACAGTATTTTGTTGGTTTCTCAAGTCACCAAACAACAATGAAAGCTGAAAGAGAGAGGAATTGGGATTGATTTTTGCCTTAATTTAACTGCAGAAAGCCAAGGCTGAGCTGTTTTTATCATCACCTGAATCCAGGAATTCAGCCTCAGATCATGGTTGCTCCGTCTAGATGTCAATCTCATTCTTTCAGGTTCGTTTACGAGTTTACTGGATGCTCTGGGATCACAACCTCACAGTTCCTAACAGTTCCCTTCCAAGGGAAAGGAAGTTAACGCAGGCAATTCCAGGGAAAGACATTTATGCTGGATCATATGTGTCCAGTCTCTCATCAAATGGGTCCCACTAGAACCACGTGGAGTGGGGAAGCTGTCCAAAGGACAGGAGGCTGCTATTAGAAGAAAGAGGGAAAGGATGCTAGGCAGCCAAAAGCAGCAGATGTCCACTAAACCTGGATAAATGTCAGGGATATAATCAGAATTGAAAATAAAGAGAAAATAATTTTTGTAAGGCAGTCAGGAGAAGCAAAAAGAGAATAAAAGAAAATAAAGCCTCTGAAAAGCTTTCTGAGTCTGATCTAACACCTAGACAAAATATTATTTGCCTCTTTAAATAATCCTCCAGAGGCACCACTTTTTCAAAAGATAAAAGTAATCTTCAGACAATTTGGGGTTATGTTCTCTGACAAGGGATCTGGGTTAGAAAAAAAATCTACATTATTGATTATGAGGTAAGTTTATACTCTAGCTGAATAAAAAGAACATGTGGTGGATTTGACTACAATTTGTGGAAATTAAGTTGTTTATTCAAGATTCTGCCTGGATGGATTTGTTCCTTCATTTCATTCAGTAAATATTTAATAAGTGCCTATCGTGGGCATTAGTGGTACAGAGGTAAAGTCGGACAACATCCCTTCTTTCTTCAGGCTCACTGGCTAATGTTCAGAGATCCATCAAGCAAATACCCACAGGCAAACTGTTTTCCAGAAAATAATTCTAGATCTTCTTCAGTGCTTGAATTAATTAACGACTAATCAGGACCACAGAGTCCCTCTACAAAAACTTGTGGCCAAGAAGGTGCTGGCATAGATAATGTTGAAAGGCATAATTCCCTCATTATTGCCACTAAAGAAAAAACAACTATGAACACATCAAACAGCTGGTTTTGAGCAACCTGCCAAGGTTGAATTTGTTGCAAAATATACCCCCACATCTCTGTTGGTTAAGGTCACCAATGACCTCCGAAAGTGACCTAATCCAATAATCAATTCTCACTCTTTTCTTACTCCATTCCTGAAAAGCATTTGACACTGTTGATCAATCCCATCTCTTGAAACACTTCCCTAATACCACACTTTTCCTCTTTCCTTCTCATTGACTCTGTGTTTTCTTTGCTATGTCCTCTACCTTCTACTTGTTGCAGTGCCCCAGGACTGAAGCCATTGGCCAGTTCGTTATCTTTCTTCATTCCCTAGGCGAATTCATCCAGTCAGTAGCTTACATACCAGCCTATTGATTGTTCTCAAAGGTATATCTCATCTACCTCTTCCCAAGAACTCCTTGTCCATTTGCTTACTTGGATGTTTTATAGGTTTGCCTAAAAACAAGCTCCCAATTCAATTCCTCACTTCGCAATCTACTCCTTCTCTTTCAGTATTCTCCAACTCAATAAATGACATCATCAATCACATAATTGATCAGTTCAGAAACCTATGAGTTAACCTTGGTTTTTCTCTCTATCTCTATACCCCATATCCAAACCATCACCAAGGCTTAATAGTTCTAAATGCAAAATATATGTTGAATTCAATTCTTCTCACTGCAGTGACGCTACCACCTTAGTCTGAGGCACTGGCCTCTCTAGTCTAGGTCATTAAAATAACTTTCTAAATGATCTTCCTGTTTTTACTATTGTCCCCATATAGTCAATTTCTTTCAGCAGTCAATTGTTTTCTCAACACATAAATCTGATCGTGTCCTTGCTATGACCTGTAAGGCCCCAATGGCCTGAACCCCAGCTATCTCACCAACCTTATATCTTATTCTCACCCTCTTAAATCCTAGTCCATCCAAACTAACCTTTTGGCTTTTGCTCAACATGTAAGTTGAATTCCCATTTTAGGGCCTTTGCCCTTGCTGATTCTTTTTTTTTTTTTTTTTTTAACTTTTTCTTTTAATTGTGAAATATAACATATATATTAAAAAGCAATAAATTTCCAAGTCCATTTTAACAAGGAGTTACAGGACAGATTTTTAAGTTGGGTATAGGTTACAGTTCCATGATTTTTCGTTTTTTCTTCCAGCTGCTCCAAGACACTGGAGACCAACAGAAATATCAATGTAAAGATTCAACAGTCATACTCATTTGTTAAATCCTATCTTCTCATTTATACTCCTCTTTCTCTTTAAGTTATATTTATCTGTAAAAGCAATAAATTTCAAAGTATACTTCAACAATTAGTTGTAGAACAGATTTCAGAGTTTGATATGGGTTGCAATTCCACAATTTTAGATTTTTATTTCTAGCTGCTTTAAGGTACTGGAGGCTAAAAGAAACATTAGTGTAATGATTCAGCACTTACACTCATTTGTTAAGCCCGACATTCTCTATATAACTCCACTATCACCTTTGATCTTTCTCCTACTCTTTAGGGGTATTTGGGCTATGCCCACTCTAAGTTTTTCATGTTGGAAGGGGCTGTCGATAATATGGGATGGGGGATAGAACTAACTGATGTTCTGGAAGGGCTGACCCCCTGCATTTCAGGACTTATCCGGTCCTGGGACCCATCTAGAGGTCATAGGTTTTGGAAAGTTACCCTAGTGCATGGAACCTTTGTAGAATATTATATAATGCCTTAGGTATTCTTTAGGATTGGCAGGAACCCTTGTTGATTCTTCTACTTGGAATGCTAATCCCCCTGGTAATAATATAACTTGCTATTTCATTTCATTCAGGGTCCTTTTCTCATGTTATCTCTTTTAAGAGACAAGGATGGCTAATTGTATCCAATGTTTAGTCTAATTTTCTTATAGATCTTGGAACATGGCTTGCCAGAATAGCGTCTACATTCCCCATCATTCTTTGTAGCTAAGTATGGCCATGTAATGGAGTTCTGGCTAATTGGCTGTGATGGATTGAATTATATACCCCAATTTAGACACTGTAAATAGGACTTCTTGAAGATGTTATTTCTAGTTAAGGTGTGGCCAACTGAAGCATGGTGGACCTTAATTCAGATTATTGGAGGCTTTATAAAGAGAAGAAATCAGAAGCCAAGGGCAGAGAAGGCCAAAGGGAGAAGCTGGAGTTGGCAGAAACCTGGAAGAGAAAGGAAAGGACATGGCCATGTGATGTGAGGCAGAGATGTAAACCAAAGAAGCCCAGAGACTGCAGTAAGCAAGCACCAGAACTCTACCGTCTATGGAAAGAAGCAAGCCTTCCAACCTCTGGAGCCATGAGACCATAAATTCCCATTATTTAAGCCAACCGATATTGTAGTATTTGTGCTAGCAGCTCTGGCAAACTAAGACTTGGCTTATAAGTTTAAGTTTCATATAATATCCTCCTAAACTAAGATATGACTCATGCATGCCCTCGGCCTTTGTTTTGTTTGTTTCTTCCTGCATTCTGCTGCTGCCGTCCTCTAATCTTGGACTATGAACATGAAGAAATCTGTAGGCTGGAAGGACTTTGGTCTTTGGGTTTTCATGGAATTGACTCAATGCACCATCTGTGGATTACTTATCTCTGGATGTTGATTGAGATACAGGACCTTCTATCTTGTTTATACACTGTTATTTCGGGCTTTTCTGTTATTTGTAGTTGAACCTAAACCTAATACATCTTCATTGTCCATCTTCTCTAAAATAGTGCCCCATCCCCTTTCTCTCCCCAGGCCTATTTTATTTTACCTGACATCATTTGATACATTTATGTGTTTATTTGCACATTGCCTGTCTCCTGTACTATAGTGTAAGCTTCATGAGAGCAGGGGTTGTGTCTGTTTTGTCACTGATAATTCCCCAGCACCTACAACAAAGCTGGCACATAGGAGGTCCTCAATAAATGGTTTCTGAACAAATAATGTGCCTTTACATGAATTATTTCACTAATCCTCAGAACAACCTTAAGAGACAGACTATCATTATCTCCATTTGAAGATAATAATATTGGGGCATGGAAATGTTTCTGCCTTTTCTCTACGGCAAGGGAGGTAAGTATCCAGATCACCTGAAAGCAGTTTCAAGATTAAAATATGAATAAAAAAATGGGGCGGGCCGTGGTGGCTCAGCGGGCAAAGTGCTTGCCTGCTATGCCGGAGGACCTCGGTTCGATTCCCGGCCCCAGCCCATGTAACAAAAACGGAGAAACAGAATACAATAAAACAAGAAAATGTTTAAAAATGTTTCCCTTTCTTCCTTCCTTCTATCCTTCCTTCCTTCTCTCTGTCTTTCCTTTAAAAAAAAAAAAAAAAAAAATATGAATAAAAAAGAATGGGGTCCTATTCTCATACATTAATGATAACAATGTAACATGATACAACAACCTTTTGTAAAATAGTTTGCCAATTCCTTAAAATAGAAACCAACACCTACCAATGACTCAGCCATTCAACTTCTAGGCATTCACCCAAATGAAAGCTTATGTTCACACAAAGACTTGTATAGGAATGCTCATATGGCTTTACATTTGTAATAGCAAAAACTGGAAATAAGCCAAATGCTGAGCAACAAATAAATGGATAAATATATAAACAAAAGCTTTATCACAGAATTGTTTTCCAGGGTTCATAACAATTAGTATCATTGAATTCTAGTTTGAGTGGAAGGTATCAGAAATACTAAATATTTCACTATTGAGTGGCTCATACCCCAAGAAATACAAAGACATTTTAAATATCATTTTTAAATATCATTTTTAAAATATTGATTTGAAATTTTAGTAATATAGTGTGTTTGAAGATATTTTACACATTCGGATAATTTAAGTCATTATGAATGGACCCACTGTTTGTGTAGGCGGTATTCTCTTTGCTTATATGTTTCTATTCTTTCCCTATTTTCTCTCCACCGTGAGGCATAATGGAGTAAAATATTCCAGGCCTCATCTGTTTTGCATAAATGGTCACAAAAATGTTAGCATGAAACAGTCGGAAAACTAAAGGATTTGAAGTAAAATGAACCTGGGTTTGAATCTTGATGCCGCTATTTGAGGTGTGGCATTGAGAAAGATAGCTAACCTTTCTGAACTACAGATTTTTCAGATGTAAAATGGACAGACCTCACAGGGCTTTTCAGAGGATTCAATGAGAAAACAAATAGAAAAGTGTATAACATATTTGGCCCAGAATGGGCGATGAATACATGTTAAGTGTGCTCCCTTCCACTCCCTGCACAGCAGGACTATAAAAGTCATGGAAAAGTTCTCGGATGGCAGTACATCTAGGAAGACAAGGTTCTAAGCTTGTAATGCTCAAGGGAAATAATCTATCTTGTAAGGAGAGGAACAATATTTAGAAAACTAGAATGGAGAAAAACTAACATTGTTTTCTTGAAAGATTGGCAGCCCCATATAGAAAAGCAATGTTTATATCTTAGTGTATTATTTATCATATTAAGATTCAAAATGGGACGGGTCAGTAATAGCTATTATGAAGAAAAACATGTAGTTTATGATCTGTTCAGATTTTACTTTAAGTGGCACAAACTGCATGAGCATAGATTTTTATTTATCTGTTTTCCATACCTTATATTTATAAGTACAACTATCAACCCCAATTTATTTTATCAGTGATACTTGAGCAATCTTAGAGTAGGAGCTAGAAGTCTCCCACCTTTAATGTTTACTTTTCAACTAGTAAATATATTTTAATACATGTCAATGCATTTCATCCAGCTATACCCCCAAACAACATGTGTTTTTGTCTACAATGTCCTAAGCATGGCGAAGGAAAGAAAAATGACACAGGCGGAGGCTCTGTCCTCAAAGGACTTACTGTCTTATCAGAGGAGAGGTAACTGGCCATAACTTGGCAGAAAGAGCTATGGGCATAAGGTAACAGTCAAATACTCTGCTCAGGAGACAAGAAGGACTTCGAGCTGGGAAAAGAGCATCAAGGAAGTCAGGCTACACTGCTTACATAAGACAAGTCAATAAATATTTATTGGTGACTGTACTGGTTTGAAAGGATTTATATACCCTAGAAAAGCCATATTTTAATCCTAATCAATCTTGTGGGAGCAACCATTTCTTCTAATGCCTATTCAGTCCTATAGGTTGGAAACTTGATTAGGTTATCTCCATAGAGACATGATGCACCTAATAGTGGATATTACCTTTGATTAGAGGAAGGTATGACTCCACCCATTCCAGGTGGGTCTTGATTAGTTTACTGGAATCCTTTAAATGAGGAAACATTTTGGAAAAGGCTTCAGAGCCAGAGAACCACGAGAGCCCACACAGCCAGAGACTTTTGGAGATGAAGAAGGAAAATGCCCCTGAGGGAGCTTCATGAAAGAAGCCTGGAGAGAAAGCTAGCAGATGCTGCCATGTTCGCCATGTGCCCTTCCAGCTGAGAGAGAAACTCTGAACGTCACTGGCCTTCTTAAACCAAGTTATCTTTCCCTGGATGCCTTAGATTGGACATTTCTATAGACTTGTTTTAATTTGGACAATGTCACAGCCTTAAAACTGTAAACTAGCAACTTACTTGTGCTGGTCTAAATCTGTGGTGGACCCCAGAAAAGTCATGCCCTTTGATGCTCATTCAATATTGCTGGGTGGGAACATTTTGATTGTTTCCATGAAGATGTGACCCACCCAATTGTGGGTGGTAACTTTTGATTAGATGATTTCCATGGAGGTGTGTGTCTCCACCCACTGAAGGTGTAGTTACTTGCTGGAATCCTTTAAAAGAGGAAACATTTTGGAGAGAGTCCTTTTTGGTAGAGCCACATGAAAGCCAGCAGATACCGCCATGTTTGCCATATGCCCTTCCAGCTGAAAGAGAAACGTTGAATGTCATTGGCCTCCTTAAACCAAGGTATCTTTCCCCAGATGCCTTAAATTGGACATTTCTATAGACTTGTTTTAATTGGGACATTTTCTCGGTCTTAGAACTGTAAACTAGCAACTTATTAAATTCCCCTTGTTAAAAGCCATTCCGTTTCTGGTATATTGCATTCCGGCAGCTAGCAAACTAGAACATTACCGAATTCCCCTTTTTTTAAAGCTGCTCCATTTCTGATACATTGTGTTCCAGCAGCTAGCAAGCTTAAAAGTGACCAATTATGAATCTAGCATTGAATGCTGTAGAGAGTACAGAAGTAGCTTAAATGGTCATGTCTGGCCTCATGGATTGCACAACATATCCTAGAAGTGGGATGTTGGCCAGGTAGACAGACTACCTCTACTCTTTCTATAACTTTCGATATATTTAAGTTGTTTCAAATGTCAATTATTTATTAATAGTAGTTCAGTTATGAAGAGTAATTCAATCTCAGAAAATAATGAATCTACTATATAGAGAGACATATAAGTGGTATGATAAATAAATAATGAAAAAAATAAAGAAATTCGGGGCATTTTGAAATGGCCTTTATTCCTTTGCCAAGTGGTACATGAGGCATGCCAGTTTTTATGAATCTTGGCTGCATGACAACATTTTGAAAACTAAAAATTTAATTTAGCTATTTGGTTACTGCTTATGTCATAGTGTTTAAAGAATTAATAACTGCTTCAGTTTGCTAGGCTGCGGAAAGCAGATACCATAAAATGGGTTGCCTTTTAACCGTAGGAATTTAGTAGCTTGCAAGCTTATGGTTACTAGGCTAAGAAAAATGACCCACATCAAGGCATCAACAGGTGATGCTTTTGCCCCAAAGAATGGCTGCTGGCAATTCTTTGCTCCCCAACATGGCAAGGCACAGGAGCAGCTGGTTTCTCCCTTCTCTTCTGGGTTTCTTTGCTTTCAGCTTCTTGCTTCCCTGGCTTTCTCTCTCCCTTTCTCCATATTCCATTTATAAAGGACTCCGGTAAAAGGATTAAAACCCAATTTGGGCCATACCTTTACCGAAGTAGCTTTATCAGATGCTCTTACAATAAATTTGCATGCATAGGAAAGGATGAGATTTAAGAACATGATTTTCTGGAGTCCATACAGTTCCAAGCCACCAGTGTCATGTAAGTTATAACCACAGGATCAGATAAAATTTGGGTCTAGTGTCTCTGCGTGGCAAGAATGAGATGCATACTAACTTTTCTTAGAAAGGCCAAGCATTTTATTTCACAAGAGACATACTATAAATATAAATATACTTAAGAACTTCATTTTGAAATAATCTTAAGAAATGTATTTGGCATTTTGTTGGTTGCAAGCCCATTACATGTGAAGCGATCTATTTCTCTCCCTAGAATGAATTTCCAGTTTTCCCTATCTAAAGCAACCTCACTAAGGTTGGCATCTAAGTTTTCAATTTGTTCACTTGAGAGACACTGTCCATCCATCCATATGTATCTGATGCAAGCAAACTAGATGTCTCAGCTGTTTTCCAACTCAGATTTAGTCCAGGCTGTGTGACTCATGCAGGTGACACACCAGCCAGCAAAACACAACAGGCTCGAACTATAATATAATTGACACTGAGCGGTAGCGATCTGTTTTATTCCAAACGGGGAATGGATTGGAAAGAGAAGCATCTTGAGAGCAGACTGAAAAGGTGACAGAGGAAGGACAAAAGAAAAAAACATTAAGGTTTTTAGAGAACTATTTTTCTTATAGATTTTAAAGTGCTGATTAATTTTACCTTTTTTTTCTCTTTTTTGGTAAGCATTTAAAAAAAAATTATAGTATAACAATATTGCAAAGTGTTTAGAAGAGAGATGAAAGAAAATCACCAGTAACTCCACAACCCTACCACAGTAACTTTTATCATTTTGGGCTATTTCTTTCTGGTTTTTTAGTTTATATTCATATATGTTTTGATCATGGTATACAGGTAATTTTGTACCACGTTTCTCACTTACCGTTACCATAAACACTTGTTCCTTTGCTGTAGTCTCTATGATTAGCATCTCTATCCGCTCCCTAATATTCTATAACCACTGTCTCATGGCATCCCGTTTCTCAGCAAAGTCTTCTCCAAAGCGTGCCTGGGAGTCACCGAGGGGAGGTGGGTAGAGGAGGTTGTGTCATTTCCTTCCTGCCCAGTTAGCTACCACTTATAAACTTTAATTCCTCTTCTCCATCTCCAGCTGCCAGCATGCTTGTCAGGCAAGCCGAGACTGCTTGTATCCATTTCCCCTGGAGCCTCCGGACTTCCCAAATAGGACTTCCATTCCGTTTATCTCCTCAAATCACGAACCTTGGTCTCACCCACTGCTGCTCCAACCTAAGCCTTTTCTGCTTTGCAGGGAGGAGAAATTGGACTGGTGGTTAGCTAGGGCTCTCAGAATCCCAAAGGAAGGCACACTTTTTTTCCTAAGCCACCTCTAAATGACACTCATTTTTTGGTGATCAAAGAGGTTGTGTCCAAAATGTGGTATGTCCATACCATGGGATACTATACAGCTGTAAAAAGGAATGACATGCTGATACATGCTGCAACATGGATGAACCTTGGAAACACTATGAAATATGAAAGAACCCAGGCACAAAAGGACAAATGCTGTTTACGATTCCACTTCTATGAAATATCTGGAAGAAGCAAATTCATAGGACAGAAAATAGAGTAGAGGGTACCAGGGGCTTGGGGAAAGGAGAATGGGGAATTGTTACTGCTTAACACATCTAAGAGTTTCTGTTTTGGGTGATGAAAAGGTTTAGCAGTACAAGGTAGTGACGGTAGCTGACATAGAAAATTGTACACTTTAAAATGGTTAAAATGACAAATTTTATATGTATGTTGCCACAATACATTTTTTAAAAAAAGGTGTGTCCTAATGTTGGTACGGATTTTTAGGCAATGTTTATTCCTGGATTCAAACTCTGGCTCTGCAACTTAGTAACTTAGCAAGTCACTTAACTTCTTTGAGCCTCAATTTTCTCCCCCATCGATGGTGTTGGCATCCTGCTCACTGTGCCAAACTGTGGGACTGTCGGCATCCTGCCCCTTCCTGTGAACTGTCAGTCAGACAGAGACACCCGTTACCGCCTCCAGGGGTACAGCTGCCTCTGGGAACAGCTGTCCCAGCTTCTGGTTTACAGGTGTCAAGGTGGCAGCAAAAGCAGGATTCCTGCCAGCACTGGATGGCACATGTGTCACACAGAGTGGACACAGTGCAAGGTCCGTTTCGCTAGGAGACGTTGTCCTCCGTGGCTGGTGTGTCTCCATCCGTGGCAGACATACAGAGGGGGTCTACAGACACCTACTGCCTGTGTCGTAGTGGGAAGGACATAACAGGCGTTATGCCAGCCAGGGGTGAGTCAGGTGCCATAAAATTGTACAGGCTTTTACAGTTTGTACCTACCTGGGGCAAAAGACCAGCAGCTACCGTCTGACAGGTGACGTGCTTTGCCTCGAGGCACCCCGAGAGTGCAGCTCCCGTTCCATCCTTGGGGACCAGCCTAACACGGCTATCCCTAGCACAGGGTTTATTTGGGGGTCACAGGGAAAAGTGGCAGACTGCCCTCAGACCGTCCCCGATCGCGGATCAGGATAGTACTTTCTGCTTTGCAGACTGGTTGTTAGAACCTAAGGCATGTTTTTACAGCTCCCAGCACCACACTGACGGCTAATATTATTATGATTGTTCACATACTAATAGCAGACGATTCAAATGCTCTACCATCTCTTCAAAATAGCAGACAGGAACTAGGGACTAGGTCAAAATCTCACCTCTGTTTTGTTGCTTTTACTTGCAACAATTTAAGAAAAAATTATTGAGCTCAAAAAGCATTTGGCTTATGCAAATTTCAATTTATGGAATTGAATGTGAAAAGTATAGAAGATGTTTATATAATTGAAAATGAAAAAGTGTTAAAATTAGCTTTTCTATTTTTTTTTCTTTTTAAAGTAAAGGGTACATTTCAGCATATGGCCACAAGAAATTCACTACAGATTTCACCAAACGATAGTGTGAGGTATTCTATGCAAAATTCAAGCAACAGCAAAACTGGACACAGCAAGGCTTAGAGAACAGATACACACCTGGGTGAAAGCTGGTGTTGGCTATTTAAGAAATGTAAGTTTGCAAGTAGATTTGAACTGAAACATCTGTCATTAAAGACGAAAAACAGGCAGGAACAAGATGGGATAGGTGGTTGGTGGATTTTACAAGCCACTGACAATCCTTGCAGGTCTAGACAGGTAGGAAGCGAAATTCGGAAAAGTCTGATAGCACCACATTTGGAACAGTCTGCATTTTCATAGGGTCATCTTAGTTTGTTGGTTTGGTTTGGTTCCAAAGAGCTTTCTAATATGACTACAGGATGTCTCATTGAGGACATGCAATGACAATATTGTATACTGACCTTAGATGCAAAAGAACTGGGCTCAAATTCCATTTCTAACACTTCATAGCTGTGTGATCTTGGGCAACTATTCCATGTCCTGGGGTCTTCACTTATGCACCTGTAAGATGAGAGGGTTGCACTAGATCAGTGGTTTTAATCCTTTTTTGGGGAGGTCATTCCATTCTTTTGATCTGATGAAAGAGAAGACTCATTTTCTCACAAAAAAGCACATAAACACCTCCCAAATTTAGAACATATTTTATTGCATTAGAAACTGATTTCCTTCACAAAGAAAATGAACTTATAAAAAATTGTCCTCTCTCATTCTTTCAATGAGAAGTTTGCTGTTTGAGTTAAAGAGGAAGAAAATATGGAGTGGTCTTCATATGGAAATATGGTGTTTACCATCTTTCACTTTCTATAAATTTTGACTTTTAATTCTGATAGCAACGACTGAAAGAAAACCCTGGTTAGCAAAAGTATTACAATTGTAGCATGAGGATAGGAACATTGGATTTCTCTAGGACTCTTCAGTCTGATACAGCTGCATCATTTCCTCTAGCCCCAGGTCAGTGAACTTGCTGTATTGTCAATTCTATATCTGTGTCTCAGAAAATGGTTTAGAAGCCACACTCCAATTTTAAGATCAAACGAGTATAACCTTGAGAGAAATTCTGCAGTGTTTCCAGGAGTCTATATGTTCCTGCCTCTTGAGAAATTGACGCATTTCATCACTTTTGAATGGAGCCAAAAGAAGAATGCCCAGTATGAGAAAGGTGGCTCATGTTTGTTTGTTCCCAGTCTCCGCTCCCACAGGGGCACCTTGGCCAAAAGGCCTCATCGAGTTTGTTTGTTTTTATTCAGTTTCCAAAATGGCAACCTCCGGATCTTAAGTTGAAAAAAAAAAGAAAAAAAACCCTTACCTTATTCATGTGATTAAAAATATGAAACCATAAATGTCTTTTCCCTATGAAATTATTTCAGGAGGAACGTCCTGTGAATAATCTTGTATTCTGCTTCCCTTTCTTGACAAAACGCTCTTTAGGTGCCAATGAGTCAAGTCCCCATGTCTGGAGAAATTGATGACTTCCACAGTATTAGGCAAAACTTCTAATAGCGCTGTTGGCAGGGTCCCTGCTGCTTAGGAAAGGTGATGAAGAAAGCCGTGACTCACGCTGACGGTTGCGCTTCCTTCTTCATCAAAGCAGAAAAACCAGCTGGGCTGCCAAGCAGCGTGTGTGCACCACAGTTTCCAAGTTGTGTTCGCCAATAGGAGCTTTGACTCGAAGAAGAAACTCTTTGCTGTTTCAAAGATTTCAGGGCCTTTAAGGTTTCCAAAAGGGGCTCACAAAATAAAACTTTAAAAAAAAATGTAGTGCATAGATGACAGATAAAATCATAAAACCACTACTGAGATATGACACTTTTTCGCTGAAGAGAAATGGCATAATTGCAAATTCCTTCACATTCTAATTCCAAATAATAGACAAAAGTCAGTAAATCTAGAGTAGAGTGTGTCATCTGGTGAAGGCACTGATGCAGATTATTTCTTGATTTAAGCCATAACTCTCACTTTGCCATCTAAGGCACCAGGCTTCTGTGTGGCTTCTGTGGTCCTATCAATGCAATCAGGAGCCTGGCCATATGCTTTGGACAGGAAATATTGGGGAAAATCAAGCTTTTGGGAAATTCTAGCCTATCCCAGTTGAATCTTCTCAAAACCAAACCAACCCACCAACCAAACAACAACAAAAACCACTATACTGACTCATGAATTTTCACGATAAAGAGACATAAAGGTGCTTCGTCAGCAATTTACCTGCTTGTTGCCTTGAGTTAGAATCATTAGCACCCAGGAAGCAACCCAGCTTACCCACCCTATAACTTCCCAGCAACACATGTCAAACCCAAAGTTACCAAAGCTTAGAGGCACTTTTAAGCATGTGTCCAATGTCAACTTGATGCAGTAAATCAGTTATCTATAAACATAATATCAGGAATAATTTTAATTCTTACCAGCACAGCACTGTCTGAGCTATTACCATGTATAATTATTTATTGTGCATATCAGCAGCCCATGCCACCCTTCATTTGTAGAGGTATGTTATTATATTCTTATTAAGTTATCTTATTAAATTAATTTGTTTCACCAAATTTTTATTTACATAGGCAATTTTCAAAGGTACAGGAAGAACATGTGTTGATTCATTCAAGTAAATATTTATTAAGCACCTACCCTATGCATCTAGACACTATAGCATGACAGAAATTGGAAAAATCCCTCTGATATAAAGTTAACAAATAAACATCTATATAAAAACAATTGTTTGCCGCAAAAAGTTTGGAAGAAATATACCAAGATGCTTTTAATTGTTGCATTAGGATGATAGAATTACTGTTTCCCTCTAATTTTCAAATTTCCCCATAATGCTATTATATTATTTTAGAATAAAAATGAATTATATACTGAAATGAAATTGAATATTGGAAAAAAGTGAGATATGCAAAAGCCAAAAAGAGTCTATCCTTGTTATGTATGGGAGTAGATATTAATTTCAGAATTTAATAGTTATGTTAGCTGTAACTAAACAGGCTGTTGTATATATATTATCTTATATTTAATCTTCATAACGACTCAGGGAGACAGGTACTATTATCGTCCTCATTTTACAGATGAGGAATTTAAGGCTCAGAAAGGCTAGCAACCTGCCTGAAGTCACACAGCCAGTGATTGAGCCAAAATAAAAACCCAGGTGTCCATGACTCCAGAGACTATACTCTTAATTACTACACCAACAGAAAGGAATCAGAAATGTAGGTGAGCAAATCAGTACCAGCAGAGAAAGCAGAATTCTTAGCTAAAGGTAAATATGGGACATTAGTGGGAGCCACGGGGGTGGGGGGTGGGGGAGGTCAGGATTGACTTAAAGAGAAAATAGCACAATTATCTTTGGAGAATGTACTGGGTTACAAACACACCTGACTCCACTGGCTCTAACTCTGTGTTCCATCTGTGATTTAGGCTCCAGAGAGGGTGTTTATCAGGAGTGGGAACCCAGCGCACCATTCAGACCCTTAAAAGTTTCCATTATAAACTGATGGAACCCTTTCACATCGTAGAGGCTTTTGGGGGTTTGAGCAGTATGAGACCATTTTTCTTTGACCTGGTCTTTCTGAATTCCTTGCTTCAGTTCGCCCCTGTATCCCCTCAGGCTGGCACAATATCCAGCACTTAACTGCCCCCCAGCAAATGTCAGCTGAATAATAGAACCAATACAGTCTGGAGGGTTCCCCAGGTTGAGACAGCAGACTCTACACATCTCCACACTACAATTTGTACATTAGATTTCTGACCACTTTGATAATATGCTGCAATTTGTGCTTTTTCTATTAATCCTTTCCAAAATGAAAGAGAGGAGAATGAAATTTTCCTATCGGTTGCAAACAATAACTTCCCCACCACCAACACCCACTAACATTATCAGACAATCTTAGTAACAGATAGAAAAAACATAGTATGCTGTAGCTATGCGGATATTCTACCTTCTTCTAGAATTACACTTCAGTAATCCAGCTTTTGCCATTTTCTAATCATGTGTTGTCTCAACAAGGTGACTCTGCAGGGTTTTCTTTTCTGGGGAAACACCTGTTCTTCCTGCAAATGAAAAGCTACTGCTCTCCTTTAATGAGTCTGAATACCCTGGGAGGGTTTCCTTCTGTGGCTTTGTTTGTTCCTGAAACAGGTTCTCCTACTGAGTTTTCTCACCTCTGTAGCTCGGTGAAGGGAGATAAATATTGCTGGAAATTTTTTCTATATATATATATATATATATATATATATAACATTTTTTATTGTGAAACGTAATACATACAAAGAAGCAATACATTTCAAAGCACATTTTAACAAGTAATTATAGAACAGATTTCAGAGTTTGGTATGGGTCACAGTTCCACAATTTTAGGTTTTTCCTTCTAGCTGCTCCAAGACACTGAAGATTAAAAGAAATATCAGTATAATGATTCAGCAGTCACAGTTATTTGTTAAATCCTATTTTGTCTGTTATAACTCTTCCTTTTCCTTTGATCCTTCTCCTACTCTGAAGGGGTATTTGGGCTATGCCCAGTCTAAATTTTTCATGTTGGAAAGGGCTGTAGATAATATGGGATGGGGGGAGTGGAACTAGCAGATGTTCTGGAGAGGCTGGCCCCTCTGGATTTCAGACTTATCTGGCCTAGAAACCGATCTGGAGGTTGTAGGTTTTGGAAAGTAATCTCAGTACATGAAACATTTGTAGAAGCTCAGGTAGAGCCCCAGGTGTTTTTCAGGGTTTACAGGAATGGTTTTGGTTGGGGTTTGGCAAACCATGGTAACTAGGATATCTAGCTGAATCCTGCTTAGGAGTAGCCTCCAGACCCTATTTGAACTCTCTCAGCCACTGATACCTTATTTATTGCATTTCTTTTCCCTCTTTTTTTTTTTTTTTGGCATGGGCAGGCACCAGGAATCGAACCCGGGTCTCTGGCATGGCAGGCAAGGACTCTGCCTGCTGAGCCATCACGGCCCGCCCTCTTTTCCCTCTTTTGATCTGGAAGGCATTGTCAATCCCACAGTGCCAGGGCCAGGCTAATCCCTGGGAGTCCCGTCCCATGTTGCCAGGCAAACTTTCACCCCTGGATGTCATGTCCCACGTAGTGGGAGAGATGATTATTTACTTGCAGAGTTGGGCTTAGACAGAGGCTGCATCTGAGCAACAAAAGAGGTTTTCTGGAACTAACTCTTAGGCATAATTATAGGTGAGCTTAGCTTCTCCTTTGCAGAAATAAGTTTCACAAGAGCAGCCTCGAGATCAAGGGCTTGGCCTATTGACTTGGGAGTCTGTAAAGTTTGAGAAAGTATCAGGTTCCCCTAGTGGTAAGGTTTAATAGCTCCATATTTTTTCTCCCAACCCTGAGCGGACTTTGCCAATACTCTTTCATTATGTGCTCAACATACTCCAGGATGTACTGGACATTACATCAAGCTATACAGAATTACAAGCCCGCATTCCCATTCTGGGCTCCATGTGTTTGGGTTGTATCTATACAGGTTGAGTTAGATTATGTGCTACAGAAAATTTTCATTTTGGACAAAATAAAACTCTCTTCCTATGGTCTCATGGAGTAGGTGATGTTCCAAAATACAGGCAATGTCCTCCTTATCCCTGTCATGGTTAGATTCATGTGTCAACATGGCCAGGTGGTGGTACTCAGTTGTCTGGTCGGGCAAGTGCTGGCCTGTCTGTTGCTATGAAGACATTTCATGGACTTAAATCATAACCACATTGGCTGCAAGCACAGCTGATTGCATTTGTAATCAGCTAAGAGGCGTGTCTTCTGCAATGAGTGATGCTTAATCTAATCACTGGAAGGCTCTTAAGAAGGATTCAGAAGAGACAGTCATTCTTCCTGCTTCAGCCAGCTAGCTTCTCCTGTGGAGTTCGTCCAGACCCTTCATTGGAGTTGTCAGCTTCACAGCCTGTCCTGTGGGATTTTGGACTCTTCCATTCCTATGGTTGTCCAGCCGGCCTCTCCTGAGAGTTCGCTGAGGACCTTCATTGGAGTTTCCAGCTTGTGGCCTGCCCTACAGACCTTGGACTCTACATATCCACAGATACATGAGTCACTTTGATAAATTTTATATCTACAGATATCTCCTGCTGATTCTGTTTCTCTAGAGAACCCTAGCTAACACACCCCTGTATTCTGATTTACCTTAGTCCTGACTCGATAGGCTCTGTTCTTATCTCTAATTGAAGCCTGATGTCTTTTTTTAATTCATTAATGGTTGTTGTACGTGGTATGCTGACTTTCAGAACTGCAGAACTCCAAATCTGAGTCTTAGCTGTCACTTAGTATTTCCAGGGAAATACCAGGTTAAACATATATAGCACAGCCTCTCAAAATCTAGAAATAGCGATTACAGCTTCAGACTAACTGTGACTGCTATATGAGCTTACACTCTAGATCCCAACTTTCTTATAAGTATTTTCTAAAAGAGACCATACAATATTTATTCCTTTTTTTCTTTTTTAGCTTATTTTGCATCACATAATGTCCCCAGATTCATTTAACTTGTTGCATGCGTCATGACTAGCAAGGCCTTATATTCTAACTAGTGTTAGCGCAGCTCTTGTCATGAGTGAAAAAATATATAGCCTTAAATACAGCTCTAAAACATGGTCTTTGCCTTGGGAATAAACTCTGGTAATTACCTTCTCTCTACAAGCTGTCCCCATAAAAATGCAAAACCAATCTTGGCTGACAGAGAATGCAGAGTTATTTACGTGTTGAACAAGGTAAAATTCTCTTGATGAGCTCAACTGGAGTGTTTGAAAAGCCAGGATTCAATTCCCTGTTGTGAAACAATCTTATTTTAAAGCATGGCAAATATTACCTATGGAATTTTCTGCAGTGCAGCTGGGAAGTCTCTTTGAAATTGACTGCAGTGTGCAGAGCCACATTCTGCACTGAAATTTTCAGAGATTACTTCTCCAAATTCATTTTCTTGATTGTATGTTAATATAAAATTTCTTACATCTTAGATTTCATTGTGCACTAAAACTGCATAAAAATATTCTGTCATTTCAGTCCTACTCATCTATATAAAATTATCATATTTTATTTATGGTATATGGTATAATTCATTATGACCACCCAATATGATGATGTATAAGATAGGTCAACACCTACTGTAGTTTATTTTTAATTTCACTTAAATAATTTTATGCAAATATACATCTGTCCATGTCAGTGTATGTATATCTCTTGCTTGTCTTCTTTTCTCAAATTATTTAACACCCCACATGATAAGAGTTAATAGCCCACATGATAAGATATTAAAATATAGCTCAGTGAGGAAGTCAGACCTGGGCTAAAGTACTCTCTTTTTTGATGTTACTCTAAGCTTCAGTTTCTTCATCTCTAAAGATCAGGATTGTTGTGAGGATGTAATGAGATAATTCATGTAGGCACTTGGCACACTGTCTATAAATCAGATATTAATCAATATACAGAGAGAAATCAGAATCTTGGAAAAAGTAAAACACAAATATTATAACCTGTGTGGAATTATCATGTTTTTTTACTGATTCAAATTATATAGCTAGATTGATTCTGAGTTTCCTAGCACCCTTAATGGTGAGGTGAAACACAACCTGTTACATAAATCTTGAGTTTGGAAGGGAAGCAGCACATCAGTTTAGAAATAAGATTTTGCTATCACCGTATTCCAAATGGAACTCACAGAGGGTACATTGAGTAACGTATTGAATAATGTCTTCAATAACAGTTTGCAGCAAATACTGTAATGGGTTTAACATGGTTGTTATGGCAACCTTTCATAAAATCCCCAAATATAAAGTTTTAAAATGTAACTCAGTAAGAAATTATATAATGGATCAAGTAAATATGGCTCTAATTTGTAGTTTTATGGAATTAAAAAAATTTTTATTAGGCATCTAATTTGTGCCAGGTATTATTGTAGGCACTCTAAAGAAAAACATAGATGAATTAAATGCAGTCCTTGCCCTCAAGTTGCTTAGTAAATCACTAAAAGGTGGAAATGCAGATAAGAAAATGATAACGAAGACTATGACCAAGGGAAACTAATGAAAGTCCCAGTGGAAAATAAAACGCTCTGGAGGTTCAAAGGAAGGAAAGATCAGTTCCTCAAACAGATCAAACTCAGCCCTGCCTCATGGCTTTTGCACATGCTGTTCCCTATGCCTGGAACACTATTCTCCGCACTCTGCATGTACAGCTCTACCCCCTTTAGTTCCCAGCTAATGTTTTGACCTCCCCAGACAGGGCTTCCTTGACCATCTGTCACAGATGAGACTACCCTCTGCAATTCTCTATCTCAAGCCCTTGTTGTTGTTGTTTTCTTCTTTTTTGTCTTCAGAGTATTCAACAATTTACAATTCTTTCTTTTGTTTGTTCATTTGCTTGATTTTTATCTGCTTTATATGGAACTTTAAACTCAATGAAAGCAGCACTATGTCTATCATGTTTCCCATTTTATCCCCCAATGCCTAGAAAATTACCCCATTCGGAGTAAGTGTATTAGTGTCACAGGGGCTGAAACAAAGGGGTGGCTTCACAACAGGAATGTACTGGCTCACAGTTTCACAGACTAGAAAGCTTGCTTCCTCCAGGGGTCAGCATCTTCGGGCTGGCTGGCAAGCTTTGAGGTCCCCTGGCTTTTCTACCACATGAAATGCACATGGCAGCATCTTTCTCTTCCAGGGTCTGTTGACGTCCCGCGTTTTGCTTCTTCTGTGGTTTCTTTGTCTTCTCCAGTAGTAAGATTAAGACCTATTCTGATTCAAGAGTTGTGCCACTCTTAAACTGAAGTCATCTCATCACAAGGTCCTATTTACAATGGATTCATACCCACAGAAACGGATCAAGGTTAAGTATGTGGTTTTTTTGGGGGGGACATAACTTCAACTCGCCACCATTGGCATCAATAGATACTTCTGAAATGAACGAAAGATTGAACAAAAGATTGCTTTTGGTTGGTAGGATCAGGAGGACAGGCTTCGTGAGACAAAGAGAACCTTAGAATCTGGATAGGTTGGAGGTCAGGTAAAGATAACAGATGGAAAAGCGTAGTCAAAGATTTGAAGCCCAAGAAATGCAAAGCAGTTTTCTAAGAGTAGCAAACAGTGTATTTCTTTGAACCTAAGGTGTACATTTCACCCTCTTGCTCCTTCTTCCCCCATTTTGGTATTTCTGAGTTGGTATAATGGTATGTGTCTTATAATCACTTTCCGAATGTACTGTGGTTATTTCTTTTTTCCCTAAAATGTTATTTAATTGATGGCATGCCTTGTAAATAGCCGTCACATTCTAGACAAGGAGAAATAGACTAATTTAGTTTTATTGAACAAAGAATATGCATAGGGGAGCTGAAGGAGCTAGTGCTGGAAAGTTCTGTTGTTGAGTTTCTGCCGTATACATAAAACAGGGCCAGGGTGGCGAATTTATGCAATACTTAATTTAGTTAGCAATGGGAAAGAGTTCTTACTGAAACTGAAGTACTATATTGCCTCCCAAAATAGTTGTAACATTTTTCTATAGAGGGATATTTTTTCTTGGCCATTTAAATTTTTAAATTTAACCTCAAGACAAAAACTTCTCTATACAAATCCCAGCAGAAGATAAATTCTCCCCCACTAGACTGTGAGCTAATCGAGGGCTAAAGAACTGTATATCCAGCTAGCACCACAGTGCCTGCTATATATATAACAGAGGCTCTAAAAATACTTATGAAACATTAAACTAATAAATAATTGTTGAATGGATGACAAATGACATTCTACCATTTTTTTTTTCATAAGGAAAAATCATTCAGTGGCCTGTATGTGGATAATGGAGATGAAAACAATAGCAAGTAAGACCTATTGAAGCCAAATAGAGTTAATCTAGGAAAAGGCCTTGGAGGAGGGGAGTATTTAACCATGGTTTGGAAGCAGGAGAGATACAAGTTGGGAAAGAGTAGGCATAGGTTCTCTACTTGGGGAAACAGGACATTTAAGCCAGATTTTTATAGAAAATGGTGCAATATGTGGGATACAGTCAGCCAGGGAGAAGGAAATGCATCAAGTGAAAAAGGGAGAAGAAGATGTTAGCTATGGAACCAAAGATGATCTGAGCCTGTTGTGACTCACTTTTACCGAAAATTAGTTATGTCAGAAAATACAAATGGATGTTTCTTGTGGATATTGAAGTCATCCAGAATGTAAGTTGGATTCCTCTCCCACTTGTCACCAGCCGTCTCTATGACAGTCACCACAAGGGATTGTTTCTGTCCTCTCTATACCTAAGCTTTCAGCAGCATCTTTCTCTGTTGGCCTCTTCATTTTTGAGATCCTCTCTTCTCTCAGCTTGCAGAGCACTGTATTTTTCCTGGTTTTCATGCTACCTCTCTGACATCTACTCTGCATACTTTCAGGCTCAGCCTCTTCCACTTGGCTTCCCAATGATAGCATTCCCTAGACTTAGTCCCAGGCCCTCCTCTCCTCTGTAGTCTCTACTCTCTCCTTTGGCAATCCCACCCAAGAAAAGACCTTGACTTCTCTTCCTGTCTTCTTGCCAGTGTTTTGCATGTTCAGCTTCAGAGGGAATGGATGCATGAGGAGCGTCTGCCTCAGCAGTTAGAGCAATAGAATTGACACTGGTGAACAAAGGAGCGACAGATGTCTCAGGCAGATTGCTCTCACATCTGGATCAGGAGTTTAAATATGATTTGAAAGGCATGAGGTCAAAATAATCCTGGAGGAAGCTGATTCGTGCTGTGATTTCACAGAAAAGAATGGAGGAAGGACAAGCTGTTGGGAGGCAGGCTGAGATGATGGTTCGGCCACAGGGCGGCTGAAGTCCAGACTGTCTTGAATGATAGGAATGTATTTGAAGGGAAAATATGTTTATAAGGAAAAATTGGCACAAGTTCGGGTTAGAAATGTGTAGATGAAAGAAGTAATAAATAGTGTATCTAATAATTTCTGTAAGGTTTTTGCCTTAGATGCAACATGCAATCTTTTGACAATGCTTAGGATTAAAGAGGGCTGCCTCTGAAAATTAAACAAAAATCCCCATTAGGCCATTGAGATGTTTTCCTAATGATACTTCTTTTCCATTTTCACTTCATCCTCTAGTAAAATCTGTGCAGAATTTAAAGAAAGATGGAGAAGACAGGTTGACAACCAAGTCCTCGATTGTATGTGCTTTTCTCCTTGTTTTTCTTTAATATCTGTTTTTTTGTTTTGATTCATAACAGCCTCATCTTTTCTCTGCTCTTCCTACCCTCCAAATACAGTCTTGTTGTATCCCTCTAGAAGCATCATTGACAGACTTCCTGAGCTTAAAAAACTCAGAAAAAGAACATGTGTTTGCTTTTGGATTGAACCTTAAAAATGTAAATGATTAGTAGATACAAACACTGATAATGGTTAAATATTGATAATATTGATGGGATATTAGACGATGGAGTGAATAAACACAATCCTAGTCCTATAGATATAATATGGCAAATATAGAGTAACCAATGTAGTGATTTTTTCCCCCACATTATTCTTTCTTCTGGTGACAGTACTCCATTAGGGGAACTCTTGGAGATAGTCTGGTGGCATACTTAACTGCACTTTGTCAACGAAACTCGAGAGATGGGCATATGGCCCAAGCAAGGCCAATTACATGCTTGCATCTAGAAATTCGAGTCTTGAGCATAGAAACAGAAAGGCTGAAAATGTTCATTTCCTGCTTGCTGTCTGGGTCCTAGGTCTTGCTATCTGGATCTCTAGGGCTGGTCCTTGCCTTTCCTGAGCTCTGAGCCAGGTTATCCAGCTGGTCTATGAGCTAGCATACAGAAAGGAAAACTCCTTTTCTGCCTACCTTAGCTAGTTTCTTTGCTTCCGATCAACACTTTTTTTTTTAATGCTTACAAGTGCCAGGCACTGCTTTAAAGGCTTTGTGTGAATGATTTCATTTGATTTTCACAACAACCCTCTGACTATTATTCCCACTTGAGAGATGAAAATTAGCCTTAGAAAAATTAAGGAACTTGTCAAAGGACCCACGACTAGTGAGAAATGCAGCCGAGGTTGAGACTCGGGGAGCATGATCCCTGGTCTGCAGCATCAAAAGAGAACTTCAGGGAAACTCACAAAGGGGCCATTCTGGTAATGAAAGTGGGTATGCAGACCTTGGAGGTTAGATGATGTGGTAGTTAGATTCAGTTGTCAAGTTGGCCAGGTGAAGGCACCTAGTTCTGTTGCTGTGGCCATGAGCCAATGGTACATGAACCTCATCTGTTGCTGATTACATCTGCAGTAGGCTAGGAGGCATGCCTGCTGCAATGAATGATGTTTGACTTAATTGGTTGGTGCTCCAATAAGAGAGTGCAACGTAGCACAGCCCGAGCAGCTCAGCATACCTCATCTCAGCACTCGCAGCTCAGCCCAGGCCTTGGAGATGCAGAAAGAAATCACCCCGGGGAAAGTTGTCGGATCCCAGAAGCCTGGACAGAAGGCCAGCAGAGACCATCCTGTGCCTTCCCACATAAGAAAGAACCTCAGTTGAAAGTTAGCTGCCTTTCTTCTGAAGAACTAATGAAATAAATCCATTTTATTAAAAGCCAATCTGTCTCTGGTGTGTTGCATTCCGGCAGCTAGCAAACTAGAGCAGATGGGATGCGTTGTGACCAAAGGGAACTCAATTGCGCTTCATAATAAAGCAATAGGATGCTCGGAATTGTTTTCTGATGTTTAGGGAGCCTTGGACTCAAAGAAAGCTGCAGATGTTAGAAGGAGAGTGGGTCCTCGCAAAGGCAGCAGGGTGGAGTTTCAGGAGCTAGAAGCCAACATGTCTACTAGGATGCTTTCAGTTGTAAGTAACAGAAAACAGAATTCAAAGTGCCATAAGTAATAAAACTATCATTCACAGCAAGTCCAGAGATAGGAATGTTCAAGATTAAGTATTTTGGTGGGCCACCAGTAATAACAAAGACCAGATTCCATTTTTCGTTTTGCATGTTTTGTTGCATTGTCTTTGTCCTAAGGTTAAGCTATGATGGTTGTAAGATGGCAGCAGTAGACCTGTGTGTCACCTCTGGACAGGACAGTGTTTGGATAGACTATCTCTTTCTGTGTGTCTCTCTTGAGAGAAGAGAAGCCTTTCCTAGACAATTTCTCTTGAGAGAAGAGAAGCCTTTCCTAGACAATTTCCACAGTCAAATTGTATCATGTGCCCATACCTAAACAAATTATTGACAATGTAATTGCCAAGGCCAATCAGGGAGTATGCTAAGCACAAGGTTACATGGAAGAGGACAAATCCAAGAACAAAGTCAAGGCTCTTTGAGAAGAAAAAGAGAAAACTGGAGTGAACAATGAGTAGACAATCACCACACTCTTCTATGCACAGTAAGAGAGTCTCTGAGGGCCATGGACTTTAGAACAGTGATGGTCATTGCAGACTTTAGAGTGAAAGAGTCTTTGCTATGATTTATGCCTACCTAACTTACCAGCTATATGACAGTGGGTGTAGGAATGTTGTGAATATTAAATGAAATAATCGTGTAAGACAATTGGCATGGTATCTGGCACATAGTAATTATTTGCTACATTGTTAATTATTTTGATTATGTCTGATATAGAACTTTCAATCATTTTCTGTTCTAAGCTCAGTTATCCTATAATATTCCCAAATGTTTCATAAACTTCCACTTTTGAAATAGGCTACGTTAGTGACTGTTTAAGGAACGGAGAAGAGGTTGCATGCCTTCTTGAGTAAAATAAGAGCTAAGAAAAGACAAAACCTGCAAAAGTGAGATGATGAGAAAGGACCAAGAATTGAGCTGGGAGTAGAGGATTGAAGCAAGAGGTGACAGACTCAGTATATTCACCTTGGGACAGCAGAAATATGTGCAGTAGGAACTTGATTTCTCCTATTTAATACTAAAAGGAAGAGTAGAGATCTTGGAAACATTTGGGTTACACAGACATTTAAAAAGAAAACTAACGATGCAGGACAATATATGAGAAATGTATAATGAGTGATGCAGCACTAAGTGTGGTGGGAATTTGGACTAGAGTGGCCAGGAAAGGCCACACATGACATGTGAAACTTGAAATTAGCTTTGAAGAATGTTTAAGACTCAACTAAGGGAAGACAAGAGAGCACTCTAGATGGACAGAGTGGTGAAAACAAAGTGGTGGAATCAAGAACATGCAAATGATAAATAGATACCAACTTGGGTTGTCGCATTAGTCAAAGTGTGATATTTTAGTACTCTACACCAGGACAGTGGCCAGGGAGAAGGAAAGGAAGGCTGCTGAGGAAATAATTGATTTTGCAATTTAAAAAAATCTGGATGTGAAATTATAAAGTAGTGCCTGTTAAAAATAATTATCATAATGACAAAGTTATTGCTTTTAAAATAATATTGACAAAGAGAGACTCATATTCAAAATATTATAGTTACCCAAAGTTGCTAACTTACTAAAAACATATGACCATTTTCTTGTGACTATTTCTTAATGGAGTTTAATAACACTATAAAATCTTACTAGGTTAATAGACAACAGTTGAATAGAATGGGAAAATGAATCTAGGCAGAATCTATAAGAATAACAACCATTTATGAAGTGCTTATTTATAAAATGATTCATGATACAATTAGTAGATACTGCCATATCATCCAACCATCAATTATTGTATCTTCTGAAAATATAAGGAACAAAGTTTTACCTTAAAGAGTAAGGTAAAACTCTATGAATAAAGAGTTATTGAAAATTAAAGCATTTAAGATGTCTAAGCACAATGTGAGACAAAGAGTTATGACATGGAACTCACTTAGGAATTGTGTTTCCATAATCTATGAACAATCTTAAGTCTAATAATAACAGAAGTTCAGATGACCTCACTAATATTCTGCAGTGTTGTTCAGCTTTGCTCTGTGCATACAGGCATTGGCCACATCCAGTCCATTCTTTCGTAATATCTACATCTCACTTGCTTGAGAATTCAGGATGAATCACACCAGGAAATGCTGATTGGGATCTATGAAGGTAAAATGTGGATACTCTAAGATTAGGGAATACAGGGAGTTGAGTGAGAAATGATTGATTACTCAGAGCAGGCTGATATAGGCACATTATGTTTGACAGACACTGTGAGTTGCCTACTCAACTGCCATTTCCCTTCTTGCCTGCTAACCAAGCCCAATGGTCTAAGCCAATCATGGTGAAGCCATTCTCCTTTGCCTTTTCAAGATGGTAAAATATAAGGCCAAGGAAATTGGAGTTTTTCCTATATGAAATGAGGAGCCATTGAAAGTTTCAGATTGTGCACATGATGGGTGGTTAATCCCACCATATCCAGGATGGGTTGGAAGGTGAAGAGACCACAGATAGAACCAGTTCAGGAAAGTGTAGGATTCCAAGCATGAGGTAACAAGAATCTGGTTGAAGGTGTGCTATGAGAATGAAAAAAGTAAGGAAATGCTGGGTTTGGGAGACACCTCACTCTGCACTGGTTCCTTATGCTGGCAGTGCTACCCCTGCCCCACAAAGCCAGTTAAGGCAAGACCTCCAAAAACTCACCAAGACACACTCCCAGCCCTGAACACTTTCCCAGCCTGTTTCCCACACTGCATGCAGACATGCTCCTGGACCCTTCTCCCATTTAGTGCTTCACCTCACCCTTTGGACTTAACCTAGGATGATTTACCTAGTTACCCATTTAGTATCTTCTAAGCATAGGGTGTATATGTTTTAGTTATAAGGAGCAGAAAACCTGATAAATAGTGCCCAAAGACCATAAGGATATTTGTGGTTTACTTAACAAGAACCCTGGGGGTAGACTTTCTCAAGATTTGTTTGGTAATTCAACAATGGAATCAAGAGGCAAATTCCACCCTGCCACCTTCATGAGTCAGCAATATCTCCCCTTGTAATTGTTAAGATGACCACAAATGCTCTAGGAAACACCCCACATGCACACCATTCAAGCAGGAATCAAGGGAAGGGAGGCAAAAGGGGTGTTACCACCCTTTTCTTTTTTTCTTTCTTTTTTTTTTTTTGGCATGGGCAGGCCCCGGGGAAATGAACCCGGGTCTCTGGCATGGCAGGCGAGAACTCTGCCACTGAGCCACTGTGGCCCGCCCACCACCCTTTCATTTTACCAGACAAAAAAATCTTTCTCAGAAACCCCCACCAAGTTCTCCTTACATCGCACTGCCAAGTCTGGCTAACGTGCCCACTCCTACACCAATCACTGGCAAAGGAGAATGGGTCCACCATGATTGTTTTAGACCAATCATCATTCATCAAACAAGTTGGGCTGTTTTCTTCCTGAGTGGAGTTGGGGCTTGGCAAGAAGGGGGCGGCAGCTGTGTAGGCATCTCAGAGTGTCTGTCATGCATGATGAGTGCAGAGCCTCAGCCTGCCTTGACCGATCAATCACTTTTCACCTAGCTTCTGGAACCCCAATCTCAGTGTATCCATCTCACACCTCCCCTGCCAGCCCAGTGGGTGTTTCTTGACCTGATTAGCCCCGAGTTCTCAAGCAGCAAGATTTAGACATTACAAAAGAAGGACTGACTGACTTGGCCATTGTGTGTATCCACCATGACACCATAGGATATTAATGAGGTCATTTGAACCTCTGTTGTTAGTTTTACCTTATATGTAAAGATTTGGGAATTTAGCTCTTTTGTTTTTCATCCCTGTATTATGTCAAGATTTGGAATTTTACGGGAGTGGGTATAATAAACACCAAGGATTTGGCAAACGGTTTGAGGAGAAGCTGAAAAAATAGAGACTGCCAACGTGTCTGCAGATGACAGAGCTTTTGTAAGCCTCTCTCTTATTATCCTCTCTTTTCAGTGCTTCATTTCACATTAAAATTTCCCTCAGCGTTTTGGCATAGATAAACTTTGGCAATGTTTCTTTGAAAAAATAATTATCATGTATTTTTTGTTGTTGTTAAAGACAAGCAGATTTTTAAATGGTTACAGCTTTGGAGTGTTCATTAGTAAAATCTATTGAGCGTTTATAAAGCGAGTATCATTGGAGTGCTGTAATGGAGCTAATTTCACTCCACTGACCTCTCTTTGCATCTACACTTTGATTTTTCCTTATTTCCACAGCTCTAATTACCATACATATAAAGGGAAGTACATTTCCTTATTCTTTTAGGAGATTTCATTTTATTTCACCCCCAGTGCTGTGCTGCTCCGTCCTGATAAACATACCTGTTGGTCTTCCTGCCCTGGGACTTATTTTTGATTTTTGAGGAACAAGAAGGTTTGAGATTAGCAGGGGTCAACTCTCTCTGACCTGGTGAGCTTCTCCCTCTATTTTCCCCAGAATGAATTGTCATGTATCATCCCAAGCCTTGTTTATGCCAGGGCTTTTCATTCACGCCAAATTAAACTGATAAGAAAATTTAAGCTCAGTTGAGAACCCTAAGAAAAGCTTTCAACTAAAGAGTGACCTCATCTTCTCTCATTCTGTCCATTCTTTATACTCCTCACCTACACGCACGCACACACACACACACACACACACACACACACACACACACACACACACACACGTGTGCCCTTCATGTTCTCTGGACACATTGGACCAGTCTCCAGACATAGAAAAAAGGCCTCAAGTTTCCATACCTCTGCTCAATAGATTCCCTGTGCTTGGAAGTGCCATCTCCTGGTTATTCCAACTTATCTTGTTCAAAAGACATCTCAGTGTGAGACCTTTCTAGGCTTCACTTCCATCTTGCCTTATGGGAATATTTAAGCCCTTCCTATTCTCTGTAGGGTCATAATAATATGTATACAGCTGGACTCAAATACTTGGAACGTTGTCTCAGTTCTTTCCTACCTGGTCCAGCCCACTGCTGGCTGAAGTCCAGTTTCATTCTGCAGAGTTTAGAACCAGGAAACTGTGCTGCATCCCCATGTTAGCCCTGGTGCTGCTTAGAGATGGCAGCTTCAGCCTCCCCACCTACCTGATGGAGACTTTGAGTACCAATATCAGTCCTCACCAGCCAAGGCTGTCAGACCTCTGTGAGCATCGCAATTGGGACAGCTGGCTATCTTTAGCTCGATTACTCCCTTTTCCCCACTTACTTTCTGCACTGCTAGACTGTGAACTCTTTGAGTGTGGAGACTAGATTTTGCAACTTGGAGATTAAATAAATTGCAGTATCTCAAGCAGTGATAGTGAGAGTTGTGTTGAAGTCCTCAATTTGATCTGCTCTGAGTCATGGTACACAGGGTTTTAAAAATAGAGGCTCCAAAGTTTGTTCCCTTGGTGAAGATTTCTTCAAAAACAAGCAGCTCACAGAAAAGGAAAAACAAATGACTCTCGAACATCTGAAATTATATTTAACTTCACTTATAATAAGAGCAGAACCATTTAGAAATATGCTGAGATACCATTTTCCCCAACCAAACAGGCAAAAAACAAAAACTGTGATGTTGAGGATATGTAAAAACAGGCGCCCTCCTACAGATGTGCACACTGTTTGGTCCAGTGATATCATTTCTCAAAATTTCTCCTATAGCTCTGCAGGCATATGTCTGGACAATTTACAGACCATGTATTTATTTCTGCATGATTTGTATTAGAATAAGGGTGAAACAACCTAAAGTTTCACCAGTAGTGGAATGATTAAATAAATTACAGTACTTCCATACGTTGGAGTACTACGCAGACAAAAATACTGTGGTAGCTTTCTCCGTACCGATATGAAACAATTTCCAAGATATATTATTGGGAGGGGCACAGGTGTGGGAGGGGAATTTTCACTGTTTACTCTTTTTGCCCTTGTATTTTTGAACCATGCAAATGCATTACCTATTTTAAATATACAAAACATGAAAAGAGCATTTATAACTAGAGAACACTATTCTTCCTGAAACTTAGCTCAGTATTTGGCATTTGATGGGTTAGTCCAGGCTTCCTAGAAAACACAGTAAGGGGCAATAGCTTACACATCACCATTTTAGGGAGAGGTGCAATTCCATGGACCTACGAATGAAAAGAAAAAGGGAGTGAGTCAGGGAACAAAGGAGAGCAAATGCAGCTTCCTAACAAAACATGGCTTGTGGTTTGGGGCTCAGAGACGCACTTCTTTTCTAGAATGGGAAGACAGAATTTACCTGTTGGTCCTTCCTGTCTCCTGTCTCTCGCTGGTTAATGTCCGTCCCATGGGTACATTTGTCCCTTCACCTCTTCTGTGCTTTCCAGCCACCCAGGGCAGCGTCTGGTGAAGGCAGAGCCTCTCTGGGTCGAGCCCAGCTACCATGCAGCACCTGGCCTTGTGCTCGTTGCCCGACACGGGGTCTCCCTCTTTCCCACCCGTGGTGACAGTGGTGGCGCTGGCAGCAGAAGCTGGGGCTTTATCACTGAAGAAGCAGCACGAACCATGTCTAGGGGAATGGCAAGTGGTCAAGGTGTGAGGGTGGGGATCAGGAGTTGCTCAGAAATTTGGTGTGGTACATAAATAGATACAATACGACAGACACTCAAGAAGGTCTCTGTTTGCTTATTTGGTAGGTTGGTTTGTTAAAATAATCAAGGTATTTCCTATAAAACTTCAGATCTGAGAGGTTGTAAGAACCAAATGAATTGAAATCCCCCAAACCAATGATGATCGTATTGTAGTGCTGCATTATTCCTCTCCATTTAGGCTCACATATGGTTGTGTTTTGTTCCCACTTAAAACCACGTGCATTCAATACATTAATCTAAAATATGAATTCTTGAATTGAAGACACTGTTTTGGACGGTGTGCTGGCATATACAGAAGCAAAACATATAATCTTCCTTCTGAACATATTATAAAATTATACAAAAACTTAAACAGGAATGTCGCAATTAAGAAGCAGCATTGCACAACAAAAGAACACAAGACATGCTCCATCAGCGAACTGATGAATGGCCAAGTGAGAAGCAGAGATGAGGAATATTATTGGTCTTATGGAACATCTTGATGGAGAAGCAGCAACTTGAGCTGAACTTGAATCATGGATAAGACTTGGAGAGGACATTTTGGGTGACAATTTGGCTGAAGCCCAGGCTCTGAATCTACCCTGTGTAGATTCTTTTTCTTCTTCTTTAAATAATAGTGAAAGAGTTTGAGACAAGTCTGGAAAGTTTGGTTGGGACTACACTGTGCAAGACATCCAATTCTTTGTAAAGAAAATAGGATTTTATCCCATAACTAAGGGGAAGCGAATGGGGACCTTTGAGTGCAGTATTCATGTGCCTATGAGAAATAGTTGGGAAACAGCTTCTAACAAAATGTCTCCAATGCATCCTACCCCTGACAAGATCAGAAGACATTTATTCCCCCAGGGAAATGACTGTGACCTGAACAAAATCTCAAGGATCTAATTTCCCTGGAAATAGATCTTGTGTATTTCTGGCACTTGGCAGATCATTTGGGGGCTGTTTATAAAGAAAATATGTTAACGTTGGCTCTCTGTATCTTACACAGCATGAACCTTTCAAAGGCAGTTAATGGATTCTCAAGTTTGAGTCTAGATTAAGTCCGCTAGAAAAGTGAATCAGTTGCCACTGAATGAAAGGTGGAAACACTTATCAGTAGCATCTAGGACTCCAAGGCCAGCACCTGTGACATCACGTCCTCTTTGCTCTGCTATCAGTTCGATGCAACAGGAAACTGACAAAGGTCCTAGCAGTTTCCTTTCTGCCCCAACCCGACCAGTTTCCTTTGCAGCTTGCTCCCAGCTCATTTGAAAAGAAAACCATGAAATACCAATTTCCTCCAGTTGGAGCAAGGAAGGAAAAGCAAATTTCTAAGATTAGTCAGTTTCCCTTTGCAGCTATAAAGTTGGTTTGGGGCCTCCAGTTGACCTTTCTCTTGAATCTTTCTCTTACAGCTCAGCTCTGCATCACAGGCAAGATAAGGACTTTCGGTAAAAGGGGCAACGCATTTTTTGCAATTCTTATAGGAAACCTTAGGTTCATTCATGGGAAAGTTGCCCATATAGGAGTTTATTTGATATGCTTTCATTCTTCTTTGACTGCTGCCAATCTCATTAGTTCAAGGGGTTAAAAAAAAAGCATAATCATAATTCTATTGGCTACATCCAGCAGCCAAGTTCTTTTGCTGCTTTCTCAGTATGACTAAGAAGGAGCTGTTTCCATGGAGAAAATGTATGCAAAATTAACAACGGAGTCCAGTTGATATAGTGAAAGCCATAGGGCTGCACTACTCAAAAGGCAATAAAATGTGTCTGCTGGCCTAGCAGGTTACCTGAATTTTACTGGGTGTGAGAGGGAGATGCCATAACCTGCTAAAAAATATATGAGCCTGGCATCTGAGAAATCTGGCTTACTTTATAGATGTAATTCAGCTTGAAAATGGGAGTCGCCATTTAAAATATCTTCTCAGTGAACTTAACGTGGAGTGGCAATACTGACCTGGAGTTCACAATGAATGAGAGCACGTCAGTTTAGCAGCTGGACAGTCCTTCCTCATCACAGTCTAGCCCCTGTTGTTTTAGCCTCCCTGCCTTTAATTTCCCTTTGAAAATTTCCCTAATTTCTGTATTTCCATAGTTACTGTTTAAATAATTTTCCCACAAATTTCCTTTTTATACATTTGTAGAATTTTAAATATTTATAGTGTTCAAGTACCCCCCACCCCCAGCTAAGTCATGAATTGTGGTTGCTGAAATTGATAGCATAATAAAAACAAGAATACAGATGTACGGAGTGCTGAAATATGAACAGTCGATAAATGGACTATAATATTAAAAAAGGTAAGAATCCAAGGTTTAACCTTATAGCTCTTGGAGCAGCCAATGTAACAGTTGTGAGACAAGTAACAGATTTGTGGGATCTGTGGCATTCTACTGCTTTTTTTTCCTAGAGACTAATTATCTTTTACTCTTCAGACTTGCTACAATACTGTGGCTCTCTTAAAACAACTTGGTTGATCAACCAGCAGTAGCATGATTAAACTAACAAACAGACAAAAGATCTTGCACACAAATAACAGGCCCAGGAATTTGTATCAGGGAATCCAAGGACTTTTGTTTTAACACTAACAACAACAATGCACCTTTTATTTTTAAAGATGAACCTTGTTTCTGAGGAGGTGACTATACCCAGCATCTTTTTCTTAATTAGCCTGAATCTGTAGAATAGTTTCCATCATCATCATTCATAAACCCCATTATGTCCCATTTTATTATGGGGTTCTAGCTGAACCCGCCTAGCTGAAATTTGGGACAAGAATAGGGCATGTGATTAGTTTAACGTAGGCAAAATTTCAGCTGAGCTGATCTTCTATCCAGTCAACTGAAAATATTTTCCATTTTCATCATAGCCTGTGAACATCTTACGACATATACTTCAATAGGACTAGAAAAATTGTAGAATATTTCTTAGGTCTGCTGTCCACCTCCCCACCCCCCCACCCCGTTCACCTCTTTCAGGTATTGACTCCCCAGGTGATCCTTAATGAATTTCCTGCATGTTGTAAACCTGGTGTCAGAGGCCTGATTCCCCAATGAACTCAATCAGCAATACTGACTGTTTAAAAGCAGCCTCCACTAACTAGAGTGTGAATCAGAGGAAAGAGGGAAAGTACACAGAATCATTTCATGTGAAGAGTAGCTGAAGAGGAAGTGAGAAGTAGGGAAGAAAAACTTGTGTAATATAGTGATTGCATGAAAGGACTCAAATTCTAGCTTGCATACCTACCAACTGTGAGAACACAGCAAGTTACTTAACCTCTCAACCCCTAGGTTTTCTCATCTGCAAAAGGGGGCTAATGATGATAATAATTAGGGTTGTTGTTTCAAGTTCAGTGAGTTAATACAAGTAAAGCTTGTTGAATAGTGTCTGGCACATGGTGCTACAAATATTTGCCATTGAAATTATTACTATGACTCTCCAGATATGTGAAAGATGATTATGTAGAGGAGGGATTTGCCTGTTTGGTTATCAGTGGGACCAGTGGGTGAGGACCACAGGGTGCTTGATTTTGGCTCAAAAACGAGATCCTTCCAGGGAGGTGATGAGCTCCTTGTCACTAGAGCGTGGGATCCATCTTGATAGGGATGTTATGGAGGGAGGAGGAGATAAGGCTGGAAAGTGAATTAGATGACTTTTCCAAGAGGCTCTTATCATAGCAGCATCTCCTCACGTTATCAAAATGGTCCCTTCTTCCTCCTCGGATCAGCTATGGGCTTGCAGGAGGAAGAGGAAACCAGAACTCCAGCTCTTTCAGTGATTTGAGCAGCCTCCTTCTCAACAGACGCAAAGCTCCTGATGCCTCCTAGCCAACTCCTTACTCCCCCACTCTTTCCCTTTCCTTCTATCCCAAACAAGATAAAGGTGGGTGTGTGGGCTGGTACTGGTTAAAACTGTGAATTGGACCTAATTTTTCTTTCTTTCTCCCTATTATCAGTTTCTAGCTTCATGTCATTGTGGCTGGAGAATAGATACTGTACAATTTCATTATTTTTTAATTTATTGAGACTTATTTTGTGACCTAACTTATGGTCAATCCTGGAGAATGATTCATGTGTGCTCGAGAAGAATGTATATATTCTGCTGCTGTTGCGTGAAATATTCTACAGATGTCTCTTAGTCTAGAGTAGAGTGTTGTTCAAGTCTTCCATTTCTGTATTGCTCCTCTGTCTAGATGTTCTTTCCATTAGCATTGCTTGTTAGAATTAGAATTCCCGTTAGCATTGCTTGGATGGTAGTTCTAGCAGTGACAAACTCCATCAGCTTTTGTTAATTTGGGAATGTCTTAATTTCTCCTTCATTTTCAAAAGAAAGCCTCACTGGATATAAAATTCTTCATTGGCAATTGTTTTCTCAGCACTTACTGAGTACTCTCACTGCTTTGTTGTCTCTGTGGTTTCTGATGATACATCAGCATTTAATCTAATTGGCATTCCTTTGTACACAACATGTTGCTTCTCTCTTGCAAATTTCAGAACTTTCTATGTCCTTAGCATCAACAATTTGACTCCTATGTGTCTGAGCATATTTCCCTTCAAATTTTATCCTGTTTGGTGTTCACTGGGCTTCTTGGATGCACAAATTCATATCTTTGGCTAAGTTTGGAAAGTTTCTGTCATTATATCTTTGAATATTCCTTCTGTCCCTTTCTCTTTCTTCTCCTTCTGGACTCCTGTAACATGTATATTGGTATGCTTGATAGTGTCTCACATATCTCTTAGACTTTTTTTCATCTTTTAAAATTCTCTTTCTTTCTGGTCCTCAGCCTGAATCATTTCAATTGTCTTGTCTTCGATTTCACTGAATCTTTCTTCTGTCAACTCTAATCTGCTGTTGAATCCCTCTACGGGATTTTTCATTTCATTTACTGTGGCCTTTGATTGCAGTAGTTCTGTTTGGTTTCTTTTTAAAATTTCCATCTCTTTATTGAGACTCTCATATTGTTATTTATTGTTTTGCTCATATCCTTTAGTTCTATCATTGTGTTTTCCTTCACCTTCTTGAACATATTGAGGAACATTTTAGAAATCTATGTCCAGTATGTCCACTCTTCTTCATCAATGGTTTCTGGATTTTTATCCTCTTTCTTTAAATGGAACATCATTTCCTGTTTCTTTGTTTGCCTTGTAATCTTTTGTTGCACACTGTACATTTTAAAGTGTTATCTCTGGGATTTAGTCCCTGAAATGTCTGTTTCTTGAGTTTGTATCCTGCTGTTGCTATGACAGAGATTTCCTGAATGCTGGGATCTGATGAACCCAAACAAACCAATGCAAAAAACAACCTTTGCAGTCTTTTCAAATGCCTTGTGTCAGCCAGTGCGCTCCTTCCGATTTCAGTCCTCCTATTAAGAAGGTCAGACCAAGGCAAATGCCAAGTGTCTTTTCTGAGCCTGTGTCTTGCCCTGTGCTTTCTAGTGGCCTTAGGACTTCACTGTCTACAGGATTTGAACACCCCTCTCCTTCTTAGGAAAGGAGACCTTCTCTTCTCCTGGATGCTGGATTGTAGGACTTAAAGCAGGCAAGTCTTTGTCCCAAGCTATTTGACATAATTACACAGCTTTAGCTGTCCCAAGCTACTTTTGCAGAGGACAAATTCTGGGGTGGGATAAGCCAGAAAAAGATTCCCTGGGTCCATCTTCCCGGCTGTAACAAGGCCAGGGATCCACAATGGGAATGTTGGCTGGCTCCCTCTGCCCTAGGGAGAGGTTGCATGAAGGGCCAGCAGTGCACCAGGAGCTTCTCCTATGGCTTTTTTAAAGCTGAGTTTTCTTGATCTGACACTTTCCCAGTAAGTGCAGGTTTCTGGCTATTTTCCATGGTTTTGAGGAAGTGCACTGCCTTGAAGACCCCTCTGCCAATTCTGCCCAAAGTGAAAACAATGGCTGCGCAGGGCCAGGCCCGCAGGCATCTGAAGAAGCTGACCGTATTCCACCCTGAGGACCCCACTGCTGCCTGTCAGGGGGCTGGAGGGTTGAGAATGGTAGCTGCTGCATGGAGAGCATTTTCTGCCCACTCTTCCCTGGTTGCTGCATAATGTTCTTCTAGTCTCCAGAGTTTCAAAATAATTGATTCAGAAAGTTTGTGACAGTACAGTTATCCTTGAGGAGGGACTGATTCCTGGAGCTTCCTACTCTGCCATCTTCCCGCAATCCTCTCTTCAATGGCCTTTAATTGCACAATGTCATAAATTATGGGTTTACCTGTGCATTGGATTAACCCATTGATATAGATACTATTAGTGGTGGCAAATGGTCTAGTATGAGATTAAAAAATATAGACTTTGGATTATATATAAATGACCATATTCTCTTTAAATAAGAGCCAGGTTTTACCCTTTTCTACCTATGTGACCACTAGCTATCTCTAATTCTCCATTTTAAAATGTAAAACATGTTAGTCCTAATTCCTATCACTTAGGGTAATTGTGACAATTATTTTAAATATGTGAATTTATACATATCACATAGTAAGTGCTCGACACATGGTGATTACCAGTCTCATTATTTGAAAGTTGAAAATGGTTAGCTTGATTTTTCCCTTTATCTTAAGCTCAGGTTTCCTTCACATATAAAAAATAGTGTTTCATTCACACTAATTGAGGGGTCAAAATTCCTAACCCTAACGAAGCAGAGCTTAAGAAAGAGTTGGTGAATAAATGTGAATATGAATAAATGGTGACTAATTTGCAGCGGTCACTTAGCCGACAGGCCTTCTCCTATTTTCTCGCTACAGTTCTACTGTGACTTAGCAGGATATTCTCCCTAATCTTCAAAAATTCATGTCCTAGAAGCAGCTTGCCTCACTCCTACTCATTCAGGAGTGGCTTAAGTCCTGAAAAGTAGGGTGTTATTTCAGTGGCCATGGTTTATCAGGGAGGCACAGATCAGCCCTGAAAGCTTTTCACAGGACGAAATGAACGGCTCCTACTTGGGTTGACTTTGATGGCCTTGGCTAAGGTAGTTAACAACGCAACGCACAGTGAGAAGAGTCCCCGCTCTAAGAATCCACTATTTTGAAGTTGTATAAGTCATTTCCATATATATTTTGTATCTTTTAATTACCTATGTGTAAACCCACAAACAGTATGTATTGTTTTGCTTTTTTTTTTTACATGGGCAGGCACCAGGAATCAAACCCGATTCTCCAGCATGGCAGGCGAGAACTCTGCCACTGAGCCACCATCACACCGCCCTGTTTTGTACTTTTAACTTCAAATAAATATATATGTTTGTACATACTACTCTGCAGTATATGCTTCTGAGGTTTATCCATGTTGACAGATTTCTCATTTTATTTATTTATTGCTGTACTGGAGTCCACCTTATGAATACATGGTTTTGATTAGTTAATTAGGATGAAGTTCAGCTAAAGGTGACCCCCCAAAAAACCACCCCCAAACCCAAATACCTTAAGCAGGATAAGAAATTTTTTTCCTATCTCATGTAAAAGTCCAAAGGTGGTTGTCCAAGGCTGGTGTGGATGCCACAGGCTCAGGTACCAGGCCCCCTCCATCGCCCTTAGACACTGGTCACTTCACAGTTCAAGACGGCCGCTTCTGTGCTGGTAAATACATCTCCATTCCTACAGCAAAGGCAACAAGTTTCAGTCCCCAATTTTGTTTACATCTCACTGGCTAGAACTCAATCACATGACCACAGTTGGAAGGGAAAATGGGAAAGGCCCCTTTATTCTAGATGACTCCACACTGCAATCTGGCTGTTCTCTTGCTGGCCTGGAAGGGAAGGTGAGTTTTGGGGAACAACTAGAAGTCTCTTCGACAATGGACATTTAGATGCTCTCCAACATTTTGCTATTACAGACAATGCTGTGACATTCTTGTGTCCCTGTGGCAGAGTTTCTCTAGGGGATGTGCTGTTGGTAATTTACAATTTCACCTTTACCAGATATTGCCATTCATTGCTCCCTAAAATGGGTGTACCAATTTTCAGTCCAACTGTATGCAGGTTCCCGCTTTCTCACCTACCCACCGACACCTGGTGTTAGACATTTTCATTTTTTAAAATGTGCTGGGGTTGTGGGATACTGACCTCGGTGAGGGGTAGCAGCAGCCGCCGGAGTGTGCAGTCGAGAAAGAGAGTGGGGAAGGTGAAATCCCGCTAGTGGGAGTAAACCACTTTCTCACTAAGTTCTCCCGTGGAGCCCTGAGCGGCATGACTTCCAGGGGGCCAATTGGAATGATTCATTCAACAAATATTTATCAAGCACCTACTATGGATTTTTCTTGAACCTGGAGTTGTATGTGGACAAAGCAGTCCAAATCCTCCCCCCAAAGAGGAGACAGACAATGCCTGCAACACCTCTGTAAATGAAGCAGAGAATTTTGCATAGTTAGGAGTGCTATTAAGGGAAAAAATAAGGGGAATGGCTGCCTTGGCTAGGAGGAACAGGAGCGGAGGTGGGGATTTACTCCAGGGCCCTTAAACAGGAGGGACTTGAGGCTGTTGGCAGTGGACAAGGGCCAGGTCAGGTGAGTGGAAGGGAGGGAGGAGGGGGTGCTTGATTCCAAGGAAGTGCATCCGCTGAGGGAATTACGAGTGACCAGGGTGCCCTGGAATTTGCTAGAGCTGGAGCTAGCGGTAGTGGATTTTCCAGCTCTGTGGCATTCTTAGCTGCAGACACCCATGGAGAGAAGACAGAGGTATGGCTTGGCAAGAACTACTGCTTTTTATCTTGAACTTATGTGTATGAGCAGCAAACTTTCAACATTTATTTCCTAATATTTTTCTAAACAGAGATGAAGTATCAGTAAGAATTTCTCCCTTATAACAAGTGAGTAACCACATAGACTATTTCGTTTGAACTTCCCCCCCACCTTGTACACCTTCTTTTGGTCCTGGACAAAGAGGCCATTTTTATTTCTTTCCGAATGTGAAATAGTCATCTCTGACAAATTGTGAAATACCTCTTATTTATCCCCTTTTTTCTTTACTTCCTGCCCTACCCCCCTTTTTACTGTTAGAAAATACAAGAAAAAGAAAAGCTTTCATTTTTCAAAGCTATTTCATTAGCTTTATAGTACAATCTTATTGTTTTTTTTATTCCAGCGGAGAGATGACACGCGTCACCCAAGGCATTGGCCTGAAAGCCTGTTGTTCTTGCTAAATGAATCAGTTGAAGTGGAAATATATTTGAATAGATATGAGTCAGTGCTCCTCTGGGGGTGAAAAGCAGTGTGGCGTCCCATACTGGCGTGTATAGCATAGAAAACCTGAGAAATACTGTAGAGGGCTACAACAGATGTGGCAAGCAAATTTCAAGGGTTTCCTTTAAAATTGAGAGAGTAATTTTTATAAAAGTACAGGTCCAAAGCATTTTGATCAAACCTACCTAAGTCATTTCTAGGCATACAATAACATGAAGTCCATGATTTCCCCCTTTCTGTTCCCAAAGCAACCAAGAAAGAGGCAGTGAGACAGAATGAAAAGAACTCAGGGTTAATTAAGACAGTGGGTGGCTGCTCTAGCTTATTGCTAATGATCTGTGAGATGATGGGTAAGTCAGTTGATCTCTTTGGAATTAATTTTCTTCTTTGCACAACGATGGGAATGGACTAGGTGGTTACTGCTTCTTTCTGATTTCGAGTAATGATTTAGGGTTTTCTACTGTAAAGGGCTGGCCTATTATGACAGTGGGTGCTACACAGTGAAACTTGGGTTCAGGGGCTGTGTGGAAATCTCCACGGCACCCTCCCCGCTTATTTTTTCATATCTTCATCCAGCTTTCCAGATTGCTAAAGCAGGGGAAATAGCGTGTGAATGTTTGTGCATATTAGTAAGGTTTGGCTAATGGAAGGTTTAGGTAGATGTGACATGACAACAGTAATCATTTAGACCAGAAGCCCTTCTTCCGTGTGGCAGAACGCCCAAGTTTGAAAGGAACTGTTTGATAGACTTTCAGTTCCAAATAGTTAGCTGAGTTCATGAGCTGAGCTCTCCTTTCTCTCAAAAATCCAAAGAAATGACAGAAGTATATAGAATTACTGAATCCAAAGCATCTCTAGAAAACCAGGAAGAGGGCTGTTGTCTGACATGAGGGGTTTAGGTGGTAGTTAAAGATATAAACTCTGAAGTTTAATTGTGGGATACTTGATAAGTTACGTACTTTCCTTGGGTCTTCGGGTCCTGGGATAAGTTACTTACCTTCTCTATCCCTCAGTTTTCATATCTGCAAAATGGAGATGACAGTACCTACCTCACCCTGCTGCTGTAGGGATTAATACAGATGAAGTACTTTCAACAATAATTGACATGTAATATGTTTGCACATATCACCTTTAATTATTGTTATTGTACTGTTATAGGATAATGTATTGATATGATATTATAGGTTCTACTGGAGATTTACTATTGAATATTAAAGCAGACGGAGTGAGCAATGGATGATGACGTCCACCAGGGATGAGCACCCTACAATCCATTTCAGGTGAACTTTAGCAGCTCTGATGACCCCTGAAAAAGAAACCCAGGCTCCTAAGTAATAGGGACTGAGGTGGGCAGTCAGTTGGGTAATTCATTATAGTCCTGTGGAATAACTGTATCAATCTTTTACTCTCCAGATGGCTATAGTAGCACCTACCCCCCAGTTTAAAGCCATGGATTCTTCTCCCTAATTAATGGAGATATCTGCTGCCAGGGGATCCTAAGGTGGGTGCTGGGGCCAGAAAGAAAGATGGGACTATATCCCGGCTACTTCTTTCTGATGTAAGAAGGATGAACATGCAATTTATTGCCTCAAACTGGAATATTTTTTGAGAGTGAAAGAGCACTATTTGTAATCAATGCCAGGACAGTAGGTGCCAGTTGGGTCTGTCCTAGGCAAACCCGGACCTTGGTTCCCAGGCCATGAGGGAAGGACAGCACCTGCCCACACAGGTCTCTCTCCCCTCCAAGGCATTGTGGTGACTGTCAAGGAAACAAGGAATTTCATAAGTTGAAATGTTCCAGCTATCTAAATGGATCAGTCAGAACCTGAATTCATGACTGTGCATAGATAACCAAGAATATCCAAACACTGGGGAAAACCAGTAACACTAGTGACACAACACTATAAAAACAAAAGGTGTTTCCTGGGAGGAGAAAGAATTAACTTAGGAAGCAGAGAGAGCCATATGGATTTATTATAGCCATAAAACAAGAATAGGTTCCTATTTTAAAAGAAGCAATCTAAGTTTGGGGAAATTAAAAAAGTAATTGTCCCTCCCTTTGGTTTGCCAGATTGTGCAAGTAAAAATAAAGGACATCCAGTTAAATTTTAATTATTTCGAATTGCTTATGCAAATGTACATGGAGCTAAGAGAAAAATGTTTCATGGGACATACTTATACTAAAAACGTATTTGTTCTTTATCTGAAATATATTATAAATATCTGAATTATATACCTCTGTCTTCATAGTCCCGTAAGGACTTGGCTCTCCATAAGAGTTCTTTGTTTTGTCGAATTTTCATATAAAATTCCTTGCAGTTAGAGTTTTTGTTCTTTTTACATAATATAGCCTCTCCCATGGTCACATTCAACTTATTTCATTCTGTTGTCCATTGTCCACTCATTAATGAGAAAGTACTCTCCACATTTAGCATTATGGGAAGAGGTACACTGAATATGTACTGGCATAAAGTTAAGAACTCTGAGAATCACTCTTCAGATTTGCTTTTTTGGTGCACATAATACTATATTGCATGGCATAATTGCTTCTCCATTCTCCAGGATTATGCTGTGATCTCTGGATCAATGACTTTTTAAGACATTCACTAATGAAAAAAAAAACAAATTGGTTTTTGCATTTTTGGGGGTGGGGGTAGCTACATGGTCCAGGAATCAAACCTGGGTCTCCCGCATGGAAGGCAAGCATTCTACCACTGAACCACCCCTGCACTCTGTCATCAATTTTTATTCCCTTTTTTTCAAATACTAAACATGATGATGCCACTTATTCCAATGCAGGGAGAGTATTTAGTAGCATCCATGTAAAAGAATAGAATTTTGTTAGGGATGAAATTCATTTTAAAAATAGTTGTTTTCACACTTCCGGAGAAGATGGCGGCTTAGTAAGACGCGCGGGTCTTAGTTCCTCCTCCAGAACAGCAACTAAAGAAACAGAAACAATACGAAACAGCTCCCGGAGCCACAACACAGACCAAAAAGACAGCGTACCCCATTCTGGAACGGCTGAACGGGCAGGGAGAATCCGCTGCGGTGAGATACTCGAGGGGCGCGCGTCTTCCCAGCCGGGGCGGCTGGCGACTGGGGTCCCCTCCACGCATGTGGCTCCCCGGTCTGACTGGGAACGTTGGATAGTGGGGTCCTCCCGCCACGCTTGGCGTCTTGGGCCAGCTGGGCAATTTGGACCGGCACTCCCCCAAGATGCGGCGGCCGGCGACCCCCACTCCACACGCGGTTTCCAGGGCCGACTGCGAGATTCGGATTGGCAAGTTAAAAGAGCCACAGCATCTTTTACTGGTGGGATCCGCAGACAGACGAGTGCCACAAGCGCCACCTACTGGGCAGGAAAAGAAAAACAGAGCCCAGAGATTTCACAGAAAAAGCTTTCAACCAGCCAGGTCCCACACCCAGGGAAATCTGATCAAATGCCCAGACACCAGCAGAAAATAATGGATGACGCTCGGAAAATTGAAGATATGGCCCAGTCAAAGGAACAAACCAATAGTTCAAATGAGATACAGGAGCTGTGACAACTAATGCTGAATATACGAACAGAAATGGAAAAACTCTTCAAAAACCAAATCAATAAATTGAGGGAGGACATGAAGAAGACATGGGCTGAACAAAAAGAAGAAATAGAAAATCTGAAAAAACAAATCACAGAACTTATGGGAGTGAAGGACAAAGAAGAAAAAATGGAAAAAACAATGGATACCTACAATGGTAGATCTAAAGAGACAGAAGCTACAATTAGTGAACTGGAGGATGGAACATCTGAATTCCAAAAAGAAACAGAAACTATAGGGAAAAGAATGGAAAAACTTGAGCAGGGGATCAGGGAACTGAATGACAATATGAAGCACACAAATATACGTGTTGTGGGTGTCCCAGAAGGAGAAGAGAAGGGAAAAGGAGGAGAAAAACTAATGGAAGAAATTATCACTGAAAATTTCCCAACTCTTATGAAAGACCTAAATTTACAGATCCAAGAAGTGCAGTGCACCCCAAAGAGAATAGACCCAAATAGGAGTTCTCCAAGACACTTACTAGTTAGAATGTCAGAGATCAAAGAGAAAGAGAGGATCTTGAAAGCAGCAAGAGAAAAACAATCTGTCACATACAAGGGAAACCCAATAAGACTATGTGTACATTTCTCAGCAGAAACCATGGAAGCTAGAAGACAGTGGGATGATATATTTAAATTACTAAAAGAGAAAAACTGCCAACCAAGACTTCTATATCCAGCAAAATTGTCCTTCAAAAATGAAGGAGAAATTAAAACATTTATAGACAAAAAGTCACTGAGAGACTTTGTGACCAAGAGACCAGCTCTGCAAGAAATACTAAAGGGAGCACTAGAATCAGATACAAAAAGACAGAAGAGAGACGTATGGAGTAAAGTGTAGAAAGAAGGAAAATCAGATATGATATATATAATACAAAAGCCAAAATGGTAGAGGAAAATATTATCCAAACAGTAATAACACTAAAAGTTAATGGACTGAATTTCCCAATCAAAAGACATAGACTGGCAGAATGGATTACGACCCAGCAATAACACTGCTAGGTATCTACTCAAAGGACTTAAGGGCAAAGACACAGATGGACATTTGCACACCAGTGTTTATAGCAGCATTATCTACAATTGCAAAGAGATGGAAACAGCCCAAATGTCCATCAACAGACGAGTGGCTAAACAAACTGTGGCGTATACCTACGATGGAACATTATGCAGCTTTAAGACAGACTAAAGTTATGAAGCATGTAATAACATGGATGGACCTAGAGAACATTATGCTGAGTGAGTCTAGCCAAAAACTAAAGGACAAATACTGTATGGTCCCACTGATGTGAACCGACATTCGAGAATCAGCTTGGAATATATCATTGGTAACAGAGACCAGCAGGAGTTAGAAACAGGGTAAGATAATGGGTAATTGGAGCTGAAGGGATACAGACTGTGCAACAGGACTAGATACAAAAACTCAAAAATGGACAGCACAATAATACCTAAGTGTAATGTAACTATGTTGGAACACTGAATGAAGCTGCACCTGAAATATAGTTTTTTGTTGGTTTGTTTGTTTGTTTGTATCTTTTGTTTTTGTTTTTTTCTTTTTCCTTTATATATATATATATATATATTTTATTAGTATTATTATTTTAATTCTCTTCTCTATATTAACATTCTATATCTTTTTCTGCTGTTTTGCTAGTTCTTTTCCTAAATCGATGCAAATGTACTAAGAAATGATGATCATACATCTATGTGATGATACTAAGAATTACTGAGTGCATGTGTAGAATGGAATGATTTCTAAATGTTGTGTTAATTTCTTTTCTTTTTTTTGATTAATAAAAAAAATTTTAAAAAGTAGTTGTTTTCACTTGTTAAAGCTGCTGTAATGCAATATACGAGGTATAGGTTGGCTTTTAACACTGGGATTTATTAGGTTACAAGTCACAATTCTAAGGCTGTGAAAATGTCCAAGTTAAGGCATCAACAAAGGGATACCTTCTCTGAAGAAAGTCTGCTGGCATCTGGGGTTCCTCTATCAGATAACAAGGCACATGGGGGCATCTGCTGGTCCTTTGCTCCCCGGTGTCATTGCTTTCAGCTTCTGATTCCAGTGGCCTCCTCTCTGAGCATTTGTGTGTTCTTTTTGTCTTTTATCCTCTGTATTAGTCAGGGCTCTCTGGTGAAACAGATCCAACAGGAGACATCTGTAAATATGGGCTTTTATAAAAGTGTCTCATGCAATTGTGGGGAGGCATGAGTCCAAATTCCATAGCTTAGGCTACCAGCTGGCAACTCTGATGAAGGTCATTGATGAACTCTCCAGGAGATTGGCTGGCTGGAGAAAAGAGTGAAAGTTTTCTCTTCTCCCTTAAAATTCTCCAACTGATTGGATTAAATTCAGCTGATTGGATTCTCTATTGAAGAAGACACTCCCTTAGTTAATACTAGCTGTAATTAGCTACAAATGCAATCAACTGACTGATAATTTAAGAAACCAGCCTTCTGGTTTATCAACCAGCCACAAAATGTCCTTGCAGTAATGGTTAGGCCAGTGCTTGCCTGACCAGACAACTGGGCACCATCACCTAGCCAAGTTGACACATGCACCTGACCATCACATCTTCTCGAAAAGGGCTCCAGTAAAAGATTAAAACCCACCTTGAATTGGGTGGGTCATATCTCAATTGAAACAGCCTAACCAAAAGGTCCCACTGACATCAGGTCTGCACCCACAGGGATGGATTGAAAGAACATGACCTCTCTGTGGTACACAACAGCTTCAACCCAGCACAATAGTCATGTCTAGTGTTCTACTAACAATCTACTTCAAGTCGGAAATTCTTCTTCCCCATCCATTGGCATGTTGTCCCTTTTAAGAACAGTTTTGGCACTTAAAGGGATAAATATCTCATCTATTCTTTCTTTAACACAATGCAATGATTTCCTGTAAGTAAAGAGGTACTTCAGCTGAAACAGTCATTTGAGCTGAAAGAGTGACACTGACATACATTGTGGAAGATCCACACTGCACATTAGGGCTGCAGTCATTTTATCTTCTTCATCTGCATTTTTCTGAATAAAAAAAAATTGCTACTTTCTTTGGTAATAACTGAGGAAGTGATAAATATGTATGTTGAGTCGTTAGTATATGTTGGCTTATATCTGCCTTTCCACATTTTCCTTATTGACTGAACAACTACGTACTGCATGAAGGGCTTCAAAAGGACTTGTACCTCGTCTAATTTAGAAAAGTCATCACAAAATTTACACTTCGGTTTGCATAAATATGCACAAATTAAAAAAAAAAAAGGTAAGAGCAACCATTGCAAGAATTGAAAAGATTGAACTTCATAATTTCACAGGAGCCTCTAGTCCCACCTCATGTAATCACGGCTTGTACCGCTGAAAGGGCTGTGAGTTTATGAACTAATAATAAACTGGCTTCCATCGCTATGCCAAAAAGGTGACCTTCCAGTTTTCATCAAAGGAGAACTGTGCTCATACTTCTTCACAATTTGAGTCTTTGGTCAAAGAACAGGCTTTCCTTTCTTGAATATAAAGTAATAAATACTTTTAATTCACAGTCTCCCTTTTGACCTTTGAATTTGAAGAAACTATAATTATGCTGGAAAGATTTTAAACACACCTATTTCAGAAACTGGCAAATAAAGCAACCAAAAACAAGTCAGCACTTGATAAGAATTAATAAATCCATAAACTTGAATATTCAGAATGCCCAAACAGTCAGACACACAGCATAAACTTTTACACATAGAATAAACTTCAATTAATATGTTCAATGTGTGTTTCTTCAAATTTCAGACACCTTTTCAGATGATGCACTTCTAAACATAAAGCAATGTATCAACATGTTAATCAAAGAAGGAAATGTATACATGATTTTTCTTGTTTCCACATTTTTTGAACTTTTGGACTAATGGCTAATTTTTTTTAAAAGAACCAATTAAATAGACAAAGCTTGAACAATCAAATCAAGGAGAGAGAAAGAAGATTCACAAAAGCAATAGTAAAAATTTGAAAGGGGACATAGCTACACATATGGAAGAAACTTTCAAAAATGAAAAGAGATTATTACGTACAACTATCTTTTAAAAAGAAAGCTTTGAAAATTTAGAGGAATACATACTTTTCTAGGAAAGTAAAAATGATTCTACAAAATTTTAGGTATTTATGTGACAACTGAGACTCAGAGTTAGAGCTCTGAAGCTATGAAAGTCAGCACTACCCCATATAGGAACTGCTTAAAAAGTTGAAAAAGGGATCAGACTTTGACTAGAGATATGAATGAAGCTGATCTGGATATGACTAAGGTATATCAGAATACACAGTAAAGGATGATATTGTTCATATTTTAAAACTTCAACTTTTGTGTGTGAGACCAAAGGGATAAAGATGTTTATTTGGTGCAAAATTTATGTATTGGTCATTATATTGATTTTCCTTTTAATCTCCAGTCTCTGGGAGCAGCTAGCAGTAAAAACTAAAAATGTGGGATTGTAATCCATACCAAACTCTGAAATCTGTTCTACAACTAATTGTGACATTCTGTGAAATTTATTGCTTTTCTGTATATATGTTATTTTTCACAAAAAAGAAAAAAGTCAATTGTGATGATTAATGTACAGCTATATGATGATATTATGAAGCATTGATTGTACACTTTGGAATACATGGTATGTGAATATATAACATAAATCAATAAAAATAAATTAATTAAAAAATTATATTTTGGGTAGTGCATTACCTAATTTAACTTGTATGGTCAGTTTAGTTGAACATCATAAGTACATGGAATCTTGAATAAGGCATGGGATCTTGCTGTTTTATATGGGTTAGTATGATGCCCCAATGTATCCCAGAGTAAATTGGGCAGTGAATAAAAAAGTATCTTCAAAGTCCCCTTGGTGGACTGGGGAGAAAGGAGGAAATATTAAACTTCCTCATTTGAAGAATTCTGATATTCTCGCAAGCAGTGGGGACAATCGAATTAATAGACTGAACCCTCAATCTTGGGGTTCACCCCTATGGAATTTATTCCTGCAAAAGATAGGCTAAGCCTACTTATAATTGTGCTTAATATTCACCACCAGAGAACCTCTTTTGTTGCTCAGATGTGACCTCTTTCTCTAAGCCAATTTGTCAGGTGAACTCACTGCCCTCCCCGCTATGTGGAACATGACTCCCAGGGGTATAAATTTGCTGGTAATGTGGGACAGGACTCCTGGACCCACCATGAAGGGATTGAGATAGCCTTCTTGACCAAAAAGGGAATGAGAGAAATGAGATAAAATACAGTTTCAGTGGCTGAGAGATTTCAAACAAAGTTAAGAGGTTATTCTTGGAGGTTATTCTCATGCATTATATAGATAACCATTTATAGCTTATGGTGTATTGAAGTGGCTGGAGGGAAGTACCTGAAAATGTTGAGCTGTGTTCCAGTAGCCTTGATTGTTGAAGACGATTGTCTAACAATATGGCTTTTACAATGTGATTGTGTGATTGTGAAAACTGTGTCCTGATGTTCCTTTTATCCACTGTATGGACAAGTGAGTACAAAATATGGATATTAAATAAATAAATAAATAGGGAGATAAGGGGTAAAATAAATTGGGTAGACTGAGATACTAGTGGTCAATGAGGGGGGGGGCAAGGGGTATGGGATTTATGAGATTTTTCTTTTGTCTTTTTATTTCTCTTTCTAGAGTGATGCAAGCATTCCAAAAATGATCATGGTGTTGAATACACAACTATGTGATGATATTGTGTGCCATTGATTGTACACCATGTGTTCTAGTTTGCTAGCTACTGGAATACAATATGCTAGACATGGAATGTCTTTTAAAAAGGGGAAACTTAATAATTTGCTAGTTTGCAGTTCTCAGGCTAAGAAAATGAGCCAATTAAAGCAAGTCTATAACTATGTCCAAGTGACGGCACCAAGAAGAGGTTACCTTCACTCAGGAAAGGCCAATGAAGTTCAGGGTTTCTCTGTTCATAGGAAAGGCACATGGTGAACATAGCGATGTCTACTAACTGCATGAAGCTCCCCAGCGGCCTTCTCCTTCTTCATCTCCAAACGTCACGGGCTGGTGGACTCTGTGGTTCTCTCATCCTTCTGTCGTGGTTCTGTGGCTCTCTCCTCGTTCTCAAAGGGAACTCTCTCTAAAATGTCTCCTCTTTTATAGGATTCCAGTAAGCTAATCAAGACCCATGTAGAATGGGTGGAGGCACGCCTCTATCTAGTCAAGTTTACCACCCACAATTCCATGGAGGTAATCTAATCAAGTTTCCAACCTATAGTACTGAATAGGGATTAGAAGAAACTATTGCTCCCATAAGACTGATTAGGTTTTCTAGGGAACACAAACTCTGTCAGACTGGCACACCATGTATGGACTGTCTGTGTGTGAAGAATTGTTAATAAAAGCATGTTTTAGAAATAATTCTATAAATTTAAAAAAGAAGTGAAATTTTGAATAATTCAGTGACTGTAGAAAAAAGGGAAATGAGGTGTATTAGTTAGCGTTCTCTAGAGAAACAGAATCAACAGGGAACACTCGCAAATACAAAATTTATAAAAGTGTCTCACATGAGTGTGGGAACACAGAGTCCAAAATCCACAGGGCAGGCTGTGAAGCCAAATATTCTGATGGGTCTGGACGAACTCCACAGGAGAGGCTTGTCAGCCAGAGTAGGAAGAGAGCCTGTCTCTTCTGAATCCTCCTTAAAAGGCTTCCAATGATTAGACTGAGCATCACTCATTGCAGAAGACACTCCCCTTGGCTGATTACAAATGGAATCAGCTGTGTCACGTTGACACATGAAGCTGACCATGACAGTCCACCCCTTGTCAACTTGGTCAGCTATGTATATCACCTTAAACCATACCCAATTTCTAAATAAAAAAACATTAAAACACACATTTTTTTCTTTCACCTAACAATACTCAATTGTCCTGCATATAACTGGAAACACAGTAACTCTCTCCAGAATAGGGTGCAAGTCCTTGGGTAATATTCATTCTTAAACTTGATATCTTACAACTTAAATAGTATAACAGGAACAAAACAGCATTACAGTCCTCGTTTCTGTAACTGATCACGTGGTTGTAGTTCATTTTTATCACTATCTTCTTCCACTACCCATTCCATGTTCCCTTTACCCTCAGCAAGCACTTCAGCTGGCCGTGATTCTTTGCCTGGTGGGGTGATCCAAATCTTCATCCCTGAAGTTTCAGACCCATTGGTAGTCCTGCCTGGATTGGGTAGTTGCAGTTTTCCATTGATTTTAATTACAGGGCATGGTAGTACTAAAAGACGCCCTGGGGGATCTCCTATATTCCAAGAAAACTCTTCTTTACCTCCATTATGTAGTTGCAGTCCCATTTCCCCCTGATAGTCAGGGTCAATCACTCCAGACAATAGTACAATCCCCTTCTTGGTTTGTTGATCCAGGAGCATGAGTAGCCCAAAGTGACCAGGTGGCAGTCTTAGATTCCAGTTCAATGGAATCATGGTTGTTTGGTGGAAGCACTACCCCTTTTGGAACTAAAACCCATAGATCAGCAGAGCTCATGGTCACAAGGACAGGAAGCAAAAATTTTCCTAGTAGATCACTAGGGGTAATAGTGAGTGGTGCCACTCCCATTTCCACACCTTGGTTCCTGGACCCATGGATCCTGGCTATGGGAGAAACAGCACAATACAGTGGACACTGATTCAGAGCATATACAGCTTCCTGGAGAACATTACCCCAGCCTTTCAAGGTATTGCCACCTAGTTGGCACCGTAATTGAGTTTTCAAAAGGTTATTCCACCGTTCTATCAATCCAGCTACTTCTAGATGATGGGGAACATGGTAAGACCAGAGAATTCCATGAGCATGTGCCCATTCCCACACTTCATTTGCTGTGAAGTGTGTTCTTTGATCAGAAGCAATGCTATGTGGAATACCATGACGATGGATAAGGCATTCTGTAAGCCCACGGATAGTAGTTTTGGCAGAAGCATTGCGTGCAGGGAAAGCAAACCCATATCCAGAGTACTTGTCTTTGAGTCCATTCAGAATAGAAAACTATTCATAAAAGATTCTGTTTCTTGAGAACCACTCCTGGTACCAAGATGTATTAGTTAGGGTTCTCTAGAAAAACAGAATCAACAAGGAACACTTACAAATATGAAATTTATAAAAGTGTCTCACGTGACCATGGGAACGCAGAGTACAAAATCCGCAGGGCAGGCTGTGAAGCCGACGATTCCAATGGAGGGTCTGGATGAACTCCACAGGAGAGGCTCGCCAGCCGAAGCAGGAAGAGAACCTGTCTCTTCTGAATCCTCCTTAAAAGGCTTCCAGTGATTAGATTGAGCATCACTCATTGCAGAAGACACTCCCCTTGGCTGATTACAAATGGAATCAGCTGTGGATGCAGCTGACATGATCATGATTTAATTCTATGAAATGTCCTCATTGCAACAGACAGGCCAGCACTTGCCCAACCAGACAAACAGGTCCCACCACTTGGCCAAGCTGACACATGAAGCTGACCATGACATGAGGAAAGATATTTCCCCACCAAAAGACAATCTTTCTGGATGATTTTAAAAGTGAGTTTTTCGAATTTTTAGGGAAGAGATCATATTTAACTTTATAAAACCTAGAAAGAAATGGAATTTTCAAGCTTTGTTCTACAGGATAGACTATTCCTGTAAGGAAACTAAGCAAAGATTGTACACACATACATGTAGAAGTATTAACCAATCTCTGATATGGATGTAGGTACAAACTGATTAACAACTGAATAATGGCATGTATTTAGGATATGTAGCTTGATCAAGGAGTGGTTCTGTAAAATGCAAATGTGTTTTAATATTTAGGAAATATATTACTATGATGAACTACATCAAAGAAATAAAATAATAAATTATCTAAGTAGAGAGAGAAAAGACATTTGGATAAAATTTAAAATCCATTGTAGTTAAAAAAACACATTTTTTTAAAGGTATTAAGAGAAGGTAAATTTCATAACTTGATAAAAGGCATTTGTCAGAACTCAGAATGAAACATCATATTTAATGGTTAACTACTAAAGATATTTTATTTAAAGGGAGAACAGGAAAAGGATGCTATCACTGCTATTATTCAATATTATTTTCAAAATCCTAGATAATGTGATAATATAGAAAAAGAACTTAGAGGCATCAGTATTGGAAAGGAAGAGGCAGAACTGTCATTATTTGCTATATATCTCAAGGAATGAAATGAAAGAACCAATGGCCCTAATGATAAGATTCTGTAAGGCTGAAGAAAATGAACTTACAAAAATGAATATCAATCTATAATTATCAAATAGAAAATGTAGCAGAAAGAGGGTTGCCACCACAATACAACAAAAGTATAACATATATTGGAATGAACTTAAGAAATGTTAGGATCTGAATGAAGAAAACAGCAAATCTTTATTGAAGGATATAAAAGGAGATCAAGTTAAATGGAAAGATGTGATTTTTTCCCAAATGTGAAAACTTGATCTTGTTAAAGTCAGTTCTCCTTCATCTAATTGAGAAAGCAAATGTGATCCCAATTAAAATCCTAACTGGATTTTTTTCTAACTGGATTTTAAATGCTATTTGGCAATACATCGTCTTTATATTACCTAAAGTAGTAGACCCCCAAATTTTAGTGGCTTAATAAAATGAAGGGCTTATTTCTCACTCGCCTCATAGGTCAGTGCAAGAGTTTCTGGTCACACCATATGAGCGTTTTGGGGACCAGGCATCTTCTGCTCTGTGGCCCTGGACTCATCTTTGTTCCTTGGAGTCCTTATGGCACCATAAGGACCACAGGACCATAAGAAAATAAAGGAGAATATTTCCTTAAGCATTTATCTGCCTTGCCACCCTTCTCCACCAGCCTCCATATATAATGTATGGGAAAAGGGTCACTCGTATATTATGATGACAATATAAATTGGCACACTTGGGAAGAGAAATTCAGAAATATCTGAAACATACTATGGTGGTTTGGAGATGTTTGCACCCCAGAAAAACATGTTCTTTAACTTGCTCCATTCCTGTGGTGTGAACCCATTGTAAGTAGGACTTTTGATGAGTTTGCTTTCAGTTCAAGTGTGGCCCAGCCTAATGAGGATGAGCCTTAATTCTACTGCTGGAGTCATTCATAAACAGAATGAAATTCAAAGAAGAGAGAGAGAGAGAGACACAGAGGGAATAGACAGAACGTGAAATCAATGTAACCCAAGAGAAGGGAGAGTCTGGAAAAGGCTGCCATGTGCCTTGCCATGTGACAAGCTGAGGACAAGGATCCCCGACAGCAAGCCCCACAATGCCACTGTCTTTGTGGAGAAAGCATCAACTTGATAATGTCTTGATTTGAACATTTTTTCCTAACCTCAAAACCATGAGCCATTCAAATTCCATTGTTTCAGCCACTCCATTGCATGGCATTTGCTTGAGCCGCCCAGGAAATTTAAACATCACTTTAAAATTTTTATCCCTTTTGACCCATTGATTACTTATCTAGGTATCTTCAGAAATATTCAGGTATAGGCATAAAGGTATTTTGCAGCATTCTCTGTGAATACATTGAGGAAATCTATGTGTGCAACAACATAAGAAGGTAGTACATGAATTATGACAATCCATAACATGCAATACTATTACATCTTTGAAAAAATTAGATGGGTTTGTATGTGCTATTAGGAAGGAGATTCACAATAATCTTGAGTTAAAAAATACAAGTTGCATAATGGTAGCTATCATTTATTGAGTTCTTACTATGTGTTTGACTCTATTATAAATAATTATAATAATTTTCACAACAATGCTATAAGATATGTATTAATATAATTCCCATTTTACAGATTAATACAAGTTGTCTCTAACATGTAAAATAACTTGCAAAAGGTGACGCAGCTTGTAAGTGGTGGAGATGGGATTTGTATGGAGTTGGACTGGTTTCAAGTCCATGTCCTAAGCACTATACTAGACTGACTGTGTAAAGAATGATGCAGTTTTTTAAAAAAACAAAAAAAAGTATTTATGTGTGTATTAGTCAGGGTTCTCCAGGGAAGCAGAATTGGAAGGATATAGATGTATGTAAATATTATGAGATTTATTATGTTTTTGGTTCAAGCAACTGTGGGGATTGGCAAGTCTGAATTCTGTAGCACAGGCCGCAAGCTGGACACACTGATGAAGGTGAAGTTGTATTCCCCAGGAGAAGCTGGCTGGCTGAAGAAAAGGCAGAAATTCTTTGTAACTGCTGAAATCATCCGTTCTCCCTGTAAGGCCTTCAAATGATTGGAGAGACTTTTCTCCTTGCTGAAGGCCACCTGCTTTGTCATTGTAGATGGAATTACCCGTAGAGACAATGAACTGACTGATCATTTTAATACACAAAATACTCTCCCCATAACTATCATTCCACTTTGCTTCATCAAACAACTGTCCACCATAACCTAGCCAGGTTGACACTTGTACTTAACCATCACAGTGTGTATTTGTGCATGATGATTTTAAGTGAGGGAGACCCTAAAATGCGACACTGGTTACCCTGCCTAGTGGTGATAGCCATGGCAAGTCTTTCACTTTTTGTTTCTGTATGGTTTGATTTTTTTTCTTTTTAAATGCATGACTTGTAAAATGATAAAATCTTAGTTTATAAGTTTAATGATCTATGTTGAAGTGATCTAATGCTACAATGCAATAAATAAGATTTAGTACTCAGTGAAGCATCCTGTTTACGGCAAATCTTTGATAAAAAGTTGAATGCATTGATGGGTGGATGCATGGATTGATAGATGGATGATTAATTGATTGAATGAAATGAAAGAGAGAAAGAAAAAGAGAAAGGAAAGGAAAGAAAAGAAGAAAGGGAGAAAGAAAGAAAGAAAAATAACCAAACTCTTCTACTAGATTGTAAACTCTTCGGGTTTATATCTCATTGGTCTTCACTCTGTTTATAGAGCTCTCATTCAATAAATACTTGTTGAATTTATGCACATATACCCATTAAATCTAAGTGTTCGCATATCTTGCTATAGTTCTTCCCTCTCTCTTTTTTTTTTTTATCAATCTTAAACTGTTTTGCCTAAAATTTTACTTATGTTATTGACTTAGAAAACTGAAAGCCTCTTGTAATATAACCCGGTAACAAGCTATCCGTCTATGTTAGGCATAAATATTTTAGTTGCATTTTATGATTTTAATTCCTAATGAAATGAAGCTAGTAATACAAAACCAACCTATAAATTATCTTGAGTTCTAAGTTGTAAAATAGTATTATTGAATTTTAGGGCTTATATACTTCCCCTTGCTTTGGGAAATCAGTTCTAATTTGGACTGTCTGAAATCTAATGGGAACTGTTTGTTCTTAGAGAATATTGGATTAGAAGACAAGGACCTTGCTTTTCATTAGAGTCACATCTTTGGCATTTGAGAGAAATCTGGAGCCTCTGGAACATCCTGTGACAGTCCTGTGCACTGAGCAACTGCAGAGCGGGGGCGGTGAGTGTGTGGCGCCTAGTGACATTAAAAATCAATTGACAAGGAGGTGGTTTGAAATGTGCAGGCTTTTTTTCCCCCAAGGTGTTGCGAAGAGGTGTTGAAGCCAAATTGTGATGAGAAAGTGACATGCATTTCGCTGCCTGTATAATATTCTGTAGCTCAGATTTCCTTGCTCTCTACTTACCTCTTCTGTCCCAGTTTTTTTCTTATGTTCCAAGAGAATGCCATCATGCCTGTGGCAATATGCACAAGTGAAAACCCGCTTTCTAGAGTTGTCTCCGGTGATCATACCCCTCATGAAGTACCCGTCTGGATTTGTAGGCACTACGAAAGGATGGACAGGAAAGAAAAGATACTTTCTCTTCTGAGGGTAAGCTATAAAAATTCATCCACGTTGTAAGAGTGGGTATCTCCTAAATAAAGGAAGAAAAAAGCCTGGAAACTTATTGAATACATGATGAGGAGTATAGGAAAGCTATGGTCAAAAGAAGCACCAATATTTCTGAAGAAGGGAAGGAAACTCAGATTTCACATACCCCCAAAATGACTCAGTCATTTCCCTCCCCATCTAATCAATGCTTTTTGGTTCAGAGCATCACAAAACAAATCTGGTTACTTACCCTCATCCCACTAAAGGTAAATTAACTATGAGGCTATTGAGAAACAAAGGCCTCAGGGGGAATTAGAACCAGGGCCAGAAAACTTTCACTAATTTAGACAATGCTCTCTCCATACATTTTGCCTTTACTTTTATCAGAACATCTTGCTTCTTTCTTTCCAGCCAGCTTTCTTGGCTTCTTCAAGCTCTTGGGAGAAACCAACCATCTCTATATTCAATTCCACCAAGCCTAGCAGAATACCAATTTCTGATTCTGCAGGAAAAATAATTTGGTTGATCCACCTAGGTCAAGGGTTCATCTCTGAGCCAAGCACCTGTGATGAGTGGTGAGGTCACAGCATATCCTGAGTCTCTTCAGTGGATGGGGAATGGTTTTGGAGCAAGGAGTTACATGCATTGGTTATCCAACTTGCAAGCACAAGTCATCCCTTACAGTCCTTAAATTGACTATTAACATCATTAAGATTTTTTTAGGTGGCTCAGGCTTGAAAACTTAGATTCGTTTTCAATTCTTCATTTTCCTTTACCTCCACATTTCTCATTGTCTTAGCCAGGGATCTCTATGGAAATAGAATGTTTGGATACACATGCACACATATACACACACACACACACACACACACACACACACACACACATATATATATATATATATATATATATATATATATATATATAATTTATTTTAGGAATTGAGATTTATTTAGGAATCCCCATGGCCATTGATTGGCAAGCCCCAATTCTGTAGGACAAGCCAGAAGCTGCAAACTTGAAAAAAGGTGATTCTGAAATCTGGCATGTCTGAATTCTTAGGGCAGGGCACAAGTTGGAAACTTTGGCGAAGATGAAATTATATTTCCCAGGAGAACCAAATTTTCTGCTGGCCAAAGGAAAGGCAGAAATTCTTTCTGACTTCTGAAATTCTCAGTTCTTGCTTTAAGACCTCTAACTGATAAGATAAGGAGATTCCTGTCATTGCTGCAGATGCAATCAACTATCTAATGATGTAAACCCATCTTTGAAATACCCTTATAATAACAATAGACCAGTGCTTTCCTTTTTTTATTTTTAAATTTTATTTTAAAAGGGGAGAGCATGAACGCAGCCTCCCACTACCACAAATTATGCTGTCAAGTTGCTCACATTTGGGGAAATTTCAGGGGTCAACACATCCAGAGTGCAATGGATAAACCTTGCCCTAGGAAAACCACCTACATGATCAGACCAGTGTTTTCTTGACCACACAACTTGACACCATAATTTAGTCAAGTTGACACATGTATTAACCATAGCAGTCATCCATTTTCTTACTCATTCATTCATTCAAGAAATATTTATAGAGTGACACTTCTAAGCACTTATATACAATAACTATCACACTTGTACACATACTCAATCCCTGCCTTTATTACCAAGTGCTGTCAATTCTTCACTGCTTCTGGCTTCTTTTCACTTTTTAAATCATTCTATGACAACCATGGTTCAAGTGTTGTGATTGATCCTAAGGTTTAGTGGTATCATAATTAAAGATTTAGAGATTGGTGCATAATTTATTTAACTTGGAAGTAACTATTAACATTGGAAACAGAGCCAGGAATCAAAGGGTCTGAAAATGTTGGGAAAACTCTTAATATCATATATAGCTTCTGTTTATTCCTGAAATTTAGATATATGAAAAGGAAATTCTAGGTAAGATCATGAAAGATTCACAGGTGAGCTCTGAGAATAAGAGTATATTATTTCACTGGGCTGATGATGTCATTTGGGGCACAGAGGGTGGGGGTGTCTCTGACCTGGAAGTTGAGACTGATAAGTATAAGTACATGTATAATATGTACGTAGTGAGAACTCCAAGGCAGAAAATAAAGCTAATGTGTTTCCTGCCAAATTATCATCTTGGGGTTCCAGGTAATCTGCTCTCACCTACAGATATTCCTCATCTGTTTTTCCTCTACTTTGTATGCACCTGCACACTGTATTTATATATCATTTTTGGTAGTTTATTACTTAACAAGTTGTTGCTGCCATGGTATATTGCTGAATACTAGAGTTAATCAACATCACAAGATAAATACGGAATTACCTCTTAAACAGGAATTAACAAACTATGATTTGCAGGCCAATCTGGCCCACTGTCTTTTTAAAAATTTTTTTAACTTTTTTATTGTATAATATAATACATGTACAAACAAAGAAAGAAAAAACTAGTAGTTTTCAGAGCACTCTTCAACAAGTAATTACAGGACATATCCCAGAGTTTGTCGTGGGCTACTATACCATCATCTCAGATTTTTCCTTCTAGTTGCCCCAGAATATAAGAATAATAAATATTTTTTATCATCACCATTGACTTTTTTTGTGTGAAAAATGACATATATAAAAAAGCAATAAATAAATTTATTTCAATAAATAACATAAAAAGCAATAAATTGTGAAAAATAACATAAAAAAGCAATAAATACATAAATATATATATATAAAAGCAATAAATCTTTTGAGGAAGTGAGCTTGTCACCTTACCAACTGCCCTTTTACATTGTTCTTCAAAAAAAAAAATAATGGCATTCACAACTTCTCGCGCCAATTGTTCTTGCAAATATTATGTTAACAAAAAATAAAAATAAACATTTATTGAACACTTACTTTGAGCCAGGCACTATTGTAAGTGTTTTACACATACCAATTCATTTCATACAATAAATCTGGGTAATAAGTTTTAATATTATGCCTGTGTGTCATCTAGGTTCAATCTGTTATTTCAAACTAACTGATGTCAGTTCTTATCTTTATTATTTCCTTCCTTTTATTTGCTTTGAATTTATTTTGCTCTTATTTTTCTAGTTTCTTCAGTTGGGAGTTTAAATTATTGACTTGGAGCTTTTCTTCTTTTCTAATATAAGCCATTTAGTGCTATAAATACAGTTATCAGCACTGCTTTGCCTATATTCCACAAGTTTTGATAGGCTCTATTTTCATTTTCATTTAGTTCAATGAACATTTCTGTTTCTCTTGAGACTTCTTCTTTTGACCCATTGATTATTTGGAAGTATGTGTTTAATTTCCAAGTGTTTGGAGATTTTCTTAGTTTATTTCTAATCTGAGTGCATTGTAGTCAGAGAGCACACTTTGTATGATTTCAGTTCTTATAAATTTGCTGAGATTTACTTTATGGCTCAGGATATGCTGTCTACAAGAAAGTCATGTCAAATATCTTAGAATACGTTGCATGGGCACTTGAAAAGAATTGGTATTCTATTGTTGGTGGGTGAAATGCTCTATAAATGTCAATTAGATCTTTCTGGTTCATGATGGTATTTAGTTCTATATCCTTCCTGATTTTCTGTCTAGTTGTTCTATCGATTGTTTAGAGAGGAGTATTGAAATCTCCAACTATTATTGTGGATTTATTTCTCTTTTCTGTTCCTGCATCACAAATTTTGCAGCTCTAGTTTTTGTGCAGGTACATTAGCATTGCTATGTCGTCCTGTGGATTTATCCTTTTTTTAGCCTGTAATGTCTACAGCACTGTTCTTTGTTCTGAAGTCTACTTTTTCTGTTACTAATATAGCCAGCCGCTTGTACTTTCTTTTTGATTGCTTGTATATGTTTTTCATCGTTTTACTTTCGATTTGCCTGTGTAAATATATTTGACATGAGTTTCTTGTAGGCAGCCTATGGCTAGGTCATGTTTTGTTTTTAACTTTTTATTTTGAAATACTTTCAAGCTACAGGCCAGGTATAAAAATAATCCAAAACCCATACAGAGAAATCCATCATAGCCCTAACCTCACAGATACCCAGATCCACCAATTTTATCATTTTTCCACATTTGTTGCATTATTCTATCAATCCATCCAACCTATCAACCTGTTTATCTATCTGCCTGTCTCTCTATCAATCCATTTCCTGAACACGTGAGAGCAGACTTGTATCCATCATGCTCCTTGAAAACCTAATACTGCCATGTTCACATCCTAAGAACAAGGACATTCACTTATGTAACCACTTAAGTGCAGTTATCAAATTCAAGCAATTTAACATTGATATAAAGATTACATTCTATATTCCAATTTTTTCATATATCCCCATATTGTCCTTTTGGGCCTTTTTTCCTCCATTATTAGATCCTATCCAGGATCACTCATTGCATTTAATTGTTACTGTTTCTTTAGTTGCTCATTCTTTTTTTTTTTTTAATTGTATGAACATATATACAACAACTGTCCTATCTCAGCCACTCTCATATGCATCATTCAGAGAGATTAATCTTATTTGCATTGTTACGGGGCCTCACCACCTTCTATTATTGAAGTTTTGCCATTTCCTCAAACAGAAGCCCTATACCTATTATGCATTAATTCCCCATGCCCCCAGTCCTCTGGCCTTGGAAACCTAACTTTAATTGTCTCTTTGAGCTTGCATATTTTCTGACATTTATTTTGTTCTTATCATGGTGCTTAAATTTAACATTCTAAAAACTATAACACTCTCATTTGCTTAAATACCGACTTAACTTCAATGGCACATGCCAACTCGCTTCCTCTACCCCTCTGGCCCCCATCTTTATGTAGTTCTTGTCACAAATTGCATGTGTATACATTATGAGTCTCAAATCATTGATTTATAATGATGTTTTATGCATTTTCCTTTTGGATCCTATAGGAAATAAAAAGTGGAGTGACAACCCCAAAATACAGCAGTACTGGCATTTATATTGACCCGTGTCCATATTCTCACCGGGGATCATTATTTCTTCATGCAGCCTCTATCAGTTGACTATCGTCCTTTCCTTTAAATGTACATAACTCTCTTTTGTATCTCGGGGGGGTGGGGAGGCAGTCTTATGGTGACAAACTGCCTTAGCTTTTGTTTATCTGGGAATGTCTTAGTCTCTCCCCCACTTTAAAAGTCTGATTTGCCAGATAAAGAATTCTTGGCTGGAAATCCTTTGCTTTTGGCACTTTATGTCATCCGACTGCCTTCTTGTCTCCATGATTTCTGATGAGAAGTCAACACTGAATCTTATTAAGGCTCCCTTGTATATGACACATTGCATCTTTCTTGCAGCTTTCAGAATTCTCTCTTTATCGTCGGCATTCAACAGTTTTATTATAACATGTTGCAGTGGGTGCTCTTTGGGTTTATCTTGCTTGGAGTTGGTTGAGCATCTTGGATACATATATTCTTGTTTTGCATTAAATTTGTGAAGTTTTCAGCCATTAATTCTTTGAACATTCTCTGCACCCCTTTCTATTATTTCTTCTCCTATTGAGATGTCCATGGAAGTATACGTTAGGATGCTTGATAGTGTCTGACAGGTTCCTCAGACTCTATTCACTTTTCTTCATTCTTCCATTTTTCTGCTCCTGAGACTGGATGATCTCAACCGTCTGGCCTTTGAATTCACTGATTCTTTCTTCTGCCTATTCTAATCCACTGTTGGGCTCCTCAAAAGGATTTTTACCTTCTGTTACTATGGTCTTTAGTTCTGTTGGGCTCCTTCTAATAAGTTCTATCTCTATTAATACTCTCTTATGTTCATTTATTATTTCTTGATTTCCTTTAATTCTTTAACCATGTTTTCCTTCAGCTGTTTGAGCATATTTAAGACCATAAAAAATTTCCTTGTTATGTCCCAGGACTGGTCCTCTTCACTGATGTTTTCAAATGCTTTAATTTTATCTGTTGCTTAGGCTATCACTTCCTGTTTCCCTGTATGTTTTCTAATCTTTTGTTGAAGGCTGGAGATGTTGATATTTTTATGTGTTGTTGCAGGAATTTAGACTCTGAGGCATCTGTTCCTTAAGATTGTATCCAGCTAGTGTTATGACAGAGATTTCCACGAATGCAAGGATCTAACAAAAAAAAAAAAAGGAAGAAAAAGAAAATGTCTTTCCTAGTCTGTACAGATGGACCTGTGAAAGTGCTCTCCTCCAGAGTTTATCCACACAATGAGATTAGAGAGCAGTTCTAGGCCTAAGCATAGAGGCCACCCTGATCCTTTCCATGCATGTGTCTTTTCTTAAACACATTGGGGTTATGATTTTGCTTACGTTTTCAAACATAATTGAAAAAACTCAAGAAAAGGAGAAAAGTCCATATTTTGTTCTTTTTGTTGCTTTTACTTTCTTCTTAATGTCCAATTATCTTTTCTTTTATCATTATCTTTCTCTCTCAGGAACTTTCTTTAGCCATTCTTTTTTGGGGGGTAGGTTTGCCTGCTACAAATTCTCTTAGTTTTCCTTCATCTATGAATGTCTTGATTTCTCCTTCATTAATGAAGTATATCACTGTATATAGAATTTTGGGTTGACAGCTCTTTTCTTTTTGCACTTGAAAATTTCATGCTACTTCCTTCTGACCACCATGGTTTCTGATGAGAAATCCACCATCATTCAAATTGTTTTTCCCTGTAGGTAAGATGTTGTTTCACTCTCACTGCTTTTTAGATATTTCCTTTGTCTTTAGTTTTCAGAAGTTTGACTATGATATGTCTAGGTGTAGATTTTTTTTGGTTTATCCTATTTGGGGTTTGCTCAGCTTCTTGATCTTTAGGTTTATGCCTTTTGTAAAATTTTGGAAATTTTCAGACATTATTACCTTGAATACCCTTTTTTTTTTTTTTTTTTAGGTTCATGGTCCAGGAATCGAACCCAGGTCTCCTGAATGAAAGGTAAGCATTCTACCACTGAACTACCCAGGCACTCTACCTTGAATATCTTTTTGAATCCTCTGTTTCTCCTATCCATGTGCCACTCTGATGACATGAATGTCATATATTTTGTTCTAGTTGTGCAGGTCCCTGGGACTCTATTCATATTTTCCTTCAATCTATTTTCACCCTGTTGTCACAGTTGGATAATTTCTTTTGTTCTGTCTTCAAGTTCACTGATTCTTTTCTCTGTCCTCCTCATTATATTGTTGAGTGCATCCATTGAGTTTTTACTTTCTTTTATTATAATTTCAGTTCTAAAATTTCTGTATAATTCTTTATATTTTCAATATATCTTCACTGAGGCTTTCTATCTTTTCATTTGTTTCACACATGTATATAGTTGCTAATTGAAACATTTTTTTGTGATAATTGCTTTAAAATGCTTGTCAGTATTTTAACATCTGTGTCATCTTAAGGTTGGCATCTGTTGATTTTTTTTTCTAATTCAAGTTGAGATAGTCATGATTCTTGGTATGTAGAGTGATTTTCAATCTGGATAATTTTTTGCTATTATGTTAGGAGACTCTGGATGTTACTTAAATCTTCTGTTTTAGCAGGCTTCCCCTGACACTGCTGTGGCAGGAAAAGGCCAAGTTTCCCACATGGCTTCTGTTGACACCTGGCAAGGGAGAGGGGATCCATTTAACTGCTGAAGGTGGGGATTCAGGCTCCCCATTATGCCTTTGCTGATACCATTCTGGCTGAGGGCTGCAGGGGTGCCTCTATCCTACTCCCCACATGCTAAAATGCTGGAACTTTTACCTTGTTACCACGGGGCAGTGATGAAAGTACTGCTTCTTCGCTAGTTCTTCTCTGACACAATTCTGGGGTGGGTAAAAATCTAGTCTTCCCACTTGGCCTTTGCTGTCAGAGTTGGAGATGGGTGTTTGGCTGGAGTAGAGTGGCTGTTGTCTAAAAGTTTACTGTCTTGCTAGCTTGCCCCTTTCCTGATCCTTTGCCTAGAGAGATAAGGTTTTCCTTAGTGATTTTTTTGTTTGTACCCAACCCATTCGTGTGTCCAGGTTGCTGGCTTCTCTAGCACACCATTTGGGAAACAAAGACAAAACAAAAATCCAGGGAACTCACTGCCATGTTGTTTCTCAGGTCTACATTCCACCTTCACCTTTCAGAATCATCAAATATTTCTAGTGTATCTAATGTCCAGGATCTTTAGCTCTACTTAGTGGGAGGAATAGGCAAAAGTATATATATGCTATTTCTCTGGAAGTGGAATTCTTCAACCAGGTATTTTAAATACTAAGATCAGAAATTTAAAGCAGGTGAAGTTATATGAATGGCTGACAAGCAAAGCAGAGGAGAATGAGTCAACCGAGAAATTCAACAGGCAGGAACTGTCTGAAACAACTATTTTGAAGCTCTGTAAGCCAGAAGAACACTGTATAGATCCAGGGAAGAACGGAAGCAGAAACTGATAAATTATGGAGAAGAATGGTAAATCTACCTCTCACCATATACAAAAATCAACTCAAAATGGATTAAGTACCTAAATATAAGAGTAGAACTATCAAACTTCTAGAAGAAGATGTAGGGCTGCAACTTCAGGACCTTGTGTTAGGCAATAGTGTCTTAGACTTCACTGCCAAGGCACAAGCCACACACACACAAAATAGATGCATATCCTCATTCAAATTGAGAAATTCTTGATTCTTGGTATGTAGAGTGATTTTCACTTGAAATCTAGATATTTTTTGCTATTATGTTAGGAGAGTCTAGATGTTATTTAGAAAAATGTTGTCCCTCAAAGAATGTTAACATGAAATTAAAAGACAACTCATTCAATGGGAGAAAATATTTGGAAACCACATATCCAATAAAGGATTAATATCCACTATATATAAAGAAAGCCTTCAATTTAACAACAAAAAGACAAACAACCTGATTAAAAAATGGGCAAAAGATTTGAACAGACATCCCTCCAAAGAGAATATACAAATGGCCAGAAAGCACATGAAAAGGTGCTCAACGTCATTAGGTGTTAGGGAAATGCAAATCAAAACCACAAAGACATACATACCACTTCACAGTCATTAGAATGACTGCTATTACAGATATGGGAAATAAGTGCTGGAGAGCATATAGAGAAATAGAAACACTTATTCATTGCTGGTGACTATGTGAAATGGTGCAGCCATTGTGGAAGACAGTTTGGCGGTTCCTCAGAAAGCTAGGTATAAAACCACCATTTGACCTAACAATCCCAGTAATTCTACTGCTAGGTATATACCCCAATGAATTGAAAGTGCTAAAACAGATATTTGCACATCAGTGTACATGGTAGTATTGTTTACAGTTGCTAAAAATTGAAAGCAACTCAAGTGTCCATCACCCAATGAATGGATAAATAAAATGTGGCATATACATACAGTGGACTATTATTCAGCTGTAAAAAGGAATAAAATCCTGATACATGTGAAATATGAATGAAACTTGAAGACATCATGTTGAGTGAAATAAGCCAGGTACAAAATGACAAATATTGTATGACTTCACTGATCTGAAACAATTAGAATAAGCAAACTAACTGAGTCAGAATCTGAAATATAGTTTACCAGGGGATGGGGCAGGGATAGGAAATGGGAAGTCAAGGCTTAAAATGTTCAGGATTCCTATTTGAAATAATGGAAATGTTTTCATAATGGATGGTGGTGATGGTAGTTCAACATTGTGAATGCAATTAACAGAATGGAAAATACATCTGAATATGATTAAAAGGGGAGATGTTAGAATGTGTTTACATGGTAACTGAATAAAATTTTTTAAAGATTCCATGGAACTACAGTATGCAGTGAACCTTAAGTTCAACCTTGGACTTTAATCAACAGCACAATGATTAAAGTGTGCTGTCATCATGTAACAGATATTCCACTACCAATGCAAGTTGTTGTTGGGGTGGTATATGGGAATCCTGTATTTTCGCATGATTGTTCTGTAAACTCACAATTTTTCCAATAAAGGAGATGAAAGGGATTCCTGGAACTACTCAGCTGAAGCTTGGACATAGTGAACCTTTCTAGTGAATTGGAGTCATAGGGGAGAACCAGCTAGAGTTCAATTAGCAAAGAAAATGGGAAATGACGTTGCCTTTGGCATAGAGCAGAGCGGGGTTGGGAAGGAATAGATTTTAGAGCAAACAGACAAGTGTCGAGTACTCTCCATTTCACTGATGATTTCACTGAATCATAGTGAAATCAACTAAGTTGGCCAGAGTCCCATAGTGAGCACATTATACTGCAGAATTGTAATTTAATCAGCCCACCTTTGGAATCCATACCAACAGTTGGTACTTCAGGTCACAGGGAGTATGCAATGAGATAAAAATACCGAGACTTCTGGGTTTGGGAAATTTAGTGTCAATCTTTATTTATTCTTTTCAAATATTACAAAAATGGATTCGTGGTTAAGAACCAAAAGTTTGATATGTTAGTTTGAAATATTCAAGAGAATGAGGGGAATTCTGAACAATCTGAAGTCATCAAAAGTTGCAACAAACATGGTAGTATCTGCTTTTTTTTTTTTGGCTACCATTTTTTCAGTACTTCCTCTATACCATACACCATTCTAGGCACTGTGCTAGGTTTTTTTTTTCTTTTGGGTGCATGGTCCAGGAATTGAACCTGGGTCTCCCAGATGGCAGGCGAGAATTTTGCCACTGAGCCACCATTGCACCACCCCTGTACTAGTTTTAATTCATTTCTTTCTTACGACCCTGTGCAGTAGTTACTGTTCTTATCAACCCCATTTTACAGTTGTGGAAACTGATAGAGGGGTTAAATTAATTTCTCAAGGTCATAGCACTAGCAGGTGGCTGTGTGTGCCCGACAGTACAGCCCTGAGCCCTGTACCCAGCTACGCTCAGGTCCCCTGTGACCTTTCCTGCAGTGACATGGACAGTGACTTTGATGAGATCACTGTGACAACCACACTGAGGGGATCAATGATAAGAGGCAGCTGCATGCATGTTTTTTAGAGGGGTTGGATTATTCTCAAGACATCAGCAGACATTAAATCTTGGTGTCTCCACTAATACAAGGTGTCAATCGTGGGGAAAATTTGAGAGCGGGGGTGGGGGTGACAGTCAGGTAAACAATTGTCTAAACTCCCTAAGGGATTTCTGTAAACCTAAAACTGCTTTAAAAACTGAAGTTTACATTTTAAAAAAAAATCAGTTTCTTTAGCTTTGTGAAATGAGCTTAAAGAAAGAGCACTTCAGATCAGTGCTCAGCAGGGCAGGTGACAGGACTGCCTGTCCAGCTGGGGACACTGCGCTGCTCTCCTTCTCTTGTAGGGAGAAACTCTTGGAGCAGATGAGCAGAATAGAGAGTTTAGAATGAGACACGCCAGAGAAAAGTGTGTTGGCTGGTGGTACATTGAATTTTTAACATTTTATCACATGCATTTAGTCATTTTTTTTTCCTGAATCATTGAGACTAATGTGTACATCATACCTCGTTACCCCTAACAGTTTGGTGGGTTTCCTAAGAACAACTATGGTTGTTCAAGAGACAAATTCAACCAATTTAACAGGGATCCACTACTTCCCTCTAATCTACAGACCATATGCTGAGGTGGCCAATTATCTTTGTAGAGCCCCGGAGTTCCGCCAAACTGCCACTGGTAATGGACCCCATCCAGGGTCAGGTATTTGTCATATGTCTTTAGACTCCTACTGATTAGTTTCTTTTTATCCCTTAGCATTTAAGCCACTGTGGGGAACACATCAAGACCATGCAAATGTCCCAGTCCTCATCAAATTTTCCTCCCTAATCAGTCTTTGCTATGATTGTTGTAAAATGGTAATTCTCTAACTCCCCCTCTTCAGTTGATTCTAATGTAAGGAAGAGTGCTCTTCTCTTCCTTGTTTCCTTCCTTACTTTTTATCTATTGTCCATTGATTGAACTCATGGATTCCTATTTTAATCTGTGGATCATAGTGTTTATTTATTTGGTGCTCAAATTTTTTGGACTGTGGAAACCCATCAAGCTGGTTCCTGGGTGCTGTTTGAGGGGCAGGGTGTTGACAGATTGCTTATATTAGAATGTTATTTCTAAAACTAAATCTATGACTAGTTATAAACACTGGATGCTTTTATCTCATACTCATCTGTAACACCAAAATAAAATTACAAATTAAACACAACAAAACTACTAAATCAATAAAATTCAATTTAACAGCTTACATTTGACATAAAGATTAATATGAATATAAATATGGTGCTGACAGCCCCATGCAGGTTCTTCTGAGATCTATCTGCTTGTCTTCTCCTGAGCCACCCCATAATCCAGTTTCCCCACCACTTTTCTTTTAGCTGCTCTTCAGCATTGCTTGCACAGCATGCTGTGATGCAATCGTATACAGTGGAGCAGAGGTGACTTCTGAAATAGGCTGGCAGTGCCCATATATCTGGGTGGTCCAGGTGTCAGAGAACTCCAGCCTGTGGGCCAATCCCAGCCCACCACATGTGTTTGTAAATAAAGTTTTATTGGAGCACAGCCATTGTCTGTGGCTGCTTTCATGTCCCTGAAGAGTTAAGTGATCACGCCAAAGGCTGTATGGCCCACAAAGCTTAAAATATTTACTGTCTGGCCCTTTACATAAAGTTGCCTAACCCCTATAATAGCTGTCTGTCTATTAATCTATCTGAAGATTATCATCAGTAATCAGAAGAAGAGTTAACCATTTTCATGGAAAAATTTCATACCTATATGAAGGTATATCTATATACCTTGTTTTCAGAATGGCAAGTTCGAGGCAAAGTTATAATAAAGTAGTTGTTAACTGGGCTTTACTCACGTGCATTCCATTTAGACCCCTTATTCTATCTTGGAGCAGACTTCACCCATTCAAACTCAGGGAGGCTTGAGCTAGACAAGGAGCAAGGGCTCTATGCCTAATAAATATATGTATTTTTTATTGTCATATATTTTTGTTGAGAGATCTTTACACACAAATAGTCCATCCATCCGTAGTGTGCTGGTTTGAAAGGATGTATGAACCCTAGAAAAGCCATGTTTTAATTAAAATCCCATTTTGTAATGGTAGAATAATCCCTATTCAATACTGTATGTTGGAATCTATTATTAGATCATCTCCCTGGAGATGTAACCCAATCAAGAGTGGTTGTTAAACTGATTAGGGGAGATGTGTCCCCACCCATTTGGGTGGGTCTTGATTAGTTTCTGAAGTCCTATAAAAGAGGAAACATTTTGGAGAATGAGAGATTTAGAGAGAGCAGAGCAGAACGACATAACCATGAGAAGCAGAGTCCACCAGCCAGTGACGTTTGGAGATGAAGAAGGAAAACGCCTCCCTGGGAGCTTCATGAAACCCGAAGCCAGGAGAGAAAGCTAGCAGATGATGCCATGTTCACCATGTGCCCTTCCAGCTGAGAGAGGAACCCTGACCGTGTTCACCATGTGCCTTCTCGCTTGAGAGAGAAACCCTGAACTTCATCAGCCTTCTTGAACTAAGGTATCTTTCCCTGGATGCCTTAGATTGGACATTTCTATAGACTTGCTTTAATTGGGATATTTTCTTGTCCTTAGAACTGTAAACTAATAATTTATTAAATTCCCCTTTTTAAAAGCCATTCTGTTTCTGGCATATTGCATTCCGGCAGCTAGCAAACTAGAACACATAGTATATAATCAATGGCTCACAGTATCATCATATAGTTGTGTGTTCATCACCATGATCATTTTTAGAGTATTTGCATCACTCTGGAAAAATAAAGAAAAACTCATACATCCCATACCCCTACCACTCCTCATTGATCACTAGTATCCATGAATTACATTTTATTCTTATTTTTACTCATCTGTCCATACTCTGGATAATAGAAGCATCAGACACAGGTTTTCATAATCACAGTCACATTGTAAAAACTACGTATTATACAATTGTCTTCAAGAATCAAGGCTATTGGAACACAGCTCAACAGTTTCAGGTACTTCCCTCCAGCCACTCCAATACACCATAAACTAAAAAGGGATATCTATATAATGCATAAGAATAACCTCCAGGATAACCTCTCAACTCTGTTTGAAACTCTCAGCCACTGACACTTTATTTTGTCTCATTTCTCTCTTCTCCCTTTTGGTCAGGCCTTTCTCAATCCCATGATGCTGGGCTCCAGCTCATCCTGGGAGTCCTGTCCCACGTTGCCAGGGAGATTTACACCCCTAGGAGTCATGTACCATGTAGCGTGGAGGGCAGCAAGTTCTGTTGCCGAGTAGTCAAGACCTTTTTGAGGTATGAGCAATCAATGTGTGAATACCATTAGCTCTGGAGCTCAGGACCATACAACAAATAAAATTGCCTCTGTCTGGGAAAGTCCAGGTTTTACCCATACTTTCCCAGACAATGGGAGTTTTATTTGTTGTATGCCTAATATTTTTTTCCTTAATCACCAAAAATGAATATCTTAGTTAGCAAATAGGCATATTTAAATGGAATATCTAAATAATCATTGTAAAGCTTGTGTTTGTACAATATGTTTCATAAGCCAATCTAAAATTAAAGCAAACAAGGAAAATCAACAGGTACAGATATGAGTTTCTTCAATTCTAAATATTAAATGCTATCTTAAATATCACTTGATTAACTATTAAAACCAAGTATAGTCTCAAAATATCAAGTAGAAAGTTATTACAAATATCAACTTTGCTATAGTAATGCCCTAGGTTACTAAATTATTTCAACATTTTTGATTGTAAGAATCTGTTTTAGCTAATATCACAATGGCTGCCTATAGTTTTTATTTGCCAGATCTCTATATTTTTTCCCCTCTCTCACATTTTATCCTTTGTTACCCTTGCTAATACTCTTCATTTCTGTCCCTCCTCCAGACCTCCCTCCCTGTTTTTTTTCAGTTGCCAGAGCTCCCTTTAATATTTTTTGTAAGGCAGGTCTCTTGTTGGCAAATTCTTGCAGCCATTGTTTATCTGTGAAGATTTTAATCTCTCTGTCAATTTTGCAGGACAACTTGGCAGGATAAAGAATTCTTGATTGGAAGTCTTTCTCTTCAACATCTTCAATATATCACACCACTGCCTTCTCGCCTCCATGGTGCCTGTTGAGTAGTCTGAACTCAGTCTTATATAATTTCCTTGTATGTAATACATCTCTTTTCTCTTGCTGCTTTCATGACTTTTTGGTTCTTTTTGAGATTTGACATTATGATAAGTCTATGTCTTGGAGTATGCCTATTTGGATTTATTCTGTCTGGGATTTGTTGGGCTTGTCTGGTTTGGATGTTTATGTTTTTTATAAGAGTTGGAAAATTTTCCTCCATTATATCGTCAACTAGCCTTTATATCCTTTTACTATTTTCTTGTCCTTCTGGGACACCCATAATTATTATATCTGTACACTTCATGTTGGCTGTCATTTCTGTAAGATCAGGTTGCATTTTTTCCATTTTACTTGCCATTTGTTCTTTTGAACACTCAAGTTCAATTGTCCTGTCTTCTAATTCACATATCTTTCTTCTGCTCTTAAGTCTACTGTTATGAGTCTCTAATATACTTTTAATTTGGTCTATGGTATCTTTCAGCTCTGTGATAACTGATATTTTTCTATTTATTCCTTCAAATTCTTCTTTATGCTCCCCCAGTGTCTTCTTCATATCCTTTACATCGTTATGAACAACCTTAATTAGTTGTTCCAAAGTCTGTGTCCTTTGAGTAACTTAATTTCATCATTCGGCTGAGCCATACCTACCTGAATCTCATGCTTTATGATCTTCTGTTGTAGATAGGGCATTTTAACATCTTAATAAGGTTATCGTGCAGATTTATTTCCTTCCCTCTTCTAAGATTTTGACTCTATTATGTATTATCTTTGAAGATCCCCTTTTGGATTTTGTTTGTCAGTCCTTCACTTGAAACTACTCTCCTGAGGGGCGTGCAATTCTACCTAGGACTTGTTTGAGAGCTAGGCAGACAGGCAATTTTGCCAGACTGCATTTTCCACTTCTCCCCAGCAAATGGTGCTCTTGAGTCTTCTCGTCCCCTTAGGCCCACCTGTCCCCGACTTCAGGTGCAATGTCTAGAAGCCAGTCATGGCTCAGCTCGGTGGTTTCCTTGGCCTCACCTACAGTCTCCGGGCCTCTGTGGGGGAAGGGGAGCAGTATCAGGACCCAAACAAATCTCTTTTGCTGGTTGGATGTTGGACTGGCACCACTCTACTTTTGCCTCTCCCTGGGGAGGGGCCCACCAGTCTTTGCCAAAAAAAACAGGTGCCAACAGCAGCGTGTCACAGGGGCAGGAAGCTGGCAATATACCTTGACTAAGTGGAGTCTGTGCACAGGAAAAGCACGTCTATTCTTTTCCAAGTTCACCATAGGAACTCCCAGCTATGGTACCAAAGGGAAAATCTTCCCAAGCCAGCTGTGGGCATAGGCAGAGTTGTAACTGAGCTCATTCACTGCATTCTCTCCATCCCAATTTCTCCAGTGAGGGCCTCCCTACATGGGGTAGAAGACCCTCTATAACCACTCACATCCTAAAACCACTGTGCCAGCCCCTTTTCTATTGCATCTTTCCTTGTTGCACCAAGCAGGGATGAACTCAGCCTTTCCTATTCCACCATCTTTCCAGAGGTCCCTGATGATACATTTATAACGATACAATGAGAATATTACATAGATGTTGTATCATTTGGGATATTTGTAGTTTTATAAATTTATTTGATATGCTTTCTTTTTCATTCTAAATTCATTTTGTACTTAATTTTTTAAATGCAATTTTATTGAGATATATTCACATGCCATATTATCATCCAAAGTATTCAATCAGTGGCTCACAGTATCATCATACAGCTGTGAATTCATCACCACAATCAATTTTTGAATATTTTCATTCCTCCAAAATACATATAAGAATGAAATTTAAAAATAGAAATAAAAAAGATCACCCCAAGCATCCTATGCCTCTTATCCTCTCCTATTACTTATTTATTTATTGTCCTTATTTTATTATTCATCTGTCCATACACTGGATAAAGGGAGTGTCAGTCACAAGATTTTCACAATCACACGGTCATACTGTAAAAGCTATACAGTTATCCAATAATCTTCAAGAATCAATGCTACTGGAAGACAATTTAACAGCTTCAGGTATTTCCTTCTAGCTATTCTAATACACTAAAAACTAAAAAGGCTATCTATATAGTGCATATGAATAACCTCCAGAATGACCTTTCAACTCTATTTGAAATCTTTCAGCCACTGAAACTTTATTTTGTTACATTTCTGCTCCCCCTTTTGGTCACGAAGCCTTTTTCAATTCCATGCCAGGTCTAGGCTCATCCCTGGGAGTTATGTCCTATGTTGCCAGGAAGATTTACATCCCTGGGAGTCATTTCCCAAGTATGGGGGAGGGCAGTGAGTTTACCTGCAGAGTTGGTTTAGAGAGAGAGACCACATCTGAGCTACAAAAGAGGTTCTCTAGGGGTGACTCAGGCATAATAATGTCAGCCTCTCCTTTGCAGGATAAATTTCATACAGGCAACCTCCAAGATCTAGGGCTTTGCCTATTGAATTGCTGGTCCCCAATGCTTGTGAGAATGTCAAGCATTCCCCAGGAGGGGAAGTTCAATATTTCCACATTGTTCTCTACTCCCTCAAGGGGGCTTTGCAAATACTCTCTTATACTCTGCTCAGATTGCTCAGGGATGTATCAAGGCATCACACTAACCTGTATAGACCAACAAGATCTCACTCCCTACTCAAGGTTCCATGTAATTATGGTGTTCAAATAAACTGACCATGCAAGATAAATTAGATAGTGTGCTACAGAAAATGTAAATTTTTGCACCAAACAAACATCTCTACTGGTCCCACATAGTAGTTGAAGTTTTAAAACACAGTGAGTATCATCCTTTACCCTTTAGTCTGGTTTACCTTAGTCCTAACCAGATCTGCTTCGTTCATATCTGTAACTGAAGCCTGATGTTCTTTTCAACTTTTTTCACAGTTGCTGTGTGGGGTAATACTTTCAGAGCTGCCAAACTCTAGCTCTGAGCCTCAGCTGGCACACAAATACCCAAAGTTCCAGGGATTGATCAGGTTATACACAAAGAGCTCAGCATCTCAGAATTTAGAAATAACCATTACAACTCAGGAATAGATGTGACTGCTGAAGAGAGCTTACCATACACCTTCCCTTGATAACCTATGCTCTTGGATTCAATCATCAGAGTTCACACATTATAGTTGGTCCATAATAGTGAGGCATAATGTTTGTCTTTTGTTTCTGTCTTGTCACTCAACATACTGTCCTCAAGGTCCATTCACCTACTTACATGCCTTACAATTTCACCACTTCTTGCAATCACTCAACATTCCTTTGTATGTATACACCACTGTTAACAGTTCGACCTTCTGTTTATCAGTGGATATACCCTTAGCCACCTCCATCCATTGCAAATTGTGAATACTGCCATCATAAATATCTGTGTGCAAATGCCCATTCATGTCTCTGCTTTCAGTTCTTCTGACTATATACCCGATAACAGGGTTGCTAGATCATATAGCAACCCTCTATTCCTGTGGAACCACCACCCTGCCGCCAGATAGGCACCATTCTATCTCCCCACCAGCAGTGAATAGGGAAGAGTACATCTTTCTCCACAATTTCTCCAGCATTTGAATCTTTGTTTATTTTTTAAAGCAATTTTGTTGAGATATAGTCACATACCACATAATCATCCAAAGTGTACAATCAGTGATTCACCGTATCATCGTATAGTTGTACATTCACTACCACAATCAATTTTCGAACATTTTTATTACTCCAAAATATATATATAAGAATACAAATAAAACTAGAAATGAAAAAGAACACCCGAAACATCCATATCCTTTATCCCCTATTATTTATTTATGTATTGCCCATATTTTATTATTCATCTGTGCACAAGATTTTCCCAATCACACGGTCACACTGTAAAACCTATACAGTTATGCAATCATCTTCAAGAGGGCTTTCTCACTCCCACGATGCTGGGTCCTGGCTCATCCCCAGGAGTCATGTCCCACAATGCCAGGGAGATGTACACCCCTGGGATTTGTCCTTAATTGTGCATTCTTTTTCTTAAAGAGAGTTCTAAAAATTGAATAAGATTTAGACCCCACAAAATCTGGGTAAGCCGCTGCATACTATCTTTTCCTGGTTTCCCTAACCCTGCCTGAAACTTCGTAAATAGTCTTTTTGTTAAACTCACCTCATCTTCCCAGTTTGAGTATCTGTTTCCAGGACTGCAACTGATACAGCAGTGCACATGCTACTCATAATCTTTGTTCATCATTTACACATTATATTCTTTTGTCTGTACACAAGTTTTCACAAAATTGAAAGGATATGTGACACATACGATATACACAGTTATGGGTATATGCATATGTATATATACATATATATATATATATATATATACACATGCACATATATTTTCCTGACCATGTAAAGATAAGTAATTGTTGATGGTGCTCTCTAGAGGGAGGCAGTGGGCAGATATTAGAGGAGGAATTACTTTCATTGTATTCCCCTTTCTTTATTGTTGAATATTTTCACATTTAATGCATTTGTTTTTCAATTAAATTAAATTTTAAGTTTTTAAAAAATCTTGATGTCTCTTGTTTTAACAATCACTTGAAACAACTCTTCCCACAACACTTAAAAGTAACCATCAGGGTGGGCCACAGTGGCTCAGTGGCAGAGTTCTTGCCTGCCATGCCAGAGACCCGGGTTTGATTCCTGGTGCCTGCCCGTGTTAAAAAAAAAAGTAAACATACAAATCTGGAAGGAAAAACCACTTTTTGAGTGTGAAAAAACAAAAAGATAAAAGGACTACTACAATGATAATGAAAATTGAACAAAAAATTGCTGTCTCTTCCTTCAAAGTCATTTTCTAAAGTGCAGTGAAAGTCAAATAATAGGAGAAAATTTGGTAAATGCTGCACAGCAGAGGTATAAAAGTAACATTTTTTCTGATGACGCCACCAAATAAGCAGGAATTGTTGGAAGCAATTACCTGGAGGAAAAGGGTGGGACTGACACAGCCTGATATGCTGAGCCCCTGAGTAAAGGGGCTAGAAATGTATTTATGGTGTATGTGAATCTGTGTGTGTGTGTGTGTGTGTGTGTGTGTGTGTGTGTGTGTGTGTAGGATTTGTGCTGGTGGAGTTTGGGCAGGAAGTAATGAGAGATGGGACATTCCAGAGGTGGGTTAGACAGTGGCCCTCAAACTTTGTTTACTTTCCACCCAGAGGGATTTCCAAAAATTCTGTACTGCCTTGTACACTTTAAAGTAATTGCTATTGTCAGTTTTGTATTGTCAATACATCTTTCAATGGCTAGGAAGGCATCAAGGTGGCTTGCTTAAAGGACGTGTTTAATTTTACCATTATTACATCAAGAAGGATTCTAGATGCTTTAGTTTTATCAAGAGGTTAAGGCAATGGTGAAAAGGAAGGAGGGAAGAGAGCTTTGACCGCATGTGCTTTGTAGGCAGATAAGTATGTGGAAAAGTGAAAGCAGAGGATGTGAATGTTGTGTGGCAGTTAGGTTCAGGTGTCAACTTGGCCAGGTGAAGGTGAAGGTGCCTAGTTCTGTTGCTGGGACATGAGCCAATGGTATGTGTTGCTCATTACATCTGCAGTTGGCTAGGAGGCGTGCCTGCTGTAGTGAATGATGTTTGATTTAGCTGGCTGGTGCTCAAATGAGAGAGCTCAACATAGCACAGCCAAAGCAGCTCAGCATACCTCATCTCAGCACTCACAGCTCAGCCCAGGCCTTTGGAGATGCAGAAAGAAATCACCCCAGAGAAAGTTGTTGGAACCCAGAGGCCTGGAGAGAAGGCCAGCAGAGATTGTACTGTGCCTTCCTGTGTATGAAAGAACCTCAGTTAAAGGTTAGCTGCCTTTCCTCTGAAGAACTATACTTAACTAAATAAATCCCCTTTTATTGAAAGCCAATCTGTCTCTGGTGTGTTGCATCCAGCAGCTAGCAAACTAGAACACATTGATACCCTTAAAATCAGCCAAGTATTGGTGTATCCCCAGGACTAGGAGGACCCTGGGTTCAAAACCAGGGGTCTGAATCACCAGGGAAGGCTTTAGATATGAAATTACAGAATTGAAGGCAGCAGGGAACTTTTGAACAATATAAAACTGGTTGAGTTAGCATGATTGGATTTGCATTTTAAAGGCTATTCTAGCCAATTTGAAATGGATTGGAGAGAGGCCAGGCTGGAGGCAGAAAGACTACTTAGGAGGATTTTGAAGAATTCTCATGGAAAGGAGATGCGAGCCTGAGCTGAGACTGGGACAGCGGGATGAAGAGGAGAGGGCAGTCTAGAGGGCTGCTGTCCTATGGAAATAGAATGCAAGCCACAAATAAAAACCCCACATGTAATTTTACATTGTTTAGTAGCCACATTAAAATGGTAAAAAGAAACAAGTGAAATTAATTTCAATAATGTATTTTAACCCAATATATCCAAAGTATTATCATTTCAAAATGTCATCATATAAAAAGTTCATTGACAAATTTCATATGCTCTGCTGTGTATTTTATACTTTTAGCACCTCTCAATTAGGACCAGTGACATGTCAAGTGCTCAGTAGCCATATGAAGCTAGTTTCTGCCATATCGGACAGCACAGGTCTAGAGATTGGGATTGGAAGTGGGATAGGATGATTCACGGATATCATTGCTTCTGGCTTGAGTAACTAAAATAGTGGTTTCCAGTGGAAAGGCCCAGGGGACATACCTTATGCACTGCTTTGGATTTCCTTGTCTGCAGCTGTGGACCCTCAATGACTTGCTCCATTCCATTGGCTGCTGTGGTGATTCATTTCATACCAGTCTGCTTAGTTCTATCACCAGAGGCCACAGAAGGAAGACAGCAACCACATTTTCTCCCTACCCCTGGCTCTTATGGCGTCCTCCAAGACAGAAATTTATAAAGCCTGTTGGAAGATAGCCCACATGGCTGAGCCATTGGTTGTGTTTCTTCATGATGCATTGGCCAATATTGTATTTGCATCTCATCTCACCCTGCTTCATTTCTCTTTTCTGTAGTTCTTGATACCTGGGAATCAGACTAACAAATAAAACAGTAGTATTTGAGTTTTTTCCTTAAAGTCTGTTTTCTAGGGAACCCAGGTTAAGGCAGAAGGAGTGAGGTATAAAAGGTGCACCCTCAGGATGAGATTTTAGAAGTGCATCACCCACCTGCATGGAAGGGATAGGGACTGCATAGCTGTGGTAAGTGGGGTGGTCATTATTGGCATGCAGGATGTTCATCCATGGTTTAATTGTGATGAGGTTGAGGTAGGCAGCAGCAAAGTGCTGGGAGTTTAAAGAGCTAGGATGCATAATTAGTATTGGGGCAATGTTAATTAAAGGGGTTGTGGTATGGGGTAGCTTCTTTGGAAGGCATTGAAATCCCTGCAAAAGGAATAAATAATCTTAGTGCAGTTAATTGACAACTTTAGGCATACTCTGAAAGCCAGAATATTGCTGAAAATCATGCCTGGGAATTAATTATATAGGTGGGAAGGATCCCAAGAAAAGAGTAGGCTCCAGAGACCATAAACAAGGGCATTTGGGTGGACAAGCCTTAATATTTGGCTCCTCAATTCCTTTGAGCCGTCCAGGCTAGCAAAAATAGCCCCTAACCATTTGCAGGAGAAAAACAGCCTCCCATGCCTGAAAGAACATATAGTGATGTAATCTGAAGAAGTCACCTTCCACGATGATGCCTGTTTACATCAAGATTTGCTCCCCACATCTCTCATTGCCTCCTGACTGAAAACCAAAGTCAAGTTTCAGCATAGCCCAAGTAAGAAAGCATTAGCTCTTCTCTGGGAAGAAATAGCCCATATTCTAAATGAATTACAGGATCTGGCTAACAGATATTAGCTGAAACTAGGGGGAACGTGTATAGTAATATATCTTGAGTATGTTTGATCAGAAGGCACAGATAGGGGAGAATTTATTAATAAGGGACTTCTTAACCCATGATTCAGGATTCCTAAAAACTTAATGGGATGGCTTCTTACAATATAGATCTGATAATGTCCTGCATATGACAAAGCGGAGATGGAACAACTTTCTTGGTGTTGTACTGAAGAGAAGGTCAGAAGGCTTATGAAGGTGAGACTGTTAGGACAGATTTACTATGTATGTCCTAAGAATTCACCACCTGGCTATGTTCCCTCTGATGGCCAGAGGACATTCCCTTCGCTCAGATAAAAGAAGGCCCCCCTGCTCAGAGGGCCACACACGTCTTTGGAGAAGTTGGATAGCTCTTGTCTTCTATGGGCCAGGAATGGTAGTGGGGTGGGGGAGGGGAGTTTCTCCCATGATATTTAGCTCCATAACATCAATGGGGAGGATGGGATTCCAGAATGGCAGAGGCCAGGTGGTAGCACATAGCAAAGGCAAGCTGATGCAATTAGCAGGATGCAGTGGCAGCCAGAGTACCTTTACCTATCTCTGGTGTTGGCTGATGGATCATGGTGTTCCAGGGGAAAGATAGATGGACAGCCGATTAATATGTTGCTGATTAGTATGATCAGAAAGCTCAAGAACTGCTAAGCAAAAGCCTGATATTAGCTGCTGCAATGAAAATCATGGTCCTTCACCTGCTTTCTGCATCTCAGTTTGTTCACAAACCCAGAACTCTGATTAAAGGGGAGATTTAATATTTAGCAGAAATTTAACACTGGATCTCAACCTGTGGCATCAGAGCTGATATGGGTGAAAGGGCCAAATGGAAGTACCTGAAACTCCTCACCCCCAGAAAATAAATTAGAAACAATACTGCACTCTGGGAGGAACTTCAGATATTAGTGCCATCATCAAAGATTTGAAAAGATGCTGGTGCATTATTATCCACAGCTGTGCCACACTGGTGAGGATTTTAGGTTTACAATAGCATCCTATCTGTCCTAGATAGTTGCTGCTCTCTGTTTGGTTTGTCCTGCCTACACTGACTTCCTTTGGCATCCTGTAGGTAAGTAAACATGTTTAAGGTTCTCAAGCAGTATTTTTTCCTGGTCTGTCCATCAAACCGACCTGACTATTCATATTTGTCAATATGGTGTTCATATAATAGGTTAAGCAGCATGGATATTTCTGAGTGTATAATGCTCTTTTTCCATTTTTGTTCCTTATCATCTTTTTCTTCCACTTTCACTATGGTATTTTTCATCATTTCAAAGGTTTATCTTAACGCATTCAAGTTGATTAATCTTCTCCTTTTTGTAGATTTTAGGAAAGTACTTTGAGGTCATGCTAGAATTTCTTCTATTATTTCTACAATTGTATACATGTATATACATATCTATATACACATGTATATATACTTTTATTTATACATATAAATTACAAATTACCCCTTGACTCTCCTTTGTGTTATTGTTTGGGTCTTGGCTTCCTGGTAATTTGGCCTCAGAATCTGTGGTTTTAGCTTGGCTATTTCTGCCTTGTTGACTGTATGTTATTGATGTGATGATCTGTGCAGCTGAGATAGACTATAACTCCGCCAAGTCATCTTTCATTCTGCCATAGTAGTTTTATTTCTAAAATACGGAGTGGATCATGCTCTTCCCTGTTTAGGAACATTCAATTTTTCTCAACTGAGCAGTTATATTGACAAATGTTTATATAGTACTTTTTTATGTGCCAGGGACTTTTTGAAGTGTTTTACACATATTAACTCCTTTAATTCTAAACAAATGAAAACTGTGAGGCAGGTGTTATTATTATTATTCAATTCCCATTTTAACAGATGAAAGAACCAAGGCACAGTAAGGTAACTTGGAAAAACTGGGGATTCAAACCATGCAGTGTGGTCCTAGAATTTGGGCTTTGGACCACTGCATTATGCTGTCCCTCTAAACAAGACTCCCAAAGGAGCACAGAACCAAGTCAAAATTTCTTAGCACACCTTCCAACTACTCTCTGTATTACTCATGCTTCCCTTTCTGTCTTATTTTTTTTCTCTTGATCGTCTGCAGTCTCTGCCTCATCCCACTAGACAGCTAGTTCATTTCATCTGCTGCGTATATGACTTTGCGTTTTATTCGGCCTTTTCTGTCAGTCAAGAATACCCTTCTAAATATTCTGGCATATATATATATATATATATATATGCCAGAAAATATATATATATATATATATATATATATATATATATATATATATATACACTTTTTTTTTCATTCACTCACTCCAGGAAAGATTTATAGAGTCATACTCTGTGCCAGGAGCCAGGCTGGGGTGCTAAGTTACCAGAATAAATAAGCAAATTCCACTGCAAGGATCTGTTAACGAGGGGGCAATTACAGTCCAGTGCTAAAATGTCTTCTCCTCTGTGGAATGCTCCATTATTTCTCCAGCCTCAAGCTTCTTGGGACTCCTATAACATTTTTAAAATTTTTACCACAGCACATTTCACAGCATGACTTTTTATCATGGCTAATTGTGATGTGTCATCTGTTTCTTGTTGAGAATATCTGATTCATCTATGCCTTGTATGGATACATTAAAGACATGGTCGAATTTAACCAAATGAAAAGAAGTTAAAAGAAAAAAACATGCCAAAATATTAGATAGTGAAGTGAGAAAGGGAGAGCTTTGTACTTTTAAAAATATATATTTATTTTTATTAGAGAAGTTGTAGTTTAGGGGAAAAACCATCACAGAAAGTCATAGAGAGTTCACATGGTCCTCTCCACGACAGTTTTTTCTATTATTAACACTTTGCATTAGTCTAGTAGCTTTTTTACAATTTAAGAAACAATATTATTATAATTATTTTATTAACTATAGCCCATGGTTTACAATAGGGTTCATTGTTTGTGTTGCCCAGTCCTACAGTTTAATTTTTAAAATTTTAGTAACATATATACAACCTAAAATTTCCCTATGTTCAAATATATAATTCAGCGACTTTAATTACATTCACATAGCACAATTGTGCACCATCACCACAGTTTTCCATCTCTCTGAACAGAAACTCTGTACCAATTAAGATTAACTCCCCAAATTCTACCCCACCTTGGCCCATGGTAACCTGCATTCTAGATTCTGACTCTGTGAAATTTGGTTATTCTAATTATTTCATATTGGTGAGATCATACAATAGCTGTCCTTTTGTGTCTGCCTTATTTCACTCAATATTATGTCTTCAAGGTTCATCCAAGTTGTTGCATGCATCAGAACTTCACTCCGTTTTATAGCTGAATAATATTCCACTGTATGTGTATGCCATCCTTTATTCATCCATTCATTGGTGGATGGGCACTTGGGTTGCTTCCATCTTCTGGCAATTGTGAATAATGCCACTATGTTCATGAATGAGCAAATATCTGCTTGAGTCTGTGCTTTCAATTCTTTGGGGAATGTGTCCTGTAGAGGAATTGCCCAGTCATATAGTAATTCTATGCTTAACTTTCTTAGGAATTGCCAAACTGTTTTCCAGAGTAGCTGTACCATTTTACATTCCTTCCAACAATGAATAAGTGTTACTATTTCTCTACATCCTCTCCAACACGTTATGATTTTATACTAGCCATTCTAGTTGGTATGAAATGGTATCTCACTGTGGCTTTGATTGGCATTTTCTCAATAGCTAATGATGTTGAGCGTTTCTTCCATGGCTTATTGGCCATTTATATATCTTCTTTGGAGAAATGTCTATTCAAGTCTTTTGCCCATTTTTAATCAGGCTGTGTTGGGGATTGAATCATGCCTACCCCCTAAAAAAAAAAGGTCCCAACCCATGGTCCTGTGAATGGCAACCATTTGTAAATTGTACCTTTGAATATGTTATTAGTTAAGGTGTACCCAAACTGAATGACAGCATGACTTAGTCCAAAATGACTGAAATCCTAATAGGCAAAGTATACTAGAGATAGAAAGAGAGAAGCCAGAAGGAGGAGCCAGAAGGTGGAAGTCAGTGGAACCTGGAAGAGAAAGGAGAAGATGCTGAGGCATTGCCATGTGAAAGAAGAGCCAAGGACCAGAGACTGCTGGCAGCCAGGCTCAGAATGCTACCATCTTCAAGGAGAAAGCATCGTCTTGCAAACTCCTTGATTCTAGACTTCTCCTAGCCTCAAAACTGTGAGTGAATAAATTCCCATAGTTTAAACCAACCCAAATGTATGGTTTTAGTAGCTGGGAAACTAAAACAGTTTTTTTTTTTTTTAGGTCTTTTTGTTGTTGTTGAGTTTTAGGTTTTCTTTATATATTCCGGATATTAAGCACTTACCTGTTTCCAAATATTTTCTACCATTCTGAAGGTTTTAATTTTACTTTCATGATGAAGCCCCTGATGCATAGAAGTTTTTAATTTTGATAAAGTACCATTTATCTTTTTGCTGTTGTCTTTGTTGGTGCTTTTGGTGTAAAGTCTAAGAAAACATGACCTAACACAAAGTCTTGAGGATGTTTCCCTTTGTTTTCTTCTAGGGCTTTTATAGTCTTGGTTCTTATATTTATTTATTAATTTTAATCCATTTTGAGCTAATTTCTATATATGGTGTGAGGTAGGGGCCCACCTTCAATCTTTTGCATACTGAGACCATTTGTTAAAGAGACTGTATTTTCCCAGTTGAACGGATTTGGCAACTTTATTAAAAATCAGTTAAACATAGATGTGAGGGTTGATTTCTGAACTCTCAAATCCATTGGTCTATATGTCTGTCCTTGTCCCAGGACCACTTTGTTTTGATTACTTTTTAATGTTTTAAAAATTGGGAAGTGTGAGTAGTCCAGTTTTGTTCTTCTTTTTCAGGATGGTTTTGCTATTCGGGGCAACTTACCCTTTAATACGAATTTGATGATTAGCTTTTTCCATTATTCAAAGAAGGCTGTTGGAATTGTGATTGGATTGTGTTGAGTCTAAGTCATTTCTGGTAGAATTGACATTTTAACGATATTAATCTTCCAATCCATGAACATGTCTTTTAAAATTACTTTTAGCAATTTTTGTAGTTTTATGTGTATAAGTCCTTTACAACCTTGGTTAGGTTTATTCCTAAAGATATTTGATCCTTTATTTGCTATTGTAAATGCAAATTTTTCTTGATTTCCTCTTCAGAATGTTCATTACTAGTGTGTAGAAACACACTGATTTTTGTATGTGTATCTTTTACCCACCACTTGGCTGAATTTGCTCAATGGCTTCTGGAGCTTTGTTGTGGATTTTTCAGGACTTTCTATATATATATAGGTTCATGTCATCCTCAAATAGGGAAAGTTTTACTTCTTTCCTTCCAACTGAAATGCCTTTATTATTTTTTTTCATGCCTAATATCTCTGACTAGTACTTCTAGTACAATGTTGAATAGCTGTTGGTGACAGTGGGCATCCCTGTCTTATTCCTGATCTTAGAGGGTATAGGATTCACCACTGGGTATGATGTTAGCTGCATTTTTTTTTTTTTTTGTATATGCCCTTTTTCATGTTGAAGACATTTCCTACTATTCTAGTTTTCTGTATGCTTTTATCAAGAAGGGGTGCTGGATTTTGTCAGATACCTTTTTCTGCATAAATTGAAGTGATTATCAGTTTTTCTCCCTTCATTCTGTCAATGTGTTGTGTTACATTAATTTATTTTTTTATGTTGAATTCCTTTTGCATCCCTAGGATAAATCCCTCTTGACCATGGTGCATAATTCTTTTAATATGCTCGTGGATTTGGTTTGCTAGTATTTTATTGAGGATTTCTGCATCTATATTTATAAGGGTCTATAATTTTCTTTTCTTGTGGTGTCTTTATCTGACATTAGTATTAGGATGATGTTGGCCTCATAGAATAGGTTAGGGAGTGTTCCCTCCTCTTCAATTTTTTGAAAGAGTTTAAGAAGGATTGGAGTTAATTCTTCCTAGAATGCTTGGAAAAATTCCCCTGTGAAGTCATCTGGTCATGGGATTTTTTGTTGTGAGGGTTTTGATTAGTGATTTCAATCTCTTCACTTCTTCAGTCAGTGTAGATAGTTCGTGATTTTCTAGGGATTTGTCCATTTCATCTAGCTTATCTAATTTATTCATATTGATGTTCATAGTATCCTGGTATAATTCTTTTTTTATTTCTTTGGGGCCAGTAGTAATGCCCCCCTTTCATTTCTTATTTTATTATTTGTGTCATCTTCTTTTTTCTTTGTCAGTCTAGCTAAAGTTTTGGCAATTTTATTGATCTTTTCAAAGAACCACCTTCTTATTGCATTGATTCTCTCTATAGTTATTTTATTGTCCTTTATTTAGCCCTACCCCAATTTTGTTATTTCCTTCCTTCTGCTCACTGTGGTTTGTGTGTTCTTTTTGTTTGTTTGTTTAAGATCCAGTACATGTGCAGTTGGGCTTCTAATTTGAAGTGTTTCTTCTTTTCAATGTAAGCATTTAGAGCTATAAATTTTGCTATCAGCACTGAATTTCTGCATCCCCTAGGTCTTGGTATATTGTGTTTTGATTTTCTTTTGCTTGAATTATTCCTAATTTCCCTGTGGCTTCTTCTTTTTTTTTTTACCCATTGGTTTTTTTAGAGTGCATTATTTTATTTCTACATATTTGTGAATTTTCTAGTTCTCTGTTATTGACTTCAACTTCATTCCTTTGTGCCTGGATAACATATATTTTATGATCTCAGTATTTTTAATTTATTGAGTTTTTGTGGCCTAACATATGGTCTACCCTGGAGAATGACCCACGTGTATTAGAGAAGAATATGAATTCTGTTGCTGATGGGTGAAATGTTCTATATGTATCTGTTAGGTTTAGTTCGTTTAGAGTATTGCTAAAATCTTCTATTATTCAAGTCTTCTAAATAAATATTCCATATTTCTTTATTGATCTTCTGTCTAGATGTTCTGTCAATACTGAAAGTGGTATATTGAAGTCTCCTATTATTACTGTAGAAGTATTTATTTTTCCTTCAAAAGTCAATATTTATTCCATTTATTTTGGGGCATTGCTATTAGGTGGATATATATTTCTATTTTTTACTGTTTTCTTGTTGAATTGCCCCCCTTTTCAGTATATTGTGATCTTCTCCAACTCTTCAAATAGTCTGTGACTTAAAGTCTATTTTATCTGATATTAGTATAGCTACCCCAGCTCTCTTTTGATTACTATTTGCGTGATATATCTTTTCCATCCTTTTACTTTCAACCTATTGTGTATTTGCATTTAAGGTTAATCCTTTGTAAATAGTAGTTGGACCATGCTTTTTAAATCCATTTTGCCACTCTCTTTCTTTTGATTAGAGAATTTAATCCACTAACGGTTAAAGTAACTATTGATAATGAAAGACTTTCTGTGGGAATTTTGCTATTTTTCTTTGTAAGCCTTATACCTCTTTTGTCCCTCAATTCTTCTGTTAATGCCTACTTTCATATTAATTTGGCTTCTGCACTGTACCATTTTGAGACCTTTCTCATTTCTTTCTGTATATCTTTTTCAAAATTTTCTTTGTGGCTATCATAAGGCTAAAATTTAACTTCCTAAATCTGTAACAATTATGTTTGATTTGATATTAAATTACCATCATTAGTTTACACATATGATGTTCCTATATCCTTATGCAGTAGTCAGGGTTCTCTAGGGAAACAGAACCAACAGGATTTTATAAAAGATTTTATATAGGATTTTATAAAAGTATCTCATGCAGCTGTGGGGATACACAAGTCCAACTTCCATAGGGCATACTGCTAGCTGGCCATGCCAATGAAGCCCTTTGATGAATTCCCCCAGAGAGGCTGGCTGAAGAGGAGAGAGTCTCTCTTCTGACTTCTCCTTTAAAACCTTTAACTGATTAGATTAAACATCACTAATTTTGGAGGACACTTCTCTTAGCTGCCTGCAGTTAAAATCAGCCATAGACGCAATCTGTGTGCTGATGATTTAAGCCCATGAACTGTCCTTGCAGCAACAGTTAGGGCAGTGCTGGCCTGACTGGATAACTGGGGACTAACACCTGGCCAAGTTGACACATGAACCTAACCATCACACCTTCCATCCCCCACCTTTTGGTTGTATTTGTTATAATTATATTATTATTCATTGTACAATGAAAACCATAGGTTTATCATTACTTTTTAAAATTTATTTATTTTTTATTTTTTACATGGGCAGGCACTGGGAATCGAACCCAGGTCCTCTGGCATCGCAGGCAAGCATTCCTGCCTGCTCAGCCACCGTGGCCCGCCCATGACTTTTTATGCACTTGCATTTTAGAGTCTGTAAGAAGTAAAAAGTAGAGTTACACACCAAAAAGTTCAGTATAAGAGTACTGGCATTTATAATTAGTTACATGGTTCCCTTTACTGGCGGTTTTTATGTCTTTGTACTACTTTGGTCCTCTGTCTAGTGTTCTTTCCCTTCACTCTGAAGAAGTCCTTTCAGCATTGCCTATAGGGCAGGCTAGTGGTGACAAATTCTCACAACTTTTTAATCTCTCCCTCATTTTGGAAAGACGGTCTCACCAGATATAAAATTCTTCGTAAGTAATTGTTTTCTTTCAGCACCTTCAATATTATATCCTGTTGCTTCTGGCTTTCATGTTTTCTTGTAGGAAATCAACACAAATCTTATTGGAACTTCCATATACATAAAATGTTACTTTTCTCTTATAGCTTTCAGAACTCTATCCTTGTCTTTGGCATTTGACAGTTTGACTACTATGTGCTTGGGCATGATTCTCTTCTAGTTTATCTTGCTTGGGGTTTATAAGGATGCCTGGATATGCATATTCATGTATTTCATTAAATTTGTCAAGCTTCCTGCCATTGTGTTTTTTAATTTTCCTTCTGCCTTTTCTCTCTTTTCCTTCTGGGACCTCCATAGTATTTTCACTGGTATGCTTGATGATGCCCCACAGGTCTCTTAGGTTCTGTTTCCTTTTTGAATTTTTATTGTTTTTATTTCTTGGCCTGAATAATTTCTATTGTCTTATTTGCTTCATGCTCACTGACTCTTTTGCCAGCTCTAATCTGCTGTTGAATCCCTCTAGGGAATTTTTCATTTCAGTAATTGTGGTCTTAAACCCCAGTATTTCTATTTGGTTCCTTTAAAAAAATTTTATCGCTTAATGAAATTTTCTTATTGTTCACTCATTGTTTTCCTAATAACTTTAGATATTTCTCCATGTTTTCCATTTTCTCTTTGAACACATTGAAAATCATTTTTTTAAAAAATGTTTGTCCATTATGTCCAAAGTCTGGTCTTCTTTGTTGATGTCTTCTGGATTTTTATCTTCTTCCTTTGCATAGGATATCATTTCCTTTTTTTTCTTCTTATAATCTTTTGTGGCACATTGTACATTTTTATGTATATTTATATATGCTGTATGGTGGGGGTCACATTTCATTCCTTTTTTCATGTGAATATCCCATTATTGCAGCACCATTTGTTGATTTTTTTTTTTTTTTTGGTGGGAAAAATACATGGGCTGGGTGTATATTTTTATATTTTAGTATGTTGACTTTGGGAATTAGTCTCTGAGCTGTCTGTTCTTAAGTTTTTAACCAGCTAGTGATATGACAGAGATTTCCTTGAATGTGGAGAGCTAACAAAAACAAATAATCCAATGCAAAAAGCATCTTTCACAGTTTTTGCAAATTGGCTCTGTGTCAGCTGATGCTCTCGTTCAGAGGTTATCCCCCCTGGGGAGAAGCTTGGCTTGAAGTGAAAGTGACACGCCGGACCCTCTCCACTTACTCTGAGCCTGGGTATGGCCTTGGGCTTGTACTCACTCATGGTCTTAGGAATTCCCCCATTTACAGGAATACGAATGCCCCTCCACTCCCTATGAAATAGATTTTTCTCCCTCTTGTTTGTTTTGTACATGTTAAAGCAGTTACTACTTTACCCTAGACCACTTTGAGTTATTTGCTTCTTACATTGCTTTTACTGTAAGAAAGCTGCATGTTTGGAAGGGTGAGCAAGGGAGGAGTTTCCTGACTCACTCCAGGTGGGTTGGCACTGAACAGGCCCCACAGTATGCACATTTTATGCCCTGTGGAGCAGGGCCAGGGACCCATAATGGGAGCCCAGGCTGGGTCCAGGGGTGCCCAGGAGGGCCTGGAGGAGGGGCCAGTAAGGACACCATAAGATTCTCCTGCTGGTTTTGGAGGTGGGTTAGCTTGTTTCAGCACTTACTCATTTATTGCAACCCTTTGTTGCAATAACTGAGCAACAATTGTTTTCTGGAGTCTTGAGGAAGATGGCTCTTTCAGTTTTTGGTAGTTATTCAAAGATTCTAGCAGGGGAGAGTCACCCTCGGATGTTTTGTGCTGCCATCTTGGTTGACCAGAGCACTGTAATTTTTTTAAAAGCCACTATTATGAATATATTTGGGTTAATCCAAACGATTAACAACTAAATTAGGTAGAAAGAGCACTACCGTTATTTATTCTTCTCCGACTTCTCCGATGGTAACTCTAGATGATAAAGATTCTTGAATTGTGACAAGGATCCCTGCAGCTGACAAAGGCATTAATTATAAGGAAACAGCAATTTACATTATTTATAAGGCAGCTACTTACATTATTTAGCCCTGTCAGACACAATTGCTGCAGAGTTCCATTCTTTCATTACAGTGGAAAGAATAAAGCAAAGTGACAAGAAAATAGAAAAGTATTGTAATAGCTGCATCTCATTACAAGGAAGATAGCACCTCTACAATGTTAAACATGCCTCAAATATAATTTAAACTGTACAAAATGGAAACTTCTATCTTATCACGATGATGATTCAGGATATATTACTTATTTAATTATTCAGACAAGCTTCCAAAAACTATTGAAAGGTAAGAATTGCTAACTTTAGTATGTGCAAGGAGGAAAATGACTAAAATGAATGTTTCATAATTCAAGTATTTGAATTTAATTAGTTACATTATCATCTACCAGTTGACTTTGAAATATAAGTATCTGCCCTATGAGTGAGTTATTATCTGCCCTATGAGTGGGTTATTTTTGAAAGCCTCCAGATCAGGGGAAAAACACTTCATCTGTTTTATTTTTATTTTCTTTCCTTCTCTCTGAACATTTTCATTTAATTTTATCCTCTTCCCACTTTCATCAATAGCGTAGATAGTACTCAACTGCAAATTATTCCAGCTTTTGATCTGAAGTCTGCAATATGAGAACAAAGGGACAATGAAAAGAGAAAGAATTTACCACACTGATTTTTAAAAAAGTACTTCAATATTTTCCATACATGCCCCAAAGATGATTTATTTCCTTAGGTCTAAATTCTTTAATGGTTTTAAAATTTTTCATTGCTCACTTGGAGTCGAGATACAATCTTTGTTGATTAAAGGATGATTTCTACATCATGATGGTGCCACAATACCTCACTACTCGCCAGAAGGTTCTCTGCCCATAATTCTCTGCCCTGATGAGTAAAATAATCATCTTCCTTCATAGGATATTAGAGTACAGTACCCATGGCATATTAGGCCAGCCTCAGAAATTAGCACAGGTCCACAGAGCCTGCATGAAATTAGGTCAGATCAGAAAGAAATCAGATGATGGGCCAATAAATTTCTTAATCTTAAATGGGAAATTGGGCTCACAGGGTGTTTGGCTCACTGTCTTTATTTTTAAGTGTGACAGCCCTGGTAGCAGTTTTCAGTGTTAAAGACCTATTTTTCTAAGTCATCAAATGTTTCTGGTCCTCCTCTTAGATGACTTTTGGTATTACATAATCCAAGAGGAAAACAGTGTCCCTATTAGTCAGAAACTCATACTTTAAATTAACAAACACAACTTTTACTGTTGCCCAGAATATGCATGGAAAAAACTTCCCTTGTCCCCAAGTATTTCACTCTGAGGACTGCAGTTTCCCCATCAGAAGCAAACTTTCCTAAAATCCTTGTTTAATCTATTTAAAATGGAAAAAAAATATTTTTAGAGTTAACACTGCAAGTTGTTAGCATACATTAATGTCCAATGGTTAAGGTTGAGTAAAATGCTAATTAGTTTTTAATATAGTGATAATTAGGATAAGACTGGATTGCAGAGGAATAAATATTATGTGATCATAATTATTAGACACAGACACCATTTCTATAGTTACAGACCTCAAGGTACAAACAGATGGAAAGAAATGGGTCAGCTGTACGTACTTGATTCTTAAACTGGCTTGTCAGATATTTTCCTCTTTTGGTGGAAAATATCTGACAAGGGATCAACATAGCCTATTCATTTTGAGCACAGGCTTTGGAGCTGTAAGGCTGAGTCCTGATGCTACCTTTACTCTGCAATGCTACACATTACTGAACTCCGTAAGCTTTTTCTTGTTTCTTTTTTGTGAATTGGAGATACTAATAGTATCCTAAGTAGTAAAGCTGGTATGATGATTAAATGAGATACATGCGTCAAATGCTTAGGAGTATTTCTGGCACATATTGATGAGGAGGAGGAGGAGCAGGCCAAAACGGAAAAAGAATGTAGCCTGAATTTGTGGTCCTAAATTTTCGGCTCTGATATTCGCTGGCTCTCTGTCTATTCGCATTTCATACAGGGATGCCAGTGGGCTAAAAGGCAAAAAAACAAACAAACTAAAAAACAACTCAGTAGCATCCTTTCTTAAGGGACCCGGGTCTTTCCTCCTCCGCCCGACAGGGGCCGCTGTGTTTCCGGGAAAGCGCGCGGGACGCCTGGTTGCCGCGAGACGGTCACTAGGTAACCGCGTGTCCACGCGTTCCAGGCTGGGCTAGGGTCGCGTCAACATGGCCGCGCAGGGCGGCTCCCCCACCCCTCCTTCCAACGTGTCTCCCACGTCGGTGTCGCCCACAGGCCTGACGGTAACCCTGAATTCATCCCCGACGTCGCCTTCGAAGTCGCCGGTGGAGTCGAAGGGGAGCTCTCCGAGCCTGCTGCCCCGCCGCTTGACCTGCCCCGACCTCTCGCTGCCCCTGGCCGTGTTTTATGGACCACTGGACGCCAAAAACCCGCTCCTGGCGTCGTTCGAGAAGGAGATTCAGGAGCTGCTAGGCTTTATGAAGAGAAAGAAGACGTTAGCGACCACAGAGGACCAAGTGCATGAATTCCAGCGACGTTGGTAAGCGGAGGCGTGGCGCTGGCCGGACACGGGCCAGTTTTGGGGTCGGAAAAGTTGACGCCGGCGGTGGCCGCCGCGCCAGGCCCCGGGGCCCTGGAGATTGGAACCAAGTTTAAGGCGTGGAGCCGCGTCGCTGTCCCCAGCTTTGATTCCTAGTGAATTTTATATCTCGGCTTCCTGCTCAGATCCAAGTAAAAATCAACACAAATGTTTCGTAACTCACCTTCGGTCTATTTCTGAGTGTCTCATGATTGCTGCTTTAGGCCAGCAAGTTTTTGGCTCCCTCAGGGGTTGCTTCACAACTTTCCGTGTTGCGGGTGCAATGTGGTGTGGGAAGAAAAAGGAATGACTGAGGTTGCCTAGAGAAGTTAGTTCTTGATGCTATGAAGTATGTCATCCTTGAACATGTGACTTGAATTCCTTTTTATATTGTGATTTTTTTTCCTTGATTTTGTGACTGACTTGGCACATTTGTGTTTGTTTTTCTTTTTGGTTCTGTCACCATGTTTTTGCCCAAGCTGCAAACTAGCTGTTTTAAATTTCTTTCTTGTTTATGTTATCATCTTTCTTTCCCAGTCAAATTTACTGCAAAGTAAACAGTTAAGAAAGTAGACACGTGGCAAACAATACCAGAATAAATGAATGATTTTATCTTATGTTATTCATTCATGCATTTGATAAGAAAAAATAGTTGTAACTTGTTTTTATTCATTCATGCATTTTAAAGCTATTTATTTAGCACCTATTATTTATTTTGTTATTTATCAGATAACTTAGGAGAGATGAGGAAAACATAAAGTTAATCAAAGATCTAAACAACCCTGCCCTTATAGAGGGTATACTTTATGAGCATAGACAGTCACTAAACACATAGGCAAGTAAATTGTTTTACGAGGAAGTTAGTGCTAGAGAGAAAAATAGGGCTGGGAATGGGGATGAAGAATTTGAGATGGTTGTTGCAATTTAAAATAGGGAGGCAAGGGCTATGGTTAGGAAAAGTGGCCAGTATTGATTTCTTAGGGCTGCTGTAACAATTTACCACATACTTTGGACTCTTCTCTTCTTCATCTACATTTAATTCTTTTGCTGTTCCATTAGGTATCACAATTTAAATTAATATGCTGGCGAATCCCAATGTTTATCTCCCCTAACTTCCCAGACTCACATGTCCAACTACCTGCAAAAGAGCTCTGCCTGGATGTTGTACATTTCAATATTAAAATTTCTAAAACTAAACTCTTGGTCTCCCTCTCTCCTGCCTGAAAAAAAAGTAGACAAGTGACAAAGAATACCAGACTAATGACTAGCTTTAACTTATATTTTTCATATAAATTATGAAAAATAGCTTTCTGCAGTCACAGTCCCATCTCAGGACCTTTACACTTGCCATTCTCCTTGCGGGCATACTCTGCACAGAAATTCTCACTCTGCTCCCATGCTGTTCTTGTCTTTCTCAAAGGCATTGCCCTGGGTTGAATAGAGTCTCCCAAAAATTCACGTCCACCCAAAACCTCAGAATATGACCTTATTTGGAAACGGGCTCTTGGCGGAAGTAATGAGTTAAGATGAGATTTTAACTCATCTTAAGATGAGTTGAATTAAAGTGGGTCCTAAATTCAGTATGACTGGTGTCCGTATAAGAAGAATGAAATTTGGATACAGAGCCGGACAGTTTAGAGAAAACTATGTGAACAGGCGGAGATTGGAGTGAGGTGTCTACAAGTTACAGAATGCCAGAGATTGCCTACAACTACCAGTAAAAAATGCCAAAGATTGCCTACAGCTGCCAGAAGCTAGGAGAGAGGTATGGAACAGGTTCTTCCATAGAGGCTTCAGAGAGAGCACGGTCCTTGGTTTCAAACCTCTGGCCTCCAAAACTGAGAATAAATTTACTGAAAATACAGCGGCCCCTGTCCGGAAGGGGAGGAAATACCTGTGTCCAGAAAGGAAAAATTCTGAGATTTTTTGCCTTCTAGCCCGCAGACATCCCTGTATGAAAGGAGAATAGAGACATGGTTTTAACCAAGAGTCAGCAAATATCAGAAACAGAAGTTTATGATCACAAATTTGGACCATACTCTTTCCATTTTGAGCCCTGGGACACTCCATTATTGACAGATTGGGGAGATAAGAAACCAGCAGAGATTTATAAGGTGTAGTCAAGGAGGGAGGAAAACTAAGTGTGTGGCATACTAGAAGCTAGATAAAGGAAGTGTTTCCACAAGGAAGGTGTGATCAACTGGTAAATCCTGCAGGCAGGCTAAGAGGAGAACCAAGAATTGACAAAAGAGAGCTTATTATATACCTAACTTGTATCGATTTATGTTTAAAAAGTTAGGTCCTTCATTAAATGTATGTAAATTAATAATAAACTAAATGGATTCCTTGTTGCCACAACTTCATCTGGGAAATCAATTTAGACTAATTAGCCATTCAATCAATAAGACGTATATGAGGATTATGTAGAAGAAAAGATGGGATATCATTTTCTAAAAGTAATAAGTATACAAGAAGGTACAGAAGGGATTTTATGTATATTTTGTTGTTTTTTTTCTCACTGGCAGCATGTATAGAAGTGAAGAAGATATAAAAAATCAATTTTGTTCTTTTACTCAATCGAAACTAAATAGAAAATTATGCTAGGTTAATCAAAATATGCATAAAAAGCAGAAACAACCTTATGCTCTTATGTTTTATTTGGGATCAATACAAAATAAAATAATTTGGGATTAAGGTTAGCAGATATTCAAACTACATGTATAATTTCATGTAACACTTCTGATTTCATCTTAACATGATGATAAATTTTCAGAAAAGAAATAGGGTACATTCCAAGATGTCATTTTGTCTTTTTGGAAGAAGTTTTGGTATCACTGATAAAGTTAGAAATCAATAAAATTCTTACTTGTGGGGAAAAAAAAAGTCCGCACCCGGATACAGCAACGGGCCAAACAAAAATCCCTGCCCTTTTGGATCTCATATTCTGGAGGGGAAGATAGATAATAAACCTAATAACTAAGTATACTTTTGGTAACCTGGAAAGTGATAAATGTTGAGGAGGGTGGGATGGGAGTGAAGAGGGGAAGGGATTATGGAGTGGGGGACAGGAGATTGCAGTACCCGAAGTAGATGACATGAGCCGATCTTTAAGAGAATGCAGTGGTAACCTGCTTACTCTGAGTGGTCGGGGAGGGGCCCTTAAGCTGTGATGAGAAGGATGCCTGGGGGTCAGCAAGACAGAGAGAGATAAACAGAGGGAACCAGAATCTGGGTGTGATGATCTTTGACAGGAAAGAGCCAGGTACTTTGGAGGAACAGACAGCAGCCAGGTTAGCTAAAGCGTGGTCAGCGTGGGGGTGGTATGAGGTGGAATTAAAGGGAAAGTAGGGCTTTGGGAGGTTTGAGAGGCTATTTTGAAGTCTCTGTTTATTCCAAATGCAATGGGAGACCATTGAATGTTTGTTTTTTTTTTGCAAGAGATTGACCGTATGTGATTTTTGTTTTAAAACATTATTTTCTTGATTGGTTCAAGATGAAGTAAGAATGGCAGTGGGAAGATCATTTAGGAGTCCAGGAGTTAATATTTGCTTTTATAATATAATTGAAAGATGGTTGTTTATTTAAATAAAAATTTGTGTCTTAAATAACTACAGGAACTTCCCATAAGCATAAAAATTCATAATATCTAAAATATAGATTTTGATCATAACAGCAATGTCATTAGAGTGCACTATATGCTAAGAAGTATGTCTTTGTTATGAGCACCTAAGATTTAGATACTCTGCGTACAGTTATGATTTGCTATTTTATAACATTTGAAACCTCCAGCAGCAGCTATAATCAGCAATCCAAAGTACATTAGCTTTTCCTTCTTAGTTAATGTACATTACATAGTGTATATATTATGTTTTTCTTATTTGATCATTATATAAGCCATTATCAACAGTCTTAACCTGTATGTAGAGTTCACTTAAAAAAAAAGTTCTCACTTCCTTATTATATAACCTTGATTGATTCAGCGAAGCCAGTATTTTTCTTTTATGAGTAACAAACCTAGTCATCGTTATTTCATCCGTGAGGTTCGGAAGAATTAACTATTTCGTAGATATAATTTAAGAATTCTAGCAAGACTTGGTGAGCTTCTTGGGTTCGTTGTATTTATTCTAATACTGTGTCATTTCATAAAGTGGTGAGTAAGAGTGAAAAGATGAAAAACCAGAACAAAACAGAAGCCTTTTCCTTTTAAAACTTCAATGGCCTGGATTTGCTATACTTTGGCATTGTTACTTATTCCTTAGTAGAGGTATATATTTTCCTACCCAAATGAATAATTCAGCAGCCCAAGGAGGTAGGAATGCCCTGTTCCTTTCAGCGTCGCTCAATCAGTATCATTTAATTACCCCAGTTAACTGACATATGTCTGTTGAGATTGTTTTACTGATTTTATAATATGTACATGGTAAGTACTAAGCCATATTCAGTTATAAGTTTAAGTATTTGTCCTTGTCTAGTAATTTATGAGATAGGATTGGACAGCAGCTAGAGGAAACCTGGCATTTATCATTTCCGGGAGAGAGGAAAGGAGTAAAGGTTAATTGAATGAATGAATAAAATAAAACAATGACCTGCCACTCTTTGAGACTTTGATTGGAACCTGTTTTGGGAAGGCTGTATGTTTTTTGTTTTTATTTTACTTGATGGAGGGGAGCATAAACTTAAGTGTATCTTCTGGATATTTGAGCCCTGGAACCCTTCTCAGAAAAGATTAAAGTAAGCTCAAAGAAAATTTTTTCCTATGCAAAAATCATTCAGCACATACTTATTGAGTAATTACTTGTGGTAGACGTTCACTGCTCTTGGGATCAGGGACAGAGCAGTGGATGAAGCAGCCGCCTCAGGGAAGTACTGATGGAGTGGATGAGAGGCCTGCACACTGAGCTCCAGCTCCGTCAAGTGCAGCACTGAGATGCTGCTTTACCCTCTCAGTTGGCTGTTGTGAACCTTAAACCAAAAAAATCCTTCTAAAGTGCTTTGATCAGTGCTTGGCATGTAAGAATCTATTATTTGAACTATAATAATATTTATTATTAAAATAATTAGACATTAACAATAAAGCTCAATTAGAAAGACTTAGCACAAAGTATATCTTTAAGGATTGTGTACTCATTAATTGAAGTTTTCTGCTGACTTTAAAGATAGCGTTTTTTAATTTTTACAGCGCCACCACTTTGTTTACTATCTGGACCAAATATGCCCCCCGGCTGCCAGCTGACTATTATAATGAGAAGCTTCTGAAGGTTGGGGATAACCTTTGTCAAATGAAAGTAAGTAACTGCAGAGTAAAAAGAGCCAAAATGAAACTCATTTGGCTAATTATTATTATTTTTATTTTTTTGTTTGATGATGTTCCTATTCATGTGTTTTGAATTTTTTTTCCTAGAAAAAAAAAATGAATAAATAAAAATTCTCATGAGGCACAATAACCAAAAAAGTTTGCTTTTAAATTTTGCAGTTGAGATGGACAAGAGGTGAGCAATTCCTGAAGGGAAAGCAAGCTGGCTGGGCTGGGCCCAAGAGCAGCCTGGGGTGAGCAGGGGTGTGGCAGCGCCCGCAGGACCGCTGAGTCATCGGCTTCCCACCTTGCACAAAGGCCCCAGACACCACTTCCTGTTGTTTTTCACAGAGCTGGACTTGCCCAGCCGCCAACCCTCAAGGCTCCGGCCTTGCTGCTCTGCTCCCTCCTTCCCAGCGCCCCATTTCAGTGACTTCAGCCCACCCTGAATATTTTACTGAATGTGATGATAGCGCTTTCTCCACCTGAGTCTGCTGCTTGCTCACTGTTAACTTCCAAACTGAGTTTGGACCCCCTACTTTTAGATCTGCATCTGTGCCTGGGTCTTTGTGAACCTGTAGTCTTGTTTGTTAAGACTGCACCCACGTCTGGGTTTTTTAGTTGGTGATACTGTGGGCTCTGGCGTAAGCCCAAATTATTCCAAGTGAAGTAGGACTATTTGGCACCTCTAGGATCCTTGAACAGAGTTGTTTTATCCAAAGGGATTTTAGGCCACACAGGAGCAGTATTCAGTGTTTTCTCAGCCTTCAACTTCTCAGCTTCAGTTTCCTACTCCTTTTCTGTTTTCTGGACCTTATTAATCCTGCTGGTCTGGGAAGGAAATTTACCAAATAGAGGATAAGATGTGGAGGAATTTTCATAATGAAGAACTAAGATCTATTTTTTGCTGACAAATTAGAGAGTTATCTTAGCTCATGTAATTAAACCATGGTTCTTAGAAACTTGAGAATACAGGCTTTGGAAAATTGCAGGGAAAAAGTCAGGTAAGATCCAACTTGTAAGCTATATTCATGTGAAGTGAAATAACGGTTTGGGAAGACTCCAAGGAGAGCTCCCCTCCGGCTTTATGCTTTTCCTCCATATAAGGAGCTGGTTCTAAATAGGACAATTTGAGGTTGTTTGTGGAGTGGCCAGTTGGTGAACTGGGTATTTGTGGAAGGAGGAGAAAGGAAAACGCATATCAGAAGTTGATAAAGCAAGGAAATGATTGGTAATGCTAACAGTTGAGAATGTTTCAGGTAGAAAGGCCCTGAGATGATATTTAAAAATTGATTTAAGAAACACAAAGAAATGTTACATCTACTTTTCACTGATGGGAAAGTGGGCCACTGAGGTGCTTATAATCCTGAAAATGAACTTGAGTTGTAACTTTGGTTTCTAAGAAACTGTTTTTATTTTATTTTTATTTTAGTTATGTTAAAGATCATCTTGTTAAAGCTCTTGTTTTGAGCTTAGGTATGAATCTGTTAGATGGATGAAATGACAACTGAAGAGATTCTGAATTAATAAGAGAACAAATAACAAAAAAGTTAACAGAAATACAAACATTTGACTCTGGATGCCTCCCAAGGGGTTAGGTGACTAGACATTCCGTTTACACCCAGTGCGGTTGCTTTTCCTGAAGACAGAGTAAAGGGAGAGGAAGCTCAGGGAGGCTTGTGGACTGACTCATATACACAGGCACTGCTCACATCCACTTCCCTGAAACTCTCCAGGCCAACTGTGCCTTGGGGATTGCAGAAATATGGCATCTTACTTCATAATGGGAGCATAAATTTGAACTAGAACTAATAAGAAGCCCATAGCTCAGGCTTCTTAGACTTGTCCTGCTGCAGCTTCAGAAAGTGTTTACAGATGAGCAAGCCAGGTCGCCATCTGTTCTTCCCTTCCCTTCCCTTCCCTTCCCTTCCCTTTCCCTTTCCCTGTCCTCTTCCCTTCCCTCCCCTTTCCTCCTCCTTCTCTTTTTTTTTTTTTCCACCTTGAGGTTTGGAGGTATCAGAGAAGCAAGGCCAGTCAGGCATTTCATCTACTCTGACTGAGCAGTGGGTTATTGTGGGCTGGGGATGTTGAACTCTGGGGCCTTGGGTTCTGAGTATCTATAGGTACTATCACTCACAGTGCCATGGTGAATATTCTCATCTTTGGGCTTGTGATGGTTCCACCTCATAGTAGACTTGTGAGGAGAATCAAATGAAATAAGGCCTGTGAATTGCTTAGCCTGGGCTCGGTCACAATACGGATGTGGGAAAGGGTGGTGGTGGCACTGGTAGTAATAGTGATAATCAGCAGTGATATTGTGAATAGTATCTCATCTTAATGATAAGCAGAGTGATGTTTTGAAATATTAACCAAGCCCTGTCTTTATTTCAGGAGTACAAGTTGGCCCTTTTACAGTGCTATGAACGATATCTTCAGCAGTTCAGTTCCAGCTTTGATGAGGATAAAGCAGATGTGATTCAATTCAGAACTGTCTTTTTCCCAAAAGGCTTTGCAGACGAAACTGCTGCGCTTACAGTAAGACGAGAGGAGCAGCTAAAACAGCTACAGTTTAAGATTAGATAGGCAATGTCTTATTTAGTTGACAACTTCTAGATGTCTTTCATTTGCCATGCATAACATCTAGCCGTGTGCTATAAGTTGCTTAGTAAATGCTTTTAGTCCTGGGTAAAAAAAGTGAATTTATTAAACTTTGTAAAGGTGCTTTGGAGATTGTGTCATTATAATCCTTCATTCATCCATCAAAACATTATTATTTTTATCATAATTAATTTTTGTAAAGTGTTTTTAGTTTACTCTGGATATGTTGATCCTCGTAATAACCTTATGCATTAGATATTATTATTCCTATTTTACAGAGGAGAAAAATAAGGCTCAAATGGCTCTTGAGATGAAACATAGGTTTTGTTTTTTAAATATTTTTATTGAGAAATCTTCACACACATACAGTCTATGCATGACATACAATCAGTGGCTCACAGTATCATCACATAGTTGGGTATTCCTCACCGTGATCATTTTTAGAACATTTGCACCACTCCAGAAAAAGAAATAAAAATAGTAATCAAAAAAGCTCATACATCCCATACCCCTTACTCCTCCATCTCAATGACCACCAGTATTTGAAACATAGATTTTTGATACAAAAATTATTTGCTTTATTTGACTATACCTGTCGTATTGTGATATTTGCTACCATCGAGTCTGTGACAGTTACCATGTGCTAGCTGCTGTTGTAAATGCGTAATATAAATCACTGCTGTCACTACAGTCCAAAGAGGTGCAGCTTCATTACAGTCTCACTGCAGTCCGGAGGGGATAGTACCACCGTGACTATTTTACAGATGAAGAAATGAGACTAATTATTAGAGATGAAGAAACCAACCCTGTTAATGCAAGGGATAGGGCCGGTAATTGAACCCTGGTCAGTCTAGCTCTAAGACATCTTCCCTAGACCACCGTGCTATCTTGTGTTATTTCAGGCCCAAGGACTTTTCAAGGTCTTGGAAATAGTGTGTGGTTAATAAGCAGAAAGTCTCCAGGCTTGCTTGGAAGAAGGTTGAACAGTTCCGCTTGGCTGTACAATAGGAGCATGAATTAGAATACTGGGTGGTGTGGGTTGAAGCTGTGTTGGAAAGATTACTGAGTCAAGAGCTTAGGAGTTTGGACTCTTAAGACCCTTCCATCACCCTGGCCCAGGCCACCCTCATCTCTTTCTCGAACTGCTGAATTATCCTGCTTGCTCCTGTCTTCACTAGCTAAGGACCAGTGCACTGGTGAGCCCTTCTGTCTAGAAAGGCTTTATCCTAGGTATCTGCATGGCTCATCCCTCACTTCCTTCAGATTTCCTACGCTCTTGGTTTTATTTTTCTTTGCAGTACCTATTTTTATATCTTTAATTTTCTGTTGCTTGCCTTGTACTCTATATTGTGAGCTTCATGAGGAGAAGAAACTGTTGTATCTCTAATGCCTAGAACAGTGCCTGGTGTGTAATAGATACACAGTAAACATTTATTGAATGACATAAATGATGTGATGTTATCAGAATTATTCACCCAGAAGCAGTACACAGACTAGGTTAGAAGAAGACTGGCAGTAGGAAGATAAGAGGCAGTGAAGGCTATGTAAGACTATGCCAGCAGAACTACAGTGTTGGGAATGGAAAGAGATATAGAGATCATTTTTTAAAACTTTTTTTATTGTATAGTATAACATATATGCAAAGCAAAGAAAGGAAAAAGCAATAGTTTTTAAAGCACTCTTCAACAAGTAGTTACAGGGCAGAACCCAGAGTTTGTCATGGGCTACCATACCATCCTCTCAGATTTTTCCTTGTAGTTGCTCCAGAATATAGAAAAGAATTCAGTTTTGGATGTGCAAAGTTTGGAGTGTTAACAAGACACTGGCAAACTAGTTCTCAGTAAATTAGCATTTAACAATTGAGTAAGAGAATGAACGGATTAAACATTTAGTCCAGTAGGGAGCTGACAATGCAGAATTTGAGGTTTTCAGAAAAGTTTTGTTGGATAAATAGATTTGGAAGTTAAATGCAAAGGGATCATAGTTGAAGCATTAATAAAGGAGGATTTGCTGTCAAAATATTAACAGCAAAGTTTATTTGTAAATTCTGCAGAAAGATACATAACATGTTATTTAATGATTCTTATGTGTAGTATCAGAGAGAGACATTATGGCACAGTTTATCTCTCTGCTCTGCCGCTTCCAAACTGTGTGACCTTGAGAAAGTTAGGTTATTTGTTTGTACCTCAGTTTCTTCATCTGTAAAATGGAAGTAACAGAAAGTTCTACCTCACAGGGTTATTTTGGGGTTAATGAGATAACAGAAGGCTTAGAAGAGTACCTGAAATGAAAGAGATATTAGGTATAATTATTTGCTTCTAAAAGAGAGAAACTCTGAAAGATAATGATTATTCTTACACATGAGTACATCCAGTAAATATCTTACTCTGTTAGGCTAATTAATGGTGGCTAGAAATAATGTGTGTGTATTCAAGTAGGAAGTCTACTTGTCAGAGTAAGGCCCGTTTGTGTTATTAAAAGAGTGTTTACTCCCATGATATAATAGTACTCATGATTCTCTAGCCATAAATCTCTCTTCTGAAGTCCCCATCTATCTGACAATATCTTGAGTATCATACACTCAGTGTACCCAGGCTGAACTCAACTTTCTTCCATAATTAGCAGGAAATCACTGCAGACCTCTTCCTTTCCTTTACTGACCACATCTGATCAATAGGTCACTCAGTCCTATTGACTCAAAAAAGACTTAAGTCTTTCTTTTTATTCCTGCTTCCAGAATCCCATTTCAGGTCCTATATCTCTGGATTACAGTTGCCCTCCTTCCCATCTTTTTGTCTTCCATACTTCTGTTTAGAATTAATTTCTAAAGTGTAAATCAAATAATTTTATTCTAAGAAAACCTGTTTCCCTTTGAATAAAGTCCATATTCCTTGGTTCTGACTCTGGCTACCCCATGGTCTCATCTCTTCATTTTAAAGCTTTTTCTCTATCCTTTCAAAAAGACTTCTAATTCAATTGACCTCTCCAGCCATTTTAAGCATCCCTGACATTACATGTGCCTGGAATTCTTTTCCCACTGCCGCAGTGGGGTGGGGGCTGTATCTTCTCCATCTCTGAGTCCCTGTTGCCTAGCAGCATGGCAAATAGAGGTGCTCAAACATTTGCTGAATGAATTGTATAAAAGGTAGTAATTACATATGAATTGATAAATAGGTTAAAATGCCACTGGCTGAGTTTATAAAAATGGATTCAATTCTTGATTTTAGTAAGAGGATTTGTGTACTTTAATTTTGTATTTCTTTGGCTAAGGAAAGTTAGTTTTAACTAACTGCATGTTTTGAGGAAAACTGTCTTACCCTGTTATTTTATGTATTAACTTATTAAAGAAACTAAGTAGAATTATTTCCATTTTAGTTTTCTACATTTTAAGAAAATTTCCCTAAGTTACTTGACCCTTATTCATATTCTTATTTCTATTTTCCAATGTGTTTCAGTTTCATGCTTTGAGCGGCAAAAGTATTTGCAGCTACCAACTTGTCTGTGACAGTGATGTAAACCTGCAGAATAAAGAATCTGTGATCCAGTGTCTGAATATCTTGTCCTCCTTAAGACTTATCATGCAAGTGGCTCTGCCACAGGAGCACCTTTGCTGGATTATTTTCAATGGTATATACCATTGTATTTTATTTTCCATTTTGTCTTTCAGAAGGTTATTAAATACCAAGTTTGAAAATAACTTGATTACCTTGTGATTTTAAACATACTCATTTTATAATAGAATGATTGTTTTAAATTTTTATTATATGTCAATGTTTCCCCATAAGAACAAAAATTTATAAAGCATGTCTCTAGGTTTTACATTGAAGAAAGGATCAGAGCCTATGAGATAATCAGCTTGTGCTTATGAAAAGCGTGGGTACAATTAATAAGTAAATAGAAGTTGGGAAAGATCAAGGGGTTAGATTGGTTCTAAGGGTCATCCATTTATTGGTTCTCTTCTCAGGCGGTTTGGCCAGTGTCTTTGGCATTCTACATACCAACCTTCTCCTACTCATGGCTGGGATGGCTTTGTTTTTGAGGGTGGACCTCTGAAAATGTGCCATAGCTCGTAAGATGATATCAATCTTAGCTATCAGAATGTAGCACTTTCCTCTGTTTTAAAGCTATGAATCATGCACTGTATTCCGGATGACATATTCTTTTTTAAATTAAGATTATGAGTTTACAGAAACATCATGCATAAAAATACAGGGTTCCCAAATACCACCTGATTACTAATACTTTTCATTAGTGTGGTACATTTATTGCTATTTATTTTGTTTTGCTAAAGCTACCAGAACGCAATATACCAGAAAAAGATTGGCATTTACAAAAGGGATTTAGTAAGTTACAAGTTACAATTCTAAGACCATGAAAATGTCCAACTTAAGGCATCCAGAGAAAGGTAACTTGACTCTGAAGAAAGGCCAATGGCATCCAGGGTTCCTCTGCCACAAAGGGAGGCACATGATCCATTGCTCTCAGTCTCTGTTTCTAGTGGTTTTCCCTCTGAGCTTCTGTGGGTCCTTGCTTGACCCCCACAAGGTTGGATTAAAAGAACATAGGCTTTTTTGGGGTATGTAACAGATTCAAAGCAGCATATTCTACTCTCTGGATCCTCAAAAGACTTGATCTTTCCATATACAAAATACATGCATTCCATCACAATATCACAAAATCCGTAAACCATTTCAGTAACAATACAAATACAATACAAAGTAAAAAACTACTAAGTCTCATCAAAATCAGTATCTTAAGGTGGTGCAACTGTGGCTCAGTGGCAAAATTTTCACCTGCCATGCCAGAGACCTGGGTTCGATTGTCGGAGCCTGCCCATGCCCAAAACAAACAAGCAAAAACCCCACAACTTAATGCTTCCTTCTGTAAGTTGGGGGATAGGCAGTGACAGCCCCTGTGTGGAGAGAGCAATTTGCTGTTTTTTACCACAATTTACCAACCTCTTTCTCCTGTTCTTCCTGGATGCTGCATAGTGTTTCTCTCGGCCCCAGAGTTTTAAAGTAGTTGATTCAGAAAGTTCCTGCCTGCTTAATAGTTTGTTCTGGTCTAGGGATTGATTGGTGTATTATCCTCCTCCATGATTTTCCCACAATTTCTCTTGGATAATACATTCTTAAGAGGAAAATAATAATAGCATCGTGTTTGATGTGCATATGACCAGGGTAAAATAATTTGAAAGAAAACATAATAGATTTTTTTCATCTATGTCAAATGAACACATTTTCCTTTGTCTCTTACTCCAAATGATTTTTTTGATGTTTTGATTGAAATTAAACTTTACCTTGGCTACCAGAGATAAGTCTGACTTTTGATGAGATTTTTTAGCTCCATGACTGTTAAGCTTTTGTGCTTGATCATCCTCCAGAGGATCCATGATTCCCTGAGTTGTCAGTGCCACCTCTCGGTCCAGATTGCTCCTAGGTCTTCTCTGTGAGAATCTAGCAGGGATGGAGCAGGAGCAGAGCGTCTGTGCTCAGGCGGGAGCTGGGTCTGACGGTTTCGCCCGGTGGTCGAACTGTGCTGGAGAGGTGGAAACTTTGCAGCTCAACTTCCTGTTTTTCGTCCTTTTAAGATCACAAAGAGTTACACTATTCTTAAAACAAGAAAGATTAAACGTTTTTTTCTATCTCCTACATCCTTTTCTTGGTGTGAATATTTTATTTATATACTTCACATTGTGCTCTACATTTTTTTTTTGTTTCCTGCGTGTTTTTCCACTCAACGATGTGGTTTTAGATTCTAGCCAGGTTCCAGTATATAAATCTGGTTCAGTAACTCAGCCTATAGAACTGTATTCCAGATATTTAAACACTGTTAATGATGGGCTCCTGGTTTGCCCCATCTCTCTAGTTGCACAAACAATTCTGCAATGAATGTCCTTTTACCTGTCCTTTTATGGATGTCCATGAGAGGTTTCTGGGATCTTTGCCCAGGAGTGGGATTGTCAGCTTGTGGGAGACACACATACTCAGTTTCACTAACTGCTATCCCTGTGTTCATTTATTCATCTAAAATGTCGCAGGTCTTATTCTAGGTGCTGGGAATATGGGAGTGGAAAATAGACCAAAAACATTGCTCTCATGTTTATATTTTATGGTGGGGAGTAAACAAAGCTAAATAATGATGGTGATGGATGTTTTGGAGAGAAATAAAGCCAGGAAGGGATAGAGAGAATAGGGGCTGGGCTGCTATTTTAAATGGAATCATCAAGGAAAACCTTACTGAGATGACATCTGGGCAAAGACCTGAAGGAGAAGGGGGAGTGAGCTATCTGAATATCTGGGGGAAGGGTGCTCCAGCTGGGGAAATAGCAAGTGCAAAAGACCCTGCAATTTTGAAACTTCGAGAAATGAGTAGTCAAAAACATATGATAAATTGACCTACAATTTAGTCAAAATACATTTGATTTTCTCAGATAGACTTTAATATTTACAATGTATACTTTTAATTGACTATTACATGCACACATACCCTTGTTTCCAAAGGTATTTAATGAATCTTGATTCTTTAGTAAACCTGTGTGCCTGAAATTCTGGTTAACACCTTAATTCTTAACTAATCTGAAAGCAACTAACTTCAGTCCTCAAATAGCCTGATTGTTTTGGTTGTGGCCATCTTTGATGAAAAGGAGTTATGTGGTAAGACAATAAGCTCGTATTAGGGCTTTAGGTAGAAAGAAAACAAAGCAAAACAAACTTCCAGAGATAATCCTGAGATTTTAAAGATTCTGTGTTTATAGAATCTATTTGCTCTCTCTGCTAGGTCTCTGCAGTGGGTATTTGTGAACCATGTCAAGATCCTGAACGCTCAAAGAAGGATTCAGTTATAGTCAGGACATACTAGAGCTAGAAAGAGTAAAGCCATATTTTTGAAAGACAGAGGGGTCTTGTCATTCTTGAGGCCTTCTTAAATACCCAAGTTTCCCATTACTGGCATGTTTACACAGACTCCTGGCTTGTACCTGAATCGTGTTTTGTGGAGAGGCATGTGTTTCCTGTGCATATCCTTGTCTGATGACTTTTTTTTTTAATTAATAAAGACAGTTCTGCATCCTTTTTTTAAGATTAAGAGCAGGGGTGAACAAAGCCAAGTTGAGGTAAGAAGCCTTGCTTGAGCTGCTATTAACTGAGCAGTTTCTTCTCCAGTGGACCTTAAGTGAAACAAACAGCTACGTGTCATGGAAACAGTAACGCCAAGAATGTTGAATCCATGCACATTAAGGGATTAATTGAGCGTTTTCTGTGAAGTTTATGGTGCTCTCAGAGTTTAAAGTTTTATTAAATTTTTTTGTCACTGTATTGTGAAATTACCGTTTATTATGCTTGCAGGTATATTTTAATCAAGCGATGTGTGCTTTGGAGCAGATGCTGTTTTCTCAGAAGCTTTTAAGGTTTAAATGTGACCATAGGATTCATAATTGTGGAATTTTGATGGTTGTGAATTTTAGAGCAGATATTCTATAAGAAATAGTTGGACTACTTGTCATGATACTTACAACCCCTTTTAAAGCGTGTAGCTATCTTTGGGGTATGTTCGCAGCATGATCATGTCCTTTGTATAAAGAGAGATGTATGATGATGTCTCCTACCTCTCTACCTAACCCTGACACCAGCCTGGAATCCCCATTTCATTAATGGTCTGATGCGTTAGCATAACTGAATCATCTTAAATAGGTGTTGGGAATGCTATTTTTCATTAGAGCATTTATAGTATGTACCTTAATAATAAGATAAATGTTATATAAGACCTGTTATGTGGTATTATTTTTAAATTATGAGCTTCCTTGTTGAATTTTATGATTAATTATGTATTCTGATCTTATTTGGGGGATAAATCTTTAATTTTTGAACTGTAAGGAAACTATGAGAACCAATAACTTTCCATATGAATTAATAAAACCACAGGGTACCTAAGTACTGTCCCTAAAATATTCTCTTGTTCGGCGTATTACAAAACTTAAACTACCTCAAATTGAGACTGAAAGATTCCTGTACCAATCAGCATATTTAAAATTTGGTCTTATTATTTCCTTTAATGGTTTTGTCTACCAGTTACAAAAATAGTCATAGTGATTATCACTCTGTACCATTATCAGAATTTGACATGAGATCACTTGTTTTGGGAACTGCAGACTGAAACCATAGAAACTGTAATATCCAGTTTCCATCGATTAACTGCAAAACATTTAACAATCTTTTTCTTCATCTAGGTACCATTTACATTTACACTATTTGCAGAAAACTGATGATCATAGGCCAGTCTTCCAAGGTATGAAATGTACTGACAAAGTATTTTTTCCCATTTTTCCTTTTGAGGCTTTTAGTTGCACAAATCATTGCATGGTAATAAAAAAAAAAAATTAGTGAATTATCTGATAGTTTATTGTTCTTAGTTTGGCTTTAACAGTGATCATCAAAAAAGTGAAGTATTCATTTTTAATACTTCGTAAAGTATTACCGAAAGGGAATTCCTAAAATTGATAGGTATTCCTCAGTATCTCTCTGTCTTTTAGGTACTCATACTTGTCAAACTGATGCTAAACATTCATCTAGTTCTCTAGGTAGGGTGACCATCTGTTCTGGCTTATCCAGGACCCTCCTGGCGTAATTATTTATGACACCTCCTTTCACTCTTAAAAGCGTCCTACTTTGATGATCAATCATATGGTCACTAATGTCACGCTGTGGAGTTTGAACTTCATTCTGGTTGAAGTGCTTGGACTTTCCTTATAACCCACATGCTAGTTTGATGGATGAAAACCTAAACTCTCTAACCCAGTCATGAAGTGAATTCAAGGGAACCTTTATTTTATGATAAAATCCTCACCTTTGTTTTAGCTTGAAAAAGTTGCTTACACTGCTGTTGAATTGTTGGTACTTTTGTCTGCAGGAGACATATTTAATCCCTGTATTCATTATCCAGTCATTGGAATGTAGGCTAAGACAGAAGAGTATCTTTCCATCGAGACCATCCTGGAGTTGTCACTGGCATCTGAAAACAGTCCTGCTTTCTTCTTTATGACATGTAAAACCTTAGCTCAGATATTCTAGTACTCAAGACAGCTTTTTTCCCCCTTATTTCCCCAAAACATAGCTGAGTATATTAAAAGTTGGCAACACTTAAAAATGGAAACAAAGATATTTTCATGTTCATTGGATAATACAATTGTGTGTTCTCTGTTTTGCTCCTCAAAATAAAAGGCCCTGTTACTGACAGTGACCGAAGCTGTGTGTCAGCTTTTCAAGTGTGAATTAAAATGGGGCCACTCTCCCATGTAAAATATAAATTTAGCCTACAGATGATTCCAACAGTTCTGTTTAGTTCTGGATGATTTCCTAAACATAATTTGCATACTCCTGTTGAATTTGCTGTAGCAACAAACACGACTTCACAGTACCACCAGAGTTTGGTCTGCCACAACATTTGCCTGCCAAATTTAGAAGGACAGAGACATCTGTGTGAATATTTGACTGTTAGTATTTGTATTTGCTAATGCTGGGAGAATTTTAATTTAATGTGAGAGTTATCGTAAAATAATTTCTTATTTATACCCTATTTAAGACATCTCCCTTACCCCCAAATAGCTTTAATTTCTTCCTGACAAAATAAGGGGTACAGGAGGGTGTGCCTGCAGTCCTAGTCTTGTGGGATATGAGTGGGGAGAGTGAGAGATGTGAGAAGTTTGGGGTGGTGAATAGTCCTAAAGTTTGTGCTTGCAGATCAGTATGGGATTCTTTCAGTTTGTTCAATATAATAAATTTCAGGAAAATGAATAATTTTCCCCCAGAGACCCCACCAGTCCCAAGCGGGTCAGTTGATTCCTGAGCTGAGGTTATAGGTCTAAAAGAACTCAAAGGGTCTACTATGTAATGAGGAGAGAGCTTTGGAGATTCGGCCACATCTTGAGTCATCCAGGTTCTGAGTGACCCTAAATCTTTAGCTACCTTAGAATTTAAGTCTGTTTTAGCCTAAGCCAGAAGTAGAAATAGCTACAGGATCCTCAGGGCTTTCTTGGTGTCACTCCAGTGTCATCTAACCTCCCATAGATAGAGGATTTGACATTATGACTACATTTATTGTTGTTGAATCCCTCTTGAGTGCTAGCTACTGTGCTTAGAACTTGAATTAAGTATAACACCCTCCACAGGAGATATATTTAACCCCTGTATTAATTGTCTAGTCATTGGAATATAAGCCAAGATGGGAGGTTGGTCTTATGATGTTGGTGTTATCATCATGATCGTGGGAAATTAATGTTTACTGAATACCTATGTGCTGCTAGGCACTTTCTATGTATTAGCTCATCTAAACTCCACGTCACTGCTTTGAGGAAGGCACTATTACTCCCATCTTACAGATAAGGAAGCTGAGGCTCAGAAAGTTTGATCTGCTCAAGATTGCTCACTTAGAGGTGTAGCTGGGGCAGGACCCAGTGCCATGCCAGGCTGCCTATTATTAGATTAGCATATGTCTGTCGGCTAAATTTAATCTTGGAGGACCCATCCTATTTTTGTTTACCTACCCAAACAGAGGAGCTACGTGGGAGGGCTTGATACTTTCTGACACAAACCTGTATTCCTAAAGAGATCTTGGTGACCAAGAGTGACAGGGGCTCTTCCCCAGGTACAGGTCATCAGCCTAAGTTTAGGGAATGGAGGGAGATCAGATTTCTGAAAGCTCTTCCCTAAAGACACATGACGGCTTTGCTTTGTTTCTAATATAATCTGCAGTTTGTTCTGTGGCTTTTAAATCTGCAATACAGTACTTTTTAAACCTTTAAGAAGTTAGTAGACTTGATTCATTCAGAGACCACTGATTTCTGTTTCATTTTGCTATAATAGTGACATAGTTTGTTAAAATATGTGGCTTGAACAGTTATTGTTAAATTACTCCAGATACTATTACATAAACATTAAATCCAAACTTTCAAATGCTTCCTGGGACACTTTCCCAATATAAAAGTTGATATAAATGATGCTGCAGTGCCATCCTGTGGCTGATCTGATTAATTCTGTGCTTCATAATCAGCACCTGAGCCATGCTCTTACTGGGGCCTTTTTTTTAGATATGTGTATAATTTGTTTTTTTCAGAGATTTTTTTTTAATGAAAAGAGCATCCATGCTGTAATTATTCATTTTTTTGTTAGTAATAGAAACAATTCTTCCTAACTTTCAAGGGCAAGAAAAAAATTACAAATAAGAGTCAATCTTTGGAAATGGCTTTCATTTCTTTACCTGAATGTTGATTTTCAGAGTCCTATCTGGCTTTTGGAGCACTTCTTCCCTTTGTCAGGGCTGCACTTTGTAGCAGAAAGACCACTGAGTTTGGAGTCTGCAGACCTGAGTTATGCTCCAGCTCTATAGTTTAACTGGCAGTTTAGCCTCCGGGAGTCAGATTAGGTTCCTTTCTCGATCCCTTCTGGCTCTAAAATCCGTGATTTAGGTTTTGTGATTCCGAGTCTACAGCCCAAACCAAAATAATGTGAGCAACTGTTGACAGAAACAGTTTGTATTTTGAAGTATGGAATTTCAAATACCAGGAATCCAAGTCAGTTTTTCCTGGTGTGAATTTAAGTGGGAATTTACATGGGCTTTATCTCATACCTGCCAAGCCACAGGAATCCAAATGCAAAACCCGAAGTAAGTGTTGTTAGGGAGCAGCAAGTGTGAGCAAAATTCACGAGTTTTTGGTGAGGCTTAATTCTGTATGGTTAACAGTGTGACAAGATTAGCAAACAAGCAGCAACAACAAAGGCAGCAGCAAATAGTCTTAGCTGATTTAGTAGAGGCAGTGTCCAGAGCCAGGGACTGAGAGTTTCTTTGTATTGTGGTCTAGTCCTGTATGCTAAAGGGACATTGGCAATCTGGAGCAAAGCCAGAGAAGACCAACCATGATGGAGAAAGGAAGTGCAATTTGGTGAGGTGTAGAAGTGCTGGGGGATATTTGTTCTGGGCAGAGACTGTGGGCGGGGCCAGGCTGCATAGATGTTTTCAACTTCTTGGAAGGCTGTAATTTGGAAATGAGTTTTGCATTGTTTTGTGCTGTTTCAGAAAGCATGACTAGGACAAATGCACTGGAGGGACAGCAAGGAGGATTTCATTTCAGATTAAGAGAGTGCTTTTCATGGCTAAAATTATCTTCCAATGCCACGTGGCATGTTCCTGATTACGGGAGATAGGGGATTGGGCAGGGAAGCTGTGAAGCATCAGGTGGTAGCGTTTGGTGACATTGGTGGGGATCCAGTTAGCATGACTTTACTTTCAGTTGTTTGATTGTGTGATTGGTTAACTATTTCCATATTTGGCACCATGAGCTCCTACTTTTCAATAAAGGACAGTCAACTACTATTTATCGTATATTAGGTATATGCCAGATAAAGTTCTAGGAGCTGGGGATACAGTGGTAAACAAGACAGATAAAGTGCCTTCCCTAAAGGAACTTAGATTTTACATTTCTTGGGGGAGCTTACATCCCAGTAGATAGGAAGGAATATTACAATTCTGTGTCAAACCTGATATACTTCCACAAGTTTCTTTTTCTGTAATCAAAACTGACTAGACCATAGAGAATCCTGGCCTTTCAGACTTCTTCCTGCTCTTAGATTTCCACTGAGCTGCTTGCACGTGTTACGTACACGGCCTTTGAAGTCTCAAAGATGGTAATAGAGTTTGAATACTATCAGTGTTTTACCCAGTTTTACGATTAAATACAATGCCCATTCTGGTGAGTTTGCTATATATACATGAAGCTCTTGGTTCTTTGTGATGATTGCTTTTTCAAGACGGATTAATTACTACGGACATATTTTTCCTTAATTTCCTCAATTATTGAAGGCCTGCTTTGGTTTTTGGAAGAGGGACTCTATTTTGCTGTCCCAAAATTTTATCATTATTTTCTTACAAACCTAGAATGCTGGTTAGCTTGCCCACACTTGGCTCTGCTGACTTTAAAACGTTCTGTTACATTCATTTAATAATACTTGAGAGTATCAGCTATGTACCTGGCACTATGCTATGCTAGTAATACAGAAGTGAATAAGGCATTGTTCCTATTTTCAAAGAGGTCACAGTCTAGCTTTGGAATTGCACATGTGAACATATTAATGTAATTGAGTGTGCCATGTGATATATATACTTTTATAAAATATGTGTAAATATCAGATACAAATACATATACACATACAATCCAAATACAAACCCCCCAGTAGGGGCAATGCTCATTTCTCTCTAGGAGCATTCGAGAAGGCTTGTTCTTCAAGCATTAGTTCTCTTCTTCCTTCTCTTCCTTTTCCACCTCCTTTACCTCCTCTACTGCCTTTTCACCTCCTCCATCTCCTCTCCTTCTTCCTCTTTCACCTCTTAAGATACTTAGAGTATCTTAAGATACTTAAGATACTCTAGAATTATTTATTATTATTATAATATGTGAAGTGTCCACCGACGCACTTCCTTCTTATGTTAAATCAAGTGAAAGGCAATCTTAGCAAATTATACTTTGGACTTTTAGAATATTTTTGAAGACAGGAAAAAAGTTGAAAAATTTAACTGCATTGTCAAATAGTATTTCTGAGTATAAAGTTTGTGGGAAGAATGTGTAAAAAAGGATTATCAGTGAATTTGTGGGAAAAAGTCGTTCAGCTAGAACACAGGAGACTGTGTTCCTGTAGTTAAACCACTAACAATGATGATCATTTTCCCCTCATTTTCCTTCAAATTGTTCCTTGATTCTCGTAACGCTGGGGATAGGTACCACTGTGGAGTGCTAATCATGTGCCCCAAACCATCCTAGCACTTTATCTAAAACAACACTGCTGTGATGTGAAAAAATACCCATTTTATATGAGAAAATTTAGACCTAGAGAGGTTAAAGTAACATACTACTAAGTGGTAAAATTGGGATTAAATCCCAGGTCTATTTTATTCTAATCTTGGACTGTTTCTACTGGCATCATAGGCCCTAGGCTGTTACCTTTTTTATTTCCTTTACCCTCCTATTCCAGTCTACTTTTGGAATTATATACTGGTTTCAGGCCAGAACATAATGATAACATTATTTGGTGCTAGTTCCTAGGTCATTATTGATACTTAATAAATATTAACAATGACTTGAGTTCAGAGGGCAACTGAAGGAATTAAGAAGGAAAATATCCTAAAATGGGTAATTTAAGATTTTGAGTTCACCAATTAGTTTTGCTGTTTATATGCTTAATTTTTTTCTTAGGTTGTTATTTCTCTATGATAGTTTTGGTTTAAGTAGCTAGCAATTTGTGGTCATAAATTATAACTTAATCATATTACATAAATTCATCATGGTTAGCTTAAAATGAAAATAAATTCAGTTGTGCCTGTCTTTCTTTCTCAGGCCTTAGAATATCTCCTGTGGGCTAGTATGTGTATGGAATCCTCGGTGCCACTCCTGGCCATCAGGTACCTGACCTGGAGGGCTACTCTGTATGCTGCTGTTTGCCAGTGTTACTATGACTGTCAAGCTGGAATTCATGGAGAGGTATGCAACTTGGCGATTCTGAGGATTCCCGTATTTTAAAATACAACTTATTGAGGGTTTTCTCCTTTAGATGTCTGGCAAGAAAAAAAAAGAATTGAAAGGAAACAAAGATAAAAGTTCAGAAATTTGCTTGGTGTCTCTGTTCCGTCGATACCTCTCTCCACTTTCTGCTTTTTCCTTTATTCTCTATTGATTTTCACAGCTTTCTTATATTTTTCCCTTGTCATTTTATTCTTCTTTTATTTTTCCCTTGTCATTTTGTTCTTCTATGCAGGCCACTCACTGTCCCGTTTATTTTTGTATTCCATACCACCTATTATCCATTTATCTTGCTTTCTTCTGTTTTTAGCCACCATTTGATACACTCTGTTCCTTGTTTTTCCTCTTTTTCTCTATATCTTTTAGATTTAATACTTGAAATGTAACTTGCTGGTCAGGGCTTTTCCTGGCCTATGGAGCATCTCTGTGTATATTTTAAAAGGTGCTCTCTTCAGGGACACAGGCTGTGACTTGGTCAGTGGTTGGAGCCTTAATGAGAAGTAGACAGGCAGCCCTTCCTTTTGGTCAGTGCATCTCTGCACAGGGCGCATGGCTTGGTGAGTGCAACACAGGATAGAGTTCAGCCCTCACTCCACTCCTTGACCAGGATCTTGTACAGGACACAGCTTTCACAGCTCTACAAATACTTGTTTCTTATTTGAGACATAAAAACAGGATCATCTGGCAAGTTAATGGTTCCTTTGCATTCTTCCTGCCCAAATTAATTCTGAGTGGTTGCATGGTAGTGGCCCAAGGCAGGGGATTAGCCTAATTAAACCTGTACGTAGTCTAGAAACTACTCACCATATATATAGTCCATTTTCATGTACTAGTGGTGGTATATTTAGTTCTATAGCAATTAAAATTATCAGGGAGTATTTTTGACTATTTGATTTCTATTGAAATTCTTTATTGGAAATTTTAACCCTTCATATATGTTTATGTTGCGATTTAGAAACATCATCAGGAAAAGTTACAAATTGTATAGGAAATTTTCAAAGATTGCTAAAATAAATTGTATGAATTAAACTCTTGTTATTATCATTAGAATATTCTAATAATGGTGATCTGATTAATTAATAAGCAAGCCTGCCTCTTTCCTTCCTTAGATATTTATCAAATACCCCCTCTATGCTTTGTATTGGAGATACAGAAATGAATAAGACCCTTTAAGGACCCCACAGTTTAGTGGGCAGTGTGAACAGTTGAGTAGGTAGTTATATAACACAGCGTGTTGTGGTAGGAAGTTAGGATCTGAGGAGAGCACTGAGGGTTGTTTGTGTGTGTGTGTGTGTGTGTGTGTGTGTGTGTGTGTGTGTGTGTGTGAATGTGTGTGGGTGCATGCAGTGCCAGAGAAGTGATCCCTTATATTAAGCTACTCTTTAACCCAGAATTGTTTTCCTTGCTTTTTCGAATTTCTTAAATCATAAAGATAGCTTATATGTCAGTTATTAGATATATAGGGTTTAATGGCTATAGAGACATAGAGTTTTTTTTTTTATTAATTAAAAAAAGAATTAACAAAACAATTAGAAATCATTCCAATCTACGTGTACAATCAGTAATTCTTAATAACATCACATAGTTGCATATTCATCATTTCTTAGTACATTTGCATCGATTTAGAAAAAGAAATAAAAAGACAACAGAATAAGAATTAAAACAATAATAGAAAGAAAAAAAAACAAAAAAAACAAAAACAAAAAACCTATACCTCACATGCAGCTTCATTCAGTGTTTTAACATAATTGCATTACAATTGGGTAGTATTGTGCTGTCCATTTCTGAGTTTTTATATCCAGTCCCGTTGTACAGTCTGTATCCCTTCATCTCCAATTATCCCTTCTCTCTTTTTTTTTTTTTTTTTAATTAACGGAAAAAAAAGAAATTAACCCAACATTTAGAGATCATACCATTCTACACATGCAATCATTAATTCTTAACATCATCACATAGATGCATGATCATCATTTCTTAGTACATTTGCATTGGTTTAGAAGAACTAGCAACATAACCAAAAAAGATATAGAATGTTAATATAGAGAAAAAAATAAAAGTAATAATAGTAAAATCAAAACAAAACAAAACAAAACAAAACAAAAACCTATAGCTCAGATGCAGCTTCATTCAGTGTTTTAACATGATTACTTTACAATTAGGTATTATTGTGCTGTCCATTTTTGAGTTTTTGTATCTAGTCCTGTTGCACAGTCTGTATCCCTTCAGCTTCAATTACCCATTGTCTTACCCTGTTTCTAACTCCTGCTGAACTCTGTTACCAATGACATATTTCAAGTTTATTCTCGAATGTCCGTTCACATCAGTGGGACCATACAGTATTTGTCCTTTAGTTTTTGGCTGGATTCACTCAGCATAATATTCTCTAGGTCCATCCATGTTATTACATGGTTCATAAGTTTATCTTGTCTTAAAGCTGCATAATATTCCATCGTATGTATATACCACAGTTTGTTTAGCCACTCTTCTGTTGATGGAGATTTTGGCTGTTTCCATCTCTTTGCAATTGTAAATAATGCTGCTATAAACATTGGTGTGCAAATGTCCGTTTGTGTCTTTGCCCTTAAGTCCTTTGAGTAGATACCTAGCAATGGTATTGCTGGGTCGTATGGCAATTCTATATTCAGCTTTTTGAGGAACCGCCAAACTGCCTTCCACAGTGGTTGCACCCTTTGACATTCCCACCAACAGTGGATAAGTGTGCCTCTTTCTCCGCATCCTCTCCAGCACTTGTCATTTTCTGTTTTGTTGATAATGGCCATTCTGGTGGGTGTGAGATGATATCTCATTGTGGTTTTGATTTGCATTTCTCTAATGGCCAGGGACATTGAGCATCTCTTCATGTGCCTCTTGGCCATCCGTATTTCCTCTTCTGAGAGGTGTCTGTTCAAGTCTTTTTCCCATTTTGTAATTGGGTTGGCTGTCTTTTTGTTGTTGAGATGAACAATCTCTTTATAAATTCTGGATACTAGACCTTTATCTGATATATCATTTCCAAATATTGTCTCCCATTGTGAAGGCTGTCTTTCTACTTTCTTGATGAAGTTCTTTGATGCACAAAAGTGTTTAATTTTGAGGAGTTCCCATTTATTTATTTCCTTCTTCAGTGCTCTTGCTTTAGGTTTAAGGTCCATAAAACCGCCTCCAGTTGTAAGATCCATAAGATATCTCCCAACATTTTCCTCTAACTGTTTTATGGTCTTAGACCTAATGTTTAGATCTTTGATCCATTTTGAGTTAACTTTTGTATAGGGTGTGAGAGATGGGTCTTCTTTCATTCTTTTGCATATGGATATCCAGTTCTCTAGGCACCATTTATTGAAGAGACTGCTCTGTCCCAGGTGAGTTGGCTTGACTGCCTTATCAAAGATCAAATGTCCATAGATGAGAGGGTCTATATCTGAGCACTCTATTCGATTCCATTGGTCGATATATCTATCTTTATGCCAATACCATGCTGTTTTGACCACTGTGGCTTCATAATATGCCTTAAAGTCAGGCAGTGCGAGACCTCCAGCTTCGTTTTTTTTCCTCAAGATGTTTTTAGCAATTCGGGGCACCCTGCCCTTCCAGATAAATTTGCTTATTGGTTTTTCTATTTCTGAAAAATAAGTTGTTGGGATTTTGATTGGTATTGCATTGAATCTGTAAATCAATTTAGGTAGGATTGACATCTTAACTATATTTAGTCTTCCAATCCATGAACACGGTATGCCCTTCCATCTGTTTAGGTCTTCTGTGATTTCTTTTAGCAGTTTTTTGTAGTTTTCTTTATATAGGTTTTTTGTCTCTTTAGTTAAATTTATTCCTAGGTATTTTATTCTTTTAGTTGCAATTGTAAATGGGATTCGTTTCTTGATTTCCCCCTCAGCTTGTTCATTACTAGTGTATAGAAATGCTACAGATTTTTGAATGTTGATCTTGTAACCTGCTACTTTGCTGTACTCATTTATTAGCTCTAGTAGTTTTGTTGTGGATTTTTCCGGGTTTTCGACGTATAGTATCATATCGTCTGCAAACAGTGATAGTTTTACTTCTTCCTTTCCAATTTTGATGCCTTGTATTTCTTTTTCTTGTCTAATTGCTCTGGCTAGAACCTCCAACACAATGTTGAATAATAGTGGTGATAGTGGACATCCTTGTCTTGTTCCTGATCTTAGGGGGAAAGTTTTCAATTTTTCCCCATTGAGGATGATATTAGCTGTGGGTTTTTCATATATTCCCTCTATCATTTTAAGGAAGTTCCCTTGTATTCCTATCTTTTGAAGTGTTTTCAACAGGAAAGGATGTTGAATCTTGTCGAATGCCTTCTCTGCATCAATTGAGATGATCATGTGATTTTTCTGCTTTGATTTGTTGATATGGTGTATTACGTTAATTGATTTTCTTATGTTGAACCATCCTTGCATACCTGGGATGAATCCTACTTGGTCATGATGTATAATTCTTTTAATGTGTTGTTGGATACGATTTGCTAGAATTTTATTGAGGATTTTTGCATCTGCATTCATTAGAGAGATTGGTCTGTATTTTTCTTTTTTTGTAATATCTTTGCCTGGTTTTGGTATGAGGGTGATGTTGGCTTCATAGAATGAATTAGGTAGTTTTCCCTCCACTTCGATTTTTTTGAAGAGTTTGGAGAGAATTGGTACTAATTCTTTCTGGAACGTTTGGTAGAATTCACATGTGAAGCCATCTGGTCCTGGACTTTTCTTTTTAGGAAGCTTTTGAATGACTAATTCAATTTCTTTACTTGTGATTGGTTTGTTGAGGTCATCTATGTCTTCTTGAGTCAAAGTTGGTTGTTCATGTCTTTCCAGGAACCCGTCCATTTCCTCTAAATTGTTGTATTTATTAGCGTAAAGTTGTTCATAGTATCCTGTTATTACCTCCTTTATTTCTGTGAGGTCAGTAGTTATGTCTCCTCTTCCATTTCTGATCTTATTTATTTGCATCCTCTCTCTTCTTCTTTTTGTCAATCTTGCTAAGGGCCCATCAATCTTATTGATTTTCTCATAGAACCAACTTCTGGCCTTATTGATTTTCTCTATTGTTTTCATGTTTTCAATTTCATTTATTTGTGCTCTAATCTTTGTTATTTCTTTCCTTTTGCTTGCTTTGGGGTTAGCTTGCTGTTCTTTCTCCAGTTCTTCCAAATGGATAGTTAATTCCTGAATTTTTGCCTTTTCTTCTTTTCTGATATAGGCATTTAGAGCAATAAATTTCCCTCTTAGCACTGCCTTTGCTGCGTCCCATAAGTTTTGATATGTTGTGTTTTCATTTTCATTCGCCTCGAGGTATTTGCTAATTTCTCTTGCAATTTCTTCTTTGACCCAGTCGTTGTTTAGGAGTGTGTTGTTGAGCCTCCACGTATTTGTGAATTTTCTGGCACTCTGCCTATTATTGATTTCCAACATCATTCCTTTATGGTCCGAGAAAGTGTTGTGTAAGATTTCAATCTTTTTAAATTTGTTAAGACTTGCTTTGTGACCCAGCATATGGTCTATCTTTGAGAATGATCCATGAGCACTTGAGAAAAAGGTGTATCCTGCTGTTGTGGGATGTAATGTCCTATAAATGTCTATTAAGTCTAGTTCATTTATAGTAATATTCAGATTCTCTATTTCTTTGTTGATCCTCTGTCTAGATGTTCTGTCCCTTGATGAGAGTGGTGAGTTGAAGTCTCCAACTATTATGGTATATGAGTCTATTTCCCTTTTCAGTGTTTGCAGTATATTCCTCACGTATTTTGGGGCATTCTGATTCGGTGCGTAAATATTTATGATTGTTATGTCTTCTTGTTTAATTGTTCCTTTTATTAGTATATAGTGTCCTTCTTTGTCTCTTTTAACTGTTTTACATTTGAAGTCTAATTTGTTGGATATTAGTATAGCCACTCCTGCTCTTTTCTGGTTGTTATTTGCATGAAATATCTTTTCCCAACCTTTCACTTTCAACCTATGTTTATCTTTGGGTCTAAGATGTGTTTCCTGTAGACAGCATATAGAAGGATCCTGTTTTTTAATCCATTCTGCCAATCTATGTCTTTTGATTGGGGAATTCAGTCCATTGACATTTAGTGTTATTACTGTTTGGATAATATTTTCCTCTAACATTTTGCCTTTTGTATTATATATATCATATCTGATTTTCCTTCTTTCTACACTCTTTTCCATATCTCTCTCTTCTGTCTTTTTGTATCTGACTCTAGTGCTCCCTTTAGTATTTCTTGTAGAGCTGGTCTCTTGGTCACAAATCTTTCAGTGACTTTTTGTCTGAGAATGTTTTAATTTCTCCCTCATTTTTGAAGGATAATTTTGCTGGATATAGGAGTCTTGGTTGGCAGTTTTTCTCTTTTAGTATTTTAAATATATCATCCCACTGTCTTCTAGCTTCCATGGTTTCTGCTGAGAAATCTACACAAAGTCTTATTGGGTTTCCCTTGTATGTAATGGATTGTTTTTCTCTTGCTGCTTTCAAGATCTTCTCTTTCTCTTTGACCTCTGACATTCTAACTAGTAAGTGTCTTGGAGAACGCCTATTTGGGTCTAATCTCTTTGGGGTGCGCTGCACTTCTTGGATCTGTAATTTTAGGTCTTTCATAAGAGTTGGGAAATTTTCAGTGATAATTTCTTCCATTAGTTTTTCTCCTCCTTTTCCCTTCTCTTCTCCTTCTGGGACACCCACAACATGTATATTTGTGCGGTTCATATTGTCCTTGAGTTCCCTGATACCCTGTTCAAATTTTTCCATTCTTTTCCCTTTAGTTTCTGTTTCTTTTTGGAATTCAGATGTTCCATCCTCCAAATCACTAATTCTATCTTCTGTCTCTTTAAATCTATCATTGTAGCTATCCATTATTTTTTCTATGTTTGCTACTTTATCCTTCACTTCCATAAGTTCTGCGATTTGTTTTTTCAGTTTTTCTATTTCTTCTTTATGTTCAGCCCATGTCCTCTTCATGTCCTCCCTCAATTTATCGATTTCATTTTTGAAGAGGTTTTCCATTTCTGTTCGTATATTCAGCATTAGTTGTCTCAGCTCTTGTGTCTCATTTGAGCTATTGGTTTGTTCCTTTGACTGAGCCATATTCTCAATCTTTTGAGCGTGGACAGTTATCTTCTGCTGCTGGCGTCTGGGCATTTATTCAGATTTCTCTTGGTGTTGGACCCAGCAAGGTTGTAATATTTTTCTGTGAAATCTCTGGGTTCTGTTTTTCTTATCCTGCCCAGTAGGTGGCGCTCGTGGCACACGTTTGTCTGCGGGTCCCACCAGTAAAAGGTGCTGTGGGACCTTAAACTTTGGAAAACTCTCGCCGTCCTGGGGGTTCGCTAGCCGAAGCGGCTTGAGCCGGCCCGGGGTCCGAACGCAGGGAGGGTGTCCGAACGCAGGGAGGGTTGCTGGTCGCCGCAGCCAGGGAAAGAGCCCGTCCGAATTTCCTAGTCGGCCCTGGGCAACAAGCGTGGCGGGAGGGCGCCAGCGGCAGCGGCCCGCCCGAGAGAGTGCACGTTCCCCGGGAGTCACGGGTTTGGAAGGGGCCTCCCCCACCCGTCACCGTTCTCCGCGGCCTGGGGGTTTCCGATCCAATTCTCTCAGTTGGGCCGGGGGGCCGCGCGTGGTGTGGGCGCCAGCCGGCTTGGTTTCAGGGGACCACCTCTCCAATTCTCCCAGCCGGCCCGGGAAGGGGGAAGGGAGTAACTCCGGCCGCTTGCCACCCCGCCCGGTAAGGCCCGCGCGCCTCAGCGATCTCACCCGAGCTGCTTCTCTCAGCCAGCCAGCCGTTCCAGGATCGAGACATAGAGTTTTCATTTAGGAGATGAAAGACTGGATAGCCACGGTATTACAATATAAAGGAGTCAATAACAGCCTAGAATTTAATTCACAGATTAAATCAAATGTCTAGAAGAATAAAACATATCATCTTTGATTCATTTTTAATCGCTATACCCTTACTTATTGTGAATCACATTTATTTTAATTCCATATAGGCATTTGCTCGGCGTGCATTAGCCAAAATTGATGAGTTGAGACAACTGGAATTAATGAGTTCCTCACAATCAGAGGAAGAATCCAGAAGATACTATAGAGAGGCCACAATAAAGGTATAACAATTTTATGAGATTAAAAGAAAATTGCTGCACTCTGCAGGTGATCAAGTATCTTAGTAGTTGGGAAGTGTATGTCCTTGTTACTTCATGTATAATTTTTCTTTTTGAGGCAGATGGCAGTGATGATCTTCAAAAGAGGAGTATTTGAATCGAGAAGAAAAAACAAGTCTTTCTTTAGACCAAAGATAAGGGTTAACATAAGGGAAGTACAAACTGTAAGTCTAAGAATACCTTCTCTATTTAAGACTCTGTGGGATATGTGCTATATACCTCTGTATCTTTTAAAGTCTTGTCACTAAATATTAAATCCTGCCCCCAGTTCTTTGCACCAGTGGGCAAATATAGAGAAGAATGCTTTTCCCTGTTTGGACATGGCCTTACTTCATCCCTTTCTCAAAACCTTTGTGCCTTCATCTAATAGGTTTTGTAATTTGAAAAGGAGAAGAGGCTGTAGAAGGCCTGGGAAAGATACAAACGAACAGGCATCTGCATAGTTCTGCATAGGCCTTTGACTTTGACTGTTAGTGTTAGCTTAGAAGGCTTTGAGGTTGGAGACCTCATCTCATCAGTTTCAGGTTTTACTTTTGGAAGTGTTCAGAAACTAGGTTATACTATAGCATACCCCCCACCTCTTAGTGGCTTAAAATGACAATATATTTCCCATTTGAGTGATACGTCCTTGTAGTTGGCAGGGAGCTCTGCTGTGATAGCTGCCCAGGGCCAGGCTGAGGAACAGCCCTCAGTTTGAAGATTGCTGGTTGTTCTGCCAGAGGGAAAAAGAGAGCAGTGGTGGCTCCCCTACAGGCAGTAATTCTCAGCATGGAAGTCTCTCTCCCCACCTGTCATAACTGGTCAGCTGGCCTCTTCTGACCACAGGGGCTGCCTTTGTCCAACAGTGCGAGGGACCCCTACGGGGAGGAAGTGGGAAGTAGTTCTTATATCCTTTCCCCACTCTCTCCCTTTGCTTTTCTGACTCTCGGAATATATGGTATATGTTTTTAGAAAAAAAAAATGTTTAGTGAGTATTTCTTATTGGAAATAGTTAACATTCCTTTCTTATAGTGTCATACTAATTAGCTTGGTATATTTTGCAGAATGTCCTGATTTATATGTTTATATGCTTTATATGAAGGCTCAGTTGTCTATGTCTAAGAAGGTCCCCCCTGTCCTGATGGCCATGTACCCTCTTCTGAGAGCTTCTACATAGGGACTGAAAATGCTGGGGAGGGGAAGATGAGCCGTATTTGACAGAAGAGGTATGGAATCTCAGAACCTGGAAGGAATTTTAGAAACCGTCTGGTTCAATCCTTTTCTATTACCAATGGGGAACATAAGCCTCAGAGTATTTAAGTCACTGGCTCAAGGTCACAAAGCAAGCTGCTGGCAGAGCTGGAGCCTGACCCTGATGTCCACACTCCTAAATCCAGTGCTTTCCCCCTACACCAAGGGCTGCTGTTCTCTTTCCTCACTTCTTGTGGTACTTAGGAGTAGTTATTATTATTAAAATAAATCGTAATATTTGGGCATAGTAGCTCTCTGTTGATACTTAGTATGACTATGATATACCTTTTGCTGAGCCTGAAAATATATTTTATATGTCCCTTTTAAATCATGTCCCTTGCTGGCCAATAGTGTATATAATAGGCAGTTTCTTGGATGAGCATTTGAACTACCTGCATCTAGTACTGCTAAGTAGTAATGTTGTGGTCTTTTTAAGAGAGCAGGAGACACTTTTTTTTTCTTACCAGCAGTTTTTTTTTTTTGAGCAAGCCAAATTTAAATATCTAAAGCTGCAAAACTGGATAGCTACTGTGTTACAAGTCATTATCAACCTAGAGTTTAGTTTGCAGATTAAATCAAAGGTCTAAGATAATAAGACATACTGCCTTGATACTATATTTTAGGGTTTGATTTGTCAAATTATTATATTAAGATTTGACTTATAGTCAACTTGTTACCAAAATGTTTAAAACTCCAGATATTATGTTACAAAATACATTTATTTCTGATTTCCTTAAGATAATTCTTATGTGGAAAAATGTTGTGGTGGTATATATTTTTAGAAAAAAAATGTTTAGTGAGTATTTCTTATTGAAAATAGTTAACATTCCTTTCTTATAGTGTCATACTAATTACCTTGGTATATTTTACAGAATGTCCTGCTTTATATGTATGAAATAATTTTATTTCATTTCTATTAAAGAAAGTAATGTTCAGTATGCCTTAACTCTGTTTTCTAAAATGTTTTTGTGTTTGTTTATCAATTGTCAACTCAGAATAAATCATTTTGACTTCCACAGGACTCTTTTAAAAGACTATTAATTAATACTCCCCTAGTGATCAACGATTTAGTGATTCATTTAGTGAATATTTCTTAAGTACTTATTATGTGAACAAGATAGATTGAGAAATTATATAATAAAAAAGCAAAATAATTATAATTTGTGTTGGTGGGGATTAAATGAGTTACGGGAAAAGCCCTTAGAATGTTCTTAGCATGTAGGAGGTCCTCATGTTAGTTATTATTTATTATTCATTCATTCATTCAACAGCCATATACTGGATGCCTACTGTCATTCCAAATATGGCAGAGTATAGAAAAGACCAAGTCTATAGAAAAGACCAAGTCTCACTCCTGTCTTTTTGAATGATTTCGGAATAATGGGCAGGATTTGGCTGGCCAGGGAGAATAGAATAGGGGAAAACATTCTAAATAATGGACCAGAGCATGATCATAGCTTGAAGCAGGAATAAGCAAAGTTTGTTGTAGGTTAATGAGAAACTGAGCTAGCTGCCTTGGGTAAAGTATATTATGTCGGGTAGATGAGTAGATGTCATGGAGGTCAGAGTATTTAGAGGTGGAACAGACTGTTGGGCATCATCACATTCAGTCTTTCAGCCTTTCTGGCAGTTTTAAAGATCATATAATATCCTATGTAGTATGTGTACAACATTTTATCTAATAATTTTGTTATTTTAATTTTAGTTGTTTCCATTTTTTTTGCTATATTAATATTGACAATTAACATCTTTAGGTACAGTATTTTTTCTTTTATTTTTTGTGGGTAAAATTTGAGGTGTGTGATTACTGAATCAAAGGATATGCATTAGTTTCTTAGGGCTGCTGAAGCAAATGACCACAAATTGGGTGGCTTAAAATGACACATTAATTCTCTCACAGTTCTGAAGTCTAGCAGTGCAAAATCAAGACGTCCCTCACAGGGCCTGCGCCCTCCAGAAGCAGAGGGTTTCTACCCCTCCTTGCTTTTCCTTGGCTTCCGCTGATTCTTGGCACTCCTTGGTGTCCCGTGGCTTCCGCTGGTTCTCGGCACTCCTTGGTGTCCCGTGGCTTGCAGATTCTCCGCTCCAGTCTCTGCCTCTGGCTTCATTGGCTTTCTCTGTGTGTCTCTGTGTCCTCTCCTCTTTTTATGAGGAGACCAGTCACTGGATTTAGGGTCTCCCCTCATTCAGTATGACTTTACCTTAACTAATTAAATCTGTAAAAACTCAGTTTCCAAATTAAGTCATATTTTGAGGTTCCAGATAGACATGAATTTTTGGAGGACACTGTTCAACCCACTAGAGTGCATAAAGACCTTTATTTCTCTAGATATATATTGCCAAATTAATTTCCAAAAATGGGTACTCCTACTCTATAATTTTTTGATAATTCAAGTTTTCATAAAATGGCTTGTCATTTTAGGTTCATTTCTTTGATCCAACCTTTCCTTCTATTTGTGTTTCTTTTGCTGTGAATTATCTTTCACTCTGACCATGTATCTGCTAGAGATTTTAATTTTCAAATTATATTTGTATGAGTTCATTATTTTTATAGACATTAATATTTTACTTGCCATGCTTGACAATCTTTTGCTCTTCTTATTATTTTAGCTTTAATTATTAATTTATAGAGCTTTTAAATATTTATATTAAAAAAAGTCTCATAGTGTTTTGGTTTGTTAAAGCTGCTGGAAATGAAATGAAATGGCTTTTAAAAATGGAATTTACTCAGTTATAAGTTCATGGCTCTAAGGCCATAAGAATGTCCAAACTAAGACTTCCAGGGAAAGATAATTGACTCAGGAAAAGCCGATGTGTCTGGAATAGCTCTGTCACCTAGGAAGGCAAGTGGCCAGCCTCTGCTAGTCCTTTGGCTTCTGGTTTCAAACAGCTTTTCCGGAGATGCTTTCTTTCTGCAGTGTCTGAAAAGAAAGGTTAAATCTGGGTCTTGTGTTGGCTCTGGAGCTTTTGCCAAAATAATTCCCTCTTAAAGGACTTCAGTAGGTAGATTAAGATCCACTTTGAATGAGCAGAGATACATCTCCATGGAAACAACATAATCATAAAGATCCCATCCAACAATATTGAGTCAGGATTAAAGAACATGGCTTTTCTGGCATACTCAACAGTTTCAAACCAGCACACATAGTTATTAGTTTTTAAACAGCTCTGATAAATATTCTACTCTACTTTCTGATAGTTTTTCTGTGATATTTTTAAAATTGCTTTCACACTTAAATCCACATGGGATTTGCCATTCCTATTGTACACTTAAAATTATTATAAAGTTTATAATGCTGTTTTTTTTTTTTTTTTTTTAAAGGAAAGACAGAGAGAAGGAAGGAAGGATAGAAGGAAGGAAGGAAGGAAGAAAGGGAAACATTTCCAAACATTTTCTTGCTTTATTGTATTTTGTTTTTCCGTTTTTGTTACATGGGCTGGGGCCGGGAATCGAACCGAGGTCCTCCGGCATAGCAGGCAAGCACTTTGCCCGCTGAGCCACCGCGGCCCACCCCAATGCTGTTTTAATATATATATTTTAAAGCTTTGTTTTAACCTGGAGAATATTTTTTTTAAAGGGAAATTTATTATATTGCAAGTTTGCAGTTCTAAGCCTGTGAAAATGTCAAAATTAAAGCAAGGGTATAGACGTGTCCAATCTAAGGCATCCAGGGAAAGATACCTTGGTTCAAGAAGGCCGATGAGATTCAGGGATCTCTCTCAACTGGAAAGGCACATGGCAAACCTTAACCTAGATAATATTTTTAAGAATAAGTTCTTAACTCTGTTTGTAAGGAGAGAGAGGGCAAGACATGAAATTCGCATTTTATTGAGGTTTTAATATGTTATTTAACCTATGGATTGGAAAGCCTGAGAAGCTAATGAGTGAGGACGTTGGTATTTGGGGGAAAATAATACGAGGCTGTTTATTCCTGGTTTTGTTTTTCTATTTCTCTGACCTTGCCCCAAGAAGAGGAAAGAAGCAAGGAAATCATGGGGAAATATTGCTGGTATCTTTTAGCTGGACACGAATTCTGGAAAAGTGAAATAGAGCCACCTCTCTTATTTTTTGGCAGTCTAAAGACAGAGAATAGGTCATTTGTGGCTGAGTTAAGAGAGAATAAAGGGTGGGGGCAGTTACTTGAAGGAGGTGAAATCATTCTGAGCGGGTGCAAAACAGAGTGGCTGGGGTCTCAGAAAGTGTCCTAAAGTCCCTGGATGCTGTGCTCAGCTCTTTCTCAGTGAACTTCTGCATGCCTGGTTATTTATACCATGAATTAGTGTTTTAAAGTTGGGTTTGAGGACCTTCTACGTTAGAGTCTCCTGCTGTGCTTATTAAAAATACTCCACCCGGAGTCCCTGAATCTTTGAAGACTTGATTCAGGAATGAAAAACATCACTCTTAAGGGATTCTTATGTGACTAGAATTTGAGTAACTGTTTCTTCAGGCTGTTATTAAGGTACCATAAAGCATGTGGAGATTAATGCCAGCCTACCTAATAAAAAGATATAATAAACAGCCATTATATGCTGCCTTGGAAACATAACCATGTAAAGAAGCAGCGCATTTCTCTGATGTAATGGCAGTGTGACAGAAACTTTAATGGAGTCAGGCTTAACACCTCAAAAATGAAACCATAAAAGCAGCAGTCCCATTGTTAGACCAGCCACTCTCCGCATTACATTACATTGTAGAACTTTAACAGAAATGCACTTTACTTCTTGTGTTGTTGCTCCAGTTGCCGTGGCCACGCACAGTCACTGAGCGGCTGTTGGATGAGATGTTGGACAGCAGTGCATCCCGCTTCCTGGCTGTCTTGGAAGCTCTTTCTGATTCAAATAGGCGAACACTGCAAACAGGACCTGTGCCTACAGATGAAGTAGAGCTTCGTGATGTTGTCTCAGAACTGTTTATAGCAGGAAAAGAACTTTTAATAAGTAAATAAGGTGCTAGATTATATTTTACATAGAACTTGCCTAACAAAAATTTTGAAATGGTGGTTTACACACAGGAAACTCATACTCAGTTTATTATTGACCTCGACTTTGGCAGACTTGCCAACCTGCATAGTTCAAATAATTTATCAGATATTTTTTTGCATTTTTACGTATACAATTACATTGTCTGTGAATAATAACTATAGTTCTTTCTTTCTAGTTCTTGTTCTTTTCATTTCTTTTTTCTGTACTAGTTAGGATCTCCAAAAAAAAAATGTGGAGTGGAAGTGGTGAGAGCAGATGTCCTTATCTGTCATTCATGATCTCAGATGGAAAGCTATCAGCATTTCACCAATGATTATGATATTTTCTGAAGGACTTTTGTAGATACCCTTTATCAGATTAAGGAGGTTTCCCTTTATTTCTAGGTTGCTAGGAGTTTGTTTTTTCAAATGCTGAATTCTCAAAAAATTTCAAAAGCCTTTTCTGGATTTATTGAATTCATCATATGGCTTTTCTCTTTTATTTCTGTTAATGTGATGGATTGCTTTGATTGCATATCTAGTTTTTAACCACTCTATATTTTTTGAATAAACTTAACTTAGACATGAGAATTATTCTTTTGACATATGGCTAGATTTTGTTTGCCAATATTCAGTGTTTTTGCATCTCCATTCATGCAGATTTTCCTTTCTTGTGTCTTTTTGCATTACATAATGTCCTTTTACCTGTACTTCAAGGTAATGCTGGCTTCATAAAATGAGTTAAGAATTATATTCTTTTTCTATTATCTGGAAAATTTGTGTTAGATTGGGGTTATTTCTTAGTAAATGTTTGATTGAATTTACTGGTGAAGGCATCTATGTGTACCTGGAGTTTTTTTGTGGAAAAGGTTTTAATTATGGACTCAGTTTCCTCCATAGATGCAAAACTATTCAAATTTTCTTTCCATTCTTTTTTTTAATCTGTCAGTTTTTGGTTAATTGTGTTTTCTTGGAAATTGTCTATTTTATCAAATATTTTCAAAATTTTATAAAATTTATATTATCGCAGCATATTTTTAATGTCTGTGGGATCTGTGCATGGAAAAAGAGGTTTTCATTGGTCAGTTTGCCTTCTTTCTTATTTCATCATTTTCACCAGGTTCCACCTATTTCATTAATCTTTTCCAAGAAACGATGTTTGACTTTGTTGATCCTTCTTATTGTAGTTTTGTTTTCCACATTATTAATTTCTGCTCTTTATTATTGCCCTTTTACTTTATTGGGTTTATTTTGATGATTGTAAAACTTATTGACTTGGAACGTGATTGTTAGTCTCTTGTGTTATTTAAAATATGTGTATTTAGACATTTCTTTCTAAGTGTGGTTTTAGCTATATTTCTGAATTTTGAATGATCATATCTTCATTATCATTCACTTAAAAATATTTCCACTGTGATTTCTTTTTTGATATATATTGGTTATGAATCAAAACATATGGAGGTTTCCTAGTGATCTTTTTGTTATTGATTTCTAACTTAAACTGTGGTCAGAGAGCATACTCTATCATTTGTAACCTTTGGAGTTTGTTGAGACTTGCCCCATGGCCTAATCTGTGGTCAATTTTGGAAAATAGTCTGTATACACTTGAAAAGACTATGTATTTATTTTGTTGTTGGGTGCATTGCTTTGTATGGGTTTATTAGGTGAAGGTTGTAAATCGTCTGGTTAAATCTTATCTATCACTACTTATTTTCTTTTTCTCCTTGTTTTATAAATTCCAGGGATAGGTATGTTAAATGTCTTCTGCAGTGTATTTCTGTTGGTGTGAAATCATGGGAGAAAAGAAATTAGTGTATGTTCCATGTTAGCAGATACTGTTTTCTAAAGTGGTTTTGCCATTTGCACCCCATCAGCATTTTATGAATGTTCCAGTTGTTCCAAATTCTCACTGACACCTTGTATTATCTGTCTTTTTCCTTTTGTCCATTCCAGTGCGATTTAAATGTCACATTGTGGATTTAATTTGAATTTCTCTGATGACTATTGAAGTTGAGCTCTTTTTCATATGTTTATTGGCCATTTGGGTATCCTATTTTGTAGAGTGCCTGTTCAAATATTTTGCCCATCTTTCTATTGGTTATTTGCCTTTTCTCATTGATTTGCAGGAAATCTTTATATATTCTGGATAAAGTCCTTTATTTAATGCATGTATTACAAATATTTTCTCCCATTTGTGGCTTGCCTTTTCATTCTCTTAATAGTATCTATTGAGGAACAGAAATTCTTAATTTTAATGTAGTTCATATTATCAGTATACCCTTTATACTTAATCCTTTTGTGTCATGCCAGAATTCTTGTCTTCCCCACTAAAGTGTAAACTCTGTGAAGGCAGGGATTGTGTCTTTTCTCTTTTCCATTGTACCTGGCAATCTTTGATAGCTAATATTTAGTAAATACTTCTTCAATGAATGTGATCTGAGCCTTTCTTTCCTCTTCTAGTTTCAAATACTGGTACAGATGGAAGGCTTGATTTTCCAAGATCATCTTTTCTGGAACTTATTATACAAAGAAAAAATCTTATTTCTGTGGATGCTGCTGTGAAATTTACAAAATTAGCTTTTACCTATGAGGAATGGAGTTTATTTGAATCTATAGCTGTGCAACTTATTGACTTTTTCCAGGTAATATAAACAAAACCATTAATTTGTTTTTGTTTTGTTAAGATGACATTGAATTCCTAATTAATTTATGTAATATACTTCTCTTAGAGGCAGGATGATCCAGAGTTAAAGGCAGCCGAGATGGATTTAACTCTTCTTATTGCAATAGAACCTGTAATCAATGTAAAGAGAAGCAAAGGTTTAATCTTCCCTTTGGAAAACTATAAAGAAGGACAAGCAGCTCAAGTTTATGTAAGAAGAATTGCTTTTCAGGGTATGTATTTGCCGTTTTGAAAATTAGGATACTTTTATCTATATTATAGATATTGTGAAATATGATCTTTACAGGTAAGGTAGGAAAAAAGAATGTTCAAGGCAGAGGGCACAGAAAGTACAAAGGGCCTGGGGTGAGATCGTGGTTGGTCTGGTGAAGGAATGGCAAGGAGGCATGTGCGGCTGGGGTGCGTTGGTAGTGGTGATGAAATCTGAAGTGTGGTAAGAGATGAGGTCAGAGAAGTAGTGAGCTCCAGGTTATGCAGGCTCCGGGGCTTTCTAAGGATACTGCATCTTATTCTAAATGAGGGCTTTGAGTAGAGGAATGAGGCTCAGCAGTAGCTGCTGGTGTGCTAGAGTAAGTGAGAGGCCGGGAGGACAGTGAGTCAGTTGGTGAACCTGGGAGGATTTGGTGATGATCTCTTTTTTTCCCAGCATGCTGTTTTTCCATTCTAGAACTCTTTACGTCTTAAAAGTTATTTTGTATATATAATTTAAAATCAGTGTAAATAAATGTCCCATGTTATCTGTTTTCAAATTCACATTCATATATGCTTTTGCTAACCGTGATTCAATTTTATATCACAGGCTATATACTGGTTAAATGTAAGAGAAACCTGTTTGAAGAATTTTCTGTATCTTTTGCAAAGCCTCCATTGGAGATGTTGTCTATTTTATTCTGCATAATCCCTTATTTCAAGATCCACATGTTAAATTGTTCCTAAAATCAACCCCCATCCATTTTTTAAATGGGCAACTGACTTTTCTCTCCCCATTTTGTGTACAACACTGCAAACACAGTTCAGCCCTCCTTTACCAATTATGTCTTCTGGGCTTCTCTTCTGTAGAAATTCAGAAGTGCTGCTTTTTGGCCAATGAGAATTATTTAATCCATGTATTTTTATGTTTTGCCATGATCTTAAGATTCTACATGACTGCTCAATTGCAGTAAGTAATTTTTACCAAGTAATAGTTCAGTTTTTTTCTTTCTAGTGATTACTGAATAGATATCATTATTGCTTTTATTTCACCTGTCATATTTTATGTGTTTTAATACTATAAACATTTTCAACTCCCTTTTGGTCACAGTTGGTATACAGATTGTGAAATAATAATAATAATTACAATCATAACATCATGTATCTTAATTGAATTAGAGCCCACTTAGATTAGTTTTCATATAGAAGCATTTAAAGGGTATTATCAACATGATACTTGCCCAGATATTGTTTTGTACCATTTTTGTAGAGTGTCTGTTTCTGTGCCTTTTCTATTTGAAACTTTGTAATTGATTTTTTTTGTTTCATATTTCCCTACTTTATGAATTCAGATTCTTGTATGAAAACTGATGGATATTCAGAAGACATTTTCCACTTGGCAGCAACTTTGTATTCCTGTGTCTGCTCCTCTCCCCAGGTGAAATCGCTCTTTTGGATAATTTTCAATGGTGTGGAAGGAGGTTGTTTTAAATCTAATTTAAAGGCAGATTTAAAATATGACATGAATTGTTCCTTGCTCCAATTCGGTATAGTTTAATTACTAGTGTGAAGAGATTAAGTTAGATCCTGGCTTGATGTAATCATTATTTTGTGTGTCAACCTGTTCCTTTTTTAGAAATTCTTAAGCTAGCTATATTTTTAATAATGAAGGAAATGAGGCAATGGTTTTAATGAAGAGTTACTATTCTTAACAAAATCTATCTTTTCAGTTCCTGAGTACAAAGCCTGCTTGCTATTTTGAGGCACTTTGCATATAATGGTCACTATTTAGAAATGGTCCATATGTAGATATAAATATTCTGGGTAAAACCAGACAGCACAGTTGTTTTTTTTATCATTTTTATTGCTTAGTCATTTATTTTTGCACTTCTCTTTTTTTTTTTTCTTTCTCTTTTTTATATATATGGGCAGGCACTGGGAAACGAACCTGGGTCCTCTGGCATTCCAGGCAAGTGTTCTTGCCTGTGGAGCCACCGTGGCCCCAGCACAGGTTTTAAAGCTAAATTCTTCGGGCTTCTCTGAGGCTTCTTGGGAGCCTGATTTTGAGTATTAGCACCCCAATCTATTTTGATTAGATTGAGATTTTCACAGAAGTTCATTTGAAAGCTTTGTTTTACTGTTGGAAAATGTTTGAAAACCTCAATTATAGAATGTGTTAATTTTGGCCAGTTTAATGGAACACTGTAAGAGACTTGAGATGTTCTACTGCAATGATATTTTCCATTTCGTCTGGTTTATTAGAACATGTTATAACCTGTGACAGATACTTAATTTTCTTAAGAAATGTGTTTGGTAGCAAGTGCAATGAAGGGGCCAAACCTCAAAAATAACAATGAAGGCTTAAAATGGCAAGGAATTTTTGACCGTCTGCTTTTATGTCCTTTTTTGGTTTATTTTGCTGTATGTTTCTTAGTTCTGTTCAGTTCAATTAAGTGAACACTTATTGATCATTATTGTATTCCAGTCACTATGCTAAGCAGCCGTATTTGCAAACTGCATCTTACATATGCCTCAAAAGGGCTCAGAGCTTGATATATTTTAATCGTAAACTCATTATCTCTTTAGTTCAGCTATAATGAGTAAGTTTGTTTATTTTTATTTTTAAAACTATTTTTATTGACAAATCACACACATACATTCTATAAATAGTGTATAATCAGTGGCTCACAATATAATCACATAGTTGTGTATTCATCACGCTGATAATTTTTTAGAACATTTGTATCCCTCTAGAAAGAGAAATAAAAAGAAAAAAAAAAACTCATACATAACTGTATTCCTTATCCCTTCCTCTCATTGACCACAAGTATTTCCATCTACCTAATTTTACCTTTTGTCCCCCCTGCATTTATTTATTTTTTTATCCTTTTTTTTTTTTTTACAATGAATAACTTTATTTTTCTTTCGAAAAGAGCTTAGTAACTTTGGTTTAAGGGAAGACATCCTTATTCTGGGTCATCTTTTGAGTCCTGATATGAAGTTCTGCTTAGTTTCTCCATGTTCTCCTTTTTTTCTGGTGTGTATGCTTTCCCTCTTTTCTCATGAGTTCATCTCCCCACTGCTGCATTATTATTATTATTTTTCTCTTTTAAAAAATATGAAACGCTTCATGAATTTGCGTGTTATCCTTGTGCAAGGGCCATGCTAATCTTCTCTGTATTGTTCCAATTTTAGTATATGTGCCGCTGAAGCAAGCGCCCACTGCATTATTAATGTTATTATTTTTATTTACATGGGCAGGCATTGGCAATCAAACCCATGTCTCTGGCATGGCTGATGAGAACTCTGCCCCTGAGCCACCATGGCTCACCCCCGCTGCATTATTTAATGCAGGAATTTTAAAAAGAAAAAAGTCCATTTAAATTTCAAATTTGGATAGAACTAATTGGCCTGTGTACTTGACTGAAAATGCTAGGAACTTTATATTTTGGAAAGGCAGTGGCAGAATAGAACATTCGTCAGAGGGAGAGCTTTCGGGTAGACTCCTTGTGTTTGAATCCTGGGACCGCTGTTTTCTAGGCATTTCTTCTTGGGAAAATCACTGAATCTCCCAGTGCTTCAGTTTGGCCATCTTGGAAGTGGGGTGATAGTAATCATACTTACTTCACAGGGCTGTTATGCGGATTAAATTGTTTGGTATTTATAAAGCTCTTAGAATCTTGTCTAGCACCCGGTAAATGTGTGTGTATGTGTGTATATCTACATCTCTCTTTCTCCCATATGTATTTTTAAAATTTCTTATTCACTTGCTTTATCTTTTGCTTTTAGAATATTCAGCCCGATAAAGAAATAGTGGTGGATATGATAATGTTGCTGTGGCAGAAATGCAAATTAGGACTTCAGCGGATCAGTATGTCCAGAAATGACTTTGTGAAATTCACCCAGAAAATCAGTACTAACAAAGTATTCCTTTTTGTTTCCTTTCACGTATTTTTTGTTATTGCCAATGCAAGTTGTGATACATGTTACAAATCTAAATTTCCTGTCTATCCGCTTATGTAGCAACTGTCATTTGCATATGTTTGTATTAAGAAGAAGATATTGTTTAAGTGTATTGCTGAGTGAATTTCTTTCCTTGAACCCCTGTCCCGATTTGGTTTGTTTTGGGGAGTGGGGAGGTCTTTCAAGTTTTCAAGGGAAGAATAAATATATAGTGTGTCTAAAGCTACATAAGCTTGGATAAATTCATCAAGAAATTTAATAATGAAGAATACAAATAACTAAGGAGTTTCAGGTTTTTTTCTGCAATAATGTTATTTAGACTATTAAAATAAAAACCTCTTTCATGGGAGGAGAAAGTTGAATAGTTAAATATAACCTGGAAGCTGAGGAGAAAATATTTTACAAACAACAGATTCTCCTGAAGGGTATCTAAGATTAGATATATTAGGATGCATGAAGTGATTTTATCATGTACTCTGATAAAGTGATGATGTAGCTGTTTACTGTATTATATCCCAAAGTGCAGTGGTTAGTTTGTTTTTTGCATGGACAGGCACTGGGAAACAAACCTGGGTCTCTGGCATGGCAGGTGAGAACTGCCTGCTGAGCCACTGTGGCCCACCCCGATGGTTAGTTTTATGTGCTAAGCTTTGGGGATATGGGCATGGAAGACAATTTCCAAGGCATCAAATGTGGAGCCTGAAGCGTAGTAATATTTAAGGAATGCGTTACTCTACTGCTTCCTCCTCACTGGCGGATTTTGATAGTGATCGTAACAGCTGTTTTGAAGGGAGAGTGAAAAATTTAAGAGTACAGATAATCTTCACTGATATATCAAAATAGCAGGTCATGAATTTGCTGTGTGGCTATAGAAACGAAGACCATAAGCTTAAGTGAATCTTCTTTACGGATTTATATAAACAGACTGATTGTTAACGATCGTCTTATTTGGGTCATTGATTATAGTTCAGAGGCACACTATTAAGAAGGTGGTACCTGTATAACATTTCCATATGATTAGAAGATAGTGATTTAAAGGAAGTAGTGAGTTTTGAAAAATGAGAATCTTTCTACAATGTAATCCACTTTTAATTATTCTTGCTGTATATTTTCTCCTTCTAGTGGATTTATCTTCTGTGGCAGATAAATGAGATAATTCATTGCTATAAAATGGAAGACATTGACATTGTGGTGGTAGCAGAAGTCACATTACGATTAAGTGAAATATTGGAGTCTTTAGGAAATCCCACAGGAACATTAAAAAACTCTCTAGGTAAAATAGAATGAAAATATAAGAGGTTATTAATATACATCTATAAATGCACACTAATATGAATATAAGTATAAATTGGAACACAGGATAACTTCTGTTAATGGAAACTAGGCATTTCAGTATTGTGCTTTGTTGCTGATTCATAACTTGATAGAAATAAAAAATGTTTAACCAAGTGTGTGTCACAAAAAGTATGTTCTGTGCTCAATGGTTCAATGTTAGACAAACTTTTTGTCTTCTCCTCTCTCATTTGTTCTCTTTCTCTATTTCTCTACTACTCTCTTTCCCCCTCTTTGTTTTTCTTTTCTTTTCTTTTTTCTCCCTTTTGTGTTCCCTTTCATATTTCCTCCTCTTCTGCTTCCCCATAGAATGTGTGCTTCTTGAAGGAAGGTGGCATGTCCTGGGTACCCACCCATACTGCTGGCACAGAGTGGGAGCACAAATAAGTATTTGTTGAATGGGGTCAATGTCCTTCTATCTTTTATGTCTTTTTTCCCCTCCCTTTTCTTCCAATTCCCTTGTCCTTTTAAAATTTTTCTTCTTTCTTCATTTCTTATTCTGTTTCTCCTCTTCCTTTCCCCTTTCTTCTTACCTTCCTTCTCTGTCTTCATTTCCCAGTCACTTCCCTACTCTCCCTGTCCCAGCCCTTTCTGCCACCATTCTCTTCTTCCAGAAGATGTCATCTCTCAAAGATTTGCCGTATGACCTCTTTGTTATTTCCTTTGCCTTTGATCAGAGTCCTGAACTATCTGTTTTATTAGATTACTCATACAGAAAACGAGGTGGGCGTGTCCATGGTGGGGATGAGGTGTTTACTTTGTTATTTCATCTCACTTGTCAGGTCTGTATGACTTTTGGAGAATTTTGTAGCAAAGCAGTTGTTTTTCCAGAGATTCACTAATCCACTCTCTCTGTCCTTGGTTGTTGAGTGTGGCCTTGCAGAAGGAGTTTTAGAGCCACAGGTTTCAAACTTTGATGGGTAGCAGTAGAGTTTGGTAAAACTAACCAATACTGCTTCCACTAACGTGGGCTTTTCTATCCTTTATTAGCTTTCTAGGTGATTTTGATATGCACCAGTTTGAGAACTACTGTTTGGCGACCTCTGGCCAGCTAACACATTCTCTCCTGAAGTTATTTTTGAAATGCCTTATTTTAAAGGTTTTTTACTTCTCTAGTTTTTAATTATGCAGAATTTCCAATATAAACAGAACTAGAGAGATGAAATAAACTACCCTATACCATCACCCAGCACTGACAGTAGTTAGCATTTTTTCAATCTTATTTTATCTTTCCCTGCAATTTATTTCATTTTCTCCCTCTAGAGTGTTTAAATCAGATATCATTTCATTCCACCAGCCAATACCTCTGTATATATATTACTAACAGATAAGTTTTTTAAAAACTAAAACTGTATGTCATTATTATCAAACTTTTCATAATTAGTGGTCATTCTTATGTCCCTGATTTTATTTAAAAAATGTCTTTTAAGATAATTTGTTCCTATCAATGACCACTCATTGTATTTCCTTAATGTCTCTTAAGTCCCTCCTTCCTCCTTCTTTACAAGCTATTTGTTTGTTGAAGAAACTGAGTCATTACCCTGCAGGTTCCCCCCATTCTAGATTTGGCGATTTGCCTGCGTATGTATTTGTTAACTTGTTTCTCTATATCGTAGTAAATGTAGAAGCTTGTTTAGGTGTAGGCAATATCCTGTCAAAAGAATTCTTGCCAAATATCTTTTTTTTTCGGGGGGGGGGGGCAAGAATACTTCAGAGGTGGTGCTATTTACTCCCTATTGCATTGCATCAGGAGATACCTGATACCTGGTTGTTCCAGTTTTTGCAATGTAAAGATTTATAAGTGAGTTTAACTGTCATCTTGTCCTTTTTCCTTGGTTGGTTTCCTCAGAAGCAGACTCTGAGCAGAGTAGTTTCTTTGGGATTTTATCTAAGGGAGCTCAGTGGGGGAATGGGAAGTGAGTCATGGAAGGAAAGGAAACCAATATAAGAGTCAAAAAGTTAATGAGCAGGTTACTGTTGTGGGTACAGGGCTTATTCCAGTGAAGACCTCTGGGAGATTGTGTAGGCTGCGTCTCAGGGAGCTGGTGGGCTATACTCACACCGTTGTCAGCTGTCATTGTTGAGGGCTGGCGGGGGCGAGGGCATGAACACAGGCATTTCGGGCCTTCCCTGCAGACAGCTTCGTATGCCAGGGAGCACCATCAGTCAGTCCCTAGTGCTTGCAGAAGAGGCTGTGAGTGGGGATATGGGAAACATGAGTGCCAAGGGGATGAAGGCAGGGTACCAACAGTGTCAGCTGGATTCAGCATTAAAAGTCTACTATCAGTCTGGTACCTAATGGTTTTAATATCTGCTGATAATCATGGCTTAATCTGTTTTATTAGGGGTTACAAAATAAGTGATTCCCTAATGAAAGGTTTTAAATTCCTTCTGCACTTATTATTTTGAACTCCTCAATGAAGAACTTACCTCATCAGCTATTTGATTGCTCTGGTTATTTTTGAGTATGTTATAAACATTATATTGCTAGATATTTTTTTAAGTAATTTTGAATTTAGTCAACTTCTAAAGTGTTAGTCATTTCTAAGATCATGAGTAATTAAAAAGATAAAAATTTGGCATAATTTTTAAATAATTATGAGTCATTGCTAATGTCCATCTTTTTTTTTGTCCTTTGCTTTCCTCTTGTCCATCCCTCTTTCCCTTTCTTTCTTGCCCTCTCCTGCCTGTTCCTCCTCCTCCTTATCCTTTTGCTCTTTTTATCCTCCACCTCCTTCTTTTTCTTCTTCCCGTTCTCCATTTCCCGTTTTTCTCTCCTTCCTTCTTCCTCTCCTACCCCCATTTGATTTGACAGATGTGCTTTTAAGAAAAGGGAGCAGTGACTACATTGTCACTCAGAAACATGACCTGGAAATTCTTCCAATATTAAAGGTATTAGAAAATATCTTAGAAAATATATTTAAAACATTAAATTTTAATTTTTAACTAATATATTTGTAAATATATAATGGTTAATTTTAGAAGTAATTTTGCATATTTAAATTTTAAGAATTTTTGGTTTCTGCATACATGGAGAACCATGGTACAGTTTTGTACCTTTGCTTTTATTCATTGAGGAACCTGGTGCATGGTCTGTGCTCAGTGAGCTTTAGTTTGAATGGCAATGGGAAGATAAGTATCTCTTCCTCTTCCCTTTGCTTATGCTTTTCTAATTATTTTCTTATTTCATGTATTGTCTTGTTCTAAAGAACTGAATGAGAGTCTAGGGAAATGCCTCATATATATAGAGTCAGCATTCATTTATTATTATTCATGATCTAGATCTAGAACTGTAGTTTCCGAACTGTCTATGTGATCCTAATTCTGTGCTTCAGAAAAGTAGGCCGTGGTCGAGACATCCTGAATAACTGTGTTAAACCCTGTAAGTGTCAGAGGCATTAGTGTATTTATGTGCAGTGATTCTCCAAGTACAGATGGAATGCCGTATATTCCATTATTGGAGAAAGAACCCCCTTATGCTCCCTGTGGAGTGTTCTGTGGACCTCAGTGGAAAAATATTTTTCTAAGAAGGAATCCAGTTAATTATATTTTAGTCTGCCAGATTTAATTTATAAACTCTAAATTTAAATTACAAAAGTAATATATTAGGGGATGTTTCAAGGCATAAAAAATGAAAAAAATCTGTAATTTCACTATACAAATCAAAATGTTATCCTTTCTCTATAATCTCTTCTAGTCATCCTTTTGCATTTTTAAGTAGCATTCTGATTTTTTCTTAACATTATTTCATCAGTACTTTCCTTGTTGTTAAACATTGATCCTCATGTTTACTATATGTTCTTTAAAAATTAAATTGACATAAAATTATGAAGAATATTATGATAAAAACTTATTTTCTCATCTGCTAATCTAAGAAACAAAACATTGCCAGTGTAGTTGAAATCCATCTCCCCCATTAATTCCTTTTCTCTCACATCACCCTTAGGAGTAGTTGATGACCTAAATGTGGTGATGATAAAGTCTAGGTGTTTTGAAACTCTTATTACAAAAAATGTGTATTCTTAAGCAGTAGGGTATATTGTTTTGCCTATGTTTAATAGTGTCATCCTGCATGTATTCTTCTGCAGCTTAATTTTTTTCTCTCAAATTTGTTTCTGATACTCATTGATTTGCATAGGCATAGAGCTATCATTTTCACTGATAAATCCATTTTGATTAAGATTGTACAATAAATAATAGAGCAGAGATTTGAACTTACATTTATTGCCTTTAAAATCCAAGCTTTTAGCACTATGCTATGTTGCCTCTTGCTTAAAAAAGTGTCTTCATGATATTGGTATACAAATATTTTTCTACTGTATAAGTATAAACCACTTTTTTTTTTGGCTTATGAATGCTTTTAATGGGAAAAATTTACGTTTTTTTGTGGGTAGGAAAATATCTTCCAGTAGAATACTGAATAGTAATGACCCACATTAACTGAGACTGGTCCAAGCAGAGGGAGCACTGGTGACGGTAGGAAGGACAGGAAAGATAAATGTCCTGAGACAAGAATAATTGTGCTCTAGGGTAAGCGAATTAATGACATTTTGATTGTAATACATTCAGATAAGAGCTGTATTTAATTTAATTTAATTTAAGGTGATTGACATTGAGGCTTTGGTAATGCCAGCCTGCCCATTTTTATAAACTAAATCTTGTAAATTAGAAGCTCTGACCTGAGACAGGTTAGAGATGCCTTGCAAAAAAGCAAGTGGAGTCCAATATGTTGGTCTTCCCACTGCCATTTAAACCAGTGATAGCAGTAAAGAGGGGGTCAAAACCATTGACTTCTGTTCTCTGGGCATAGGACTTGAATCCCTCAAGAATGATTGTCTTAATATGCATTTTCACTATGAAGTTGGGCTGGTAAACTTCTGCTGGGTGTCAGACAGGCCACAGATCAATTCATTGCGGCTACCACACCCGTCCCGCACACAGGGTCGGCGCTGGACCTATCGGTGTAAACCACTTTTATTGGCTTTTAATAGTATGCCATTTTCAGCCTTTGAGAGAAATATGTGACAGCCCTTTAAAATATAAGAATATGTATAATTTTAGAAGTGTTGTTTTATTTATACCTCTGCCACACTTGGTATAACAGATACAATCTTAAGAAACTGTGTACCAATCAAATATCATTATGACTGTATTGGAGGACTGTATTGGGCTGTATTGTGTTTTTTTGGAGGGCTAGAGTTGAGAAACCTTGAGAACAGAGAGTGTTGGACCTGTGTAAGGAATTAGGGAGGTATAACAGAAGTATGCAAATGGTTTTCCAGGGAGCACTTAGGATGCTTTTAAATATGCAACTTCCTATTTCCTACTCCAGAAATATTGAATCATAACTTCAGGTGTGGGGTTCTTAAAAGTTCCTATTTCCAGGAATATGCCTCTTTAAAGTTCCCTAGGTAGTTCTTAAGGGCACTAGAGTTTGAGAACGACTGCATTGGTGGGCCAGCACTTTTTCTCTGAGGGAAGAATAGGAATATTAGTGGAGATTACGAAGGGCTAGATTTTGGTTTGTGATGCACAGTTTCTAGCAATCAAAGCAATTAGTATAATTGGCTTTCTTAGAAGGTGGCTATTTTTCCACAACCTAGAAGCCAAAGGCTATTTATGACTTTTTGCTATTATTTAGCTTAGAAAAATGCACCCTTTCCTCCAGATGCCTTTCCTACCATCTGCTGGGAGAGTGTCAAAATAAATGGTACAAATCTGTGATTCCTAGAGTGCAAATGGCACTCTCTAAAATTGTTCAGTGTACAGCCTGCACAGCTGTACTGGAGTGGATGGTGGATGTGCTAGAGATGATTTAGTGGTGTGATCTATGAACACAGAAATTGTTGATGGAAGACCTGGAATTGAATCCTGACTCTGACATTGACTACTTGTATGATTTTGAGTGAATTATTTCATTTATTTCAGTTTGTTTTGCCATCTGTTAAATTAGAATAGCGTAGTAACTATTTCATTGGATTGTTATACAGATTACATGAACTATATTTGTAAAGCTATGGAAATCAGTACCTGATACATGGTAGCTACTTGGTTTTTCTGTTTTGTTTCATATAGAACACTTAACCTCTGCCTGGGGTTCTCAAACCTGTATGGAAGGGAGTAAAGTAGGAAGAGGAAGATAGAATTTACTGTTGCAAGCAGAGTCCACAAATCCATTTCCTAATTTAGCAACCTGTAGATGGGATAAATTGTGTGTCTTGCAAATATGTATGTACTATTTTTTTTAAATATGTGAGGTACTATTGTTATTACATAAAAATTTATTTAATAGCTCACTGAATACATAATAGCTATTTTTCAATCACCGGATTATAAAATTATATTAACTGGTAAGTATCTACAACATGGGGGTGTGAAATTAAATGATTAATCTATGTAAAGCATTTAGCACAGTATCTGGCACATGGGAAATTTTACACTTGATCTTAGCCAAAAGGCCGAGAAGTGATTGCAAGTTTTAGCTGTGATGATGATGAACAAAACATGATCATTACAATGATGATGGTAAAAGGATGTGGAAGTATGTGGGGTTTTTGAAATTTTTTGATGTTAAAATGACACCTTTAGAGATTTCTTTTTTTTTCTGGCAATGTTGCAAGCTAATTACTGGAAAACCTTCCTGCTAGAAAATACCAAGAAATTTTGTACAGAATTTAATGGACCATCTCAAGTGTATAATAAGAGTCCATAAGAAAGCAAGGTAAATCCCAGGGGCCAAGGTAGAAAGGAGAATTGAAAACTAGAATGGTGAGTTCATGAACAGATGCTGCAGAAGCTGGCAGGGCTGGAGTCGAGAGACTCAATTACGAAGAAACGTGGCTTTTTTACAGCCATCCGGGGACAAGAGATGAGGCTGGGAACTGAGACTGCCCACATAAATTTACTGGGAACTGAGACTGCCCACATAAATTTACTGGGAACTGAGACTGCCCACATAAATTTAAAACCTGCAGATGATCACATCTCAGGAAAGGTAGACTAGGAAAAAAATCTGAATATTTATGTAAGGAGATATCTTAATTTGGGTAATGAGAAGGGAGTAGATGGGAGAAAGTCTTTCCTAATGATTTATAATTTTAGGCCTGTCCTCAAGTAGGTGGATTATTTGAATTTATACTAGTTGGGTGGTTGGGAATCTCCAAACAGATACATTAAAATAAAAAGGGATCCTGGGCCTATAATTCTAGAATGGAAAATAAATATGTAAGTATATATGGAAAATATGTTCATATACATATATATATATAAATATTCAAATGAATATGTATCGCAGACAAATTGAATATATTCCAGGAATACAAGATGATTTAAAGTTAGAAAATTTGTAATACAATATGCTACCTTAGCTGATTAAAGGAAAAAATATACTCACCTCATTAGATAAAGAGATGCAAAAAAGGACATTCAACAACTATCCTTTTAAAAATAACTCTTAGCAATTTAGGAAAGAAGATAATTTATATATTTAATCAAGGGTATTTATTATCCAAGGACTTTCAACAGATTCTTAAAGTAAAAGATTAGAAGCAGTCCCTTTACATTGATATAATAACATAAGGATTTCTGTCATCCTTCTGCTCAGTGTGTTGTAAAGGTCTTAACAGCTGAGTAAAAAGAAGAGGGAATAAAATGTATAAGGGTTGTAGAGAAAGTATCAACCTTTCTTTTATTCACATGTGGTAGTTAGATTCAGGTGTCAACTTGGCTAGGTGAAGGTGCCTAGTTCTATTGCTGTGGCTATGAGCCAATGGTACATGAACCTTATCTGTTGCTGATTACATCTGCAGTAGGCTAGGAGTGAATGATGTTTGACTTAATTGGCTGGTGCTCAAATGCGAGAGCTCAATGTAGCACAGCCCGAGCACCTCAGCATACCTCATCTCAGCACTCGCAGCTCAGCCCAGGCCTTTGGAGATGCAGAAAGGAATCACCCTGGGGAAAGTTCTTGGAACCCAGAGGCCTGGAGAGAAGGCCAGTAGAGATCACCCTGTGCCTTCTCACGTAAGAAAAAACCTCAGTTGAAAGTTAGCTGCCTTTCCTTTGAAGAACTAACAAAATAAATCCCTTTAATAAAAGCCAATCCGTCTTTGGTGTGTTGCATTCTGGCAGCTAGCAAACTAGAACAACATGCAAATACAATGCATGGCAGCATCTTAAGTAATAGTAATATAAATGTCCATCAACAGAAGAATGGATAAACTACATTTTACCTGAAGAAAATGAACTACAATGGCCTGAACTGTAACCTTGTTCTCAAGCCACCTCCTTCTATAGTCTTCTGTGAAGTATAGGGGAACCTGGAACTTCATTTCCCAGCGTCTCATTTCCATATGGTTCTAGATTAGTCTTCCAGTGAGGGACATTTGCATTAATTTTTAATGCAGAAAGGAAGAAAGAATTCTTATTCTCCAGTGGCAGATGCAGATGTGAATTGCAAGCTCTTGTAATTCAGCTCCTTCCGTCTGGTGGGTATTTGTGGTTGTTGTCAACAGTCCTCTAGAGATTCTTAAATTCCCAGAGGCTTCTAAGCAGGCTTTTGAGAATCGCATGCAGGAAAATTGTCTTTGGCAGTTTCCTTGATCTTTGCCCCTCATGCTTTCTAATGATGATACCTTTCTCTGCTTCTCCCATTATATCCCTCCCTGCTTGGAATAACTAGAGTAGCTCTGTATTCATGACCGAACTCTGACTGACACATTGAGTTGCATACACCACCAACATATGGCTAAGTGGATAAAGCAGACTGTAGAATTTGAGAGAATTAAAAATACACAAAGCAACACTCCGTATTGTTAATGAACACGTATGCATGTAGTAAAACTTTTAGAATATGCAAAGGATGGTAAACACCAAATTCATGATAGTGGCCACCTCTGGGGCAGAGAAGAATGGCACTGTGGACAATTATACGAGCAATTTCAATTACATGCATGCGTGTTTTACTTCCTAAAATGAATCTGGAGAAAATTTGAAAGTTTGAGAAAAATTGGTTGTTCTTTATAGTATTCTCCATATTTATCCATCTATGTGAGAAATTATATTAAAAGGGTTTTTAGTTTTTGAAAATCATGATGCAGACGATTGGCTTTGTTGCCAATCTAAGTCTTAAGTTCCAGCTCTGAGATTCCAGATGAAAAAAAAGTCAACCTATGTTTCTTTTGAAAATAAAATATGTGAAAATGGCAAATTATATGAGTTCTGTTTTTAAAGTTGACTTGTACATTTGGCACAAACAGAATTTTGAAAACTACAAATTGAAATTATGTACATGTATGTGAAAATTTTATCTTATATTTGAAAAAATGATGAAACATTTTCATCTTTATTGATAGTACTCCACATTTAATCAAAGACAAACCTAAGATATACAATGTTGTTGATATTGGGTAAACTATTTAAATTTCTGTTGCTTTTAGATTATTGTTAAAAGGTGTTTGGAAATTTTGCATATGATTTTTCTATTTTTTCTCTTTTTTTGTTTATAATATTATTTTAGAAAAAACCTGAGGAACAGTTGTATATTGCTTATGAGCTTCTTGACAAAGTAATTGGTGGGATAAATGTGAATTGCATGTTAGTGACTTTGCCAAATGGATCATCAGTGATTGACCACTGCTATACCAAGGTAAGAATGGGAAAAAATCTTATATTAGATTGAAATTTTTTTAGCTAGGAGAAGGACTGGCCTTGAAAGTAGTTGAGTAAAGTATGATTTGTGATGTTTCCCCTATCATAGGTCAGAAATATATTCCCCTCTTCCCAGAAGAAATCAAAGTGAGTGAGCAGCCTTTGGATTTGTCAGTTACGAAACTACTGATGATTTCTAATAACAGATTTATTACCATGTAGCCAGATTACAAAGGGTCAAGAGTGAAGAATTTAGTGTTTAAAGATAACTTGAGGGATAAGAGGATAGAGCTATTTTCAGAATGTTTTGATAACTGTATTTCTTTTTTATTTTTACATCAACTCTATTGGACCAAAGTACATCCAAGATGTGTGTGGTAATACTTACAAACCAGTAACAACAAATAGTTTCATGATGGATTTACATCTTGAATTAATTCAAGCTCAGCACCGAATAGCTGTTGTGCTGCTTGACCAACTGAAAGGTAAGAGTCTTCAAAGTGAAAATGTTGTCCTGAATCAGTGTTAAGCAAGTTTAAGTGTAGAATCAATTTAATTTGTAAATTGTGTTCTTGTTGACTAGGTATTTTCCAAATACATTTTTTTGTTTGTTTTTACTTTTTTCTCAACTTCTCTGACTAGTCACTATAGATAACTTACATTATTCCTTTCCTATTTGTATAGGAAATCAATTAGTACACTTTTTTTTTCCTTTTTGTTTGGGTCTCTGGCATAGTGAATGAGAACTCAGCCTGCTGAGCCACTGTGACCTGCCCTTTTTTTTTTAATTAGTACACTTTTAAAAATACTTTAATTAATTATGTTTGCTTGCATTATAGTAAATTATTGGTATTTTGTTAATTCAATTGAGAAGACATTTACTGAGTACCTGTGAAGATCCACATACCATAGTAGGGTTAGTACAAATAAGACATAGTGTCTGCTTTTGAGCTTCTAGGGAAGTAAATCAGCTGTGAGTAGAGATTAATAAATGTTGTTATGGAGAGGTGCTCAGAGTGTTTGTTATGGACACACAGAAGAGGGACACATATATGAGATAAGGAAGTCAGGATGGTTTCCTGGAGGAAGTGATGGTTGGTCAGAAAGCTAGTAGAAGTTATCTTTATGAAGAAGGGAGGAAAAGAAGCAGTCATTTTAGCTAGAGGGAAGTTGGAAGCAGACAATTGCATAGTACAAATCAGAAACTGCTGGAATTCTCTAATGGCTGGAGTTAAACCTAGAGAGGTAGGTCACAGTTTAATCTGAAAGACCTAAGAAGTTTGTACTTCATCCTGCAAGCTGTCGAAAAAAACTTAGAAAGGCATCTCTGTCTCTAATGGCAGTATCAGAGGACACATGTGATGGATATAAGTTGTAGGTTGTTATTACCTCATTATCAGTAATTAAGTCAAAATATATATTTTTAAAATGCCAGCAGTAATATTAATATATATACAAATAACACATATGTCTGAGTTTCAGAGTAAAGTTTAACATCTTTAGGTCTAAAAGCTTTTCTGTATTAGGTTAAATTTTGACAATGCTGTACTACTCTTTGCATGATTATATAGCCAGTATTCATAATCCTATTTTAAATCATTGGTAATTATGGAATAGAGCTAAATTTTCCAGCCTAACATGACCTTTGATTTCCACCCAAAACATTTGGATGTCACATCATATACAGAACTAAATACATTTAATCAGATTGTAGTTAATTTAAAAGAGTGCAATATAAGTACATTGTAGACTCTGATCAGTGCAGGAAAATGAAAAAAATAACTGTACTGTAGATAATAGCCAATGCAGGAAGACAAGAAAAATAATCTAAAGATAAGGATTCAAAAGGAAGAAGCAAAGCTATATGATTTCCAGATGATATCATTGTCCACCTATAAAATGCAAAAGAATCTACCAGGTATTCACAGAAATATATATATATATATAGCAGCATATATACTATACTACATAATAGTAGTTCTATACCCAATACCAAGCAGTTAGAAACATAATTTAAAAAGACAACATTTTAAAAAACTATGAGGTTCAAAAGGATTTAATCTAACCAAAGATCCAGAAGAATGCAAAAATTATAAAACTGTATTGAAGAATATTAAAGAACTATATGAATTATGATATGTAGCATTTGATTATGGACAAGAAGACCAAATATCATAAAGATGACAGTTTTCTTCAAATTGCTATAGTCAATGCATTACAACAAAAATCCAAGTAGAGTATTTTTTTTTAGATCTTGACTGTTCTAGTTTGCTAGCTGCTGGAATGCGACACACCAGAGATGGAGTGGCTTTTAATAAAAGGGGATTTATTTTGTTAATTCTTCAAAGGAAAGGCAGCTAACTTTCATCTGAGGGTCTTTCTTACGTGGGAAGGCACAGGATGATCTCTGCTGGCCTTCTCTCCAGGCCTCTGAGTTCCAAGAACTTTCCCCAGGGTGATTCCTTTCTGCATCTCCAAAGGTCTGGGCTGAGCTGCGAGTGCTGAGATGAGGTATACTGAGGTGCTTGGGCTGTGTTACATTGAGCTCTCTCATTTAAGCACCAGCCAATTAAGTCAAACGTCATTCACTGCAGCAGGCATGCCTCCTAGCCAACTGCAGATGTAATCAGCAACAGATGAGGTTCACATACCATTGGCTCATGTCCACAGCAATAGGACTAGGTACCTTCACCTGACCAAGTTGACAACTGAATCTACTACATTGACAAACTTTTTACAAAAGATAGATAGAAGGAAAAAGGGCCTGAAATAACTAAGATTTTCCTGAAGGAAAAAAACAAGTGTGTGTGTGTGAGTGTGTGTGGTCACATTCTACTGTATTTCAAATTTTGTTTCAAAGTAATAATATATCCCACTGGAATAGTTGGATATCCATATAGGAAAAATGAAATTACATTCCTTACTTTTCTATACATAAAAATATCTCCCAGATGTATTAAAGAGTTATATGTAAAAAAAAAATTCTTAAAGCTTTTAGAAGAATCTATAGGAGAATATATTTCTAGCCCAGGATAATATATTTCTAGATTCAGAAAGTTCTAATCCTCAGAAAGTTCTAATCCTGAAAGAAAAAAAATTATAAATTTTACTGTATTAAAATTAAGAATTTCTGGTCATTATTAATGAAAAAATTTTTTGAACTAAAATGAAAAACATGCCACAATTTAGGAGAATATATTTGTGGTTTATATTACTGACAAAAAATTAATATGATTAGTATGTCAGTTAACTGACAAATAAGTACAAAGAATTACAATACATCAATAAAAGAAGAAGCCAAATAGAAAAATGGGTGAAACACATAAGTATACCTTTCATTGAAGAGAAAGTACTTGTGGTCAATAAAATTATCTTGTAAGGTTGAGCTACATTATGACCCAGAAATGCCACATCTAGGTATATACGCAAGAAAATTTGTTGAACATGTTCATCAAAGACAGACATTAGGGTGTTTACTGAAACAATGTTCATATAACAAAAAACTGGGAATAACTGAAATGTTCATTAATAGGAGAATTGATGAATAAACTGTGGTATGTTCACATAGGAATCTTACGTAGCAGTAAAAAATGACCAACAGGAATGAATCCTAGAAACATAGTTTTGATTTTATTACAGTAAGTTCTAGAAGACTACATTCAGTATGGTACTATTTTAAACAGAATAAAAATAAACAGAACTAATCAAGGTATTCCTTAGGCATACAATAGATTATGTGTGATTAATATGTATTAATACATATGATAATCAATAAACTATATAATTAACAAATTGCATGGTTGTATATAAATAAACTATTTGTAGAAAATTATAGTTGTCTAGCATGGTAAAATGGCAGGTGGTCTGTAAAGTCTGGAAACAGGAATTGACGATATCCTTGATGACATTGTATATATTTACCTATGTTTTCAGATTTAATGATATCCTCTTTATATAAAATTATAGAGAATGATAGTATAGAATTTAGGGTCATGCTTGCTTTGTGGAGGTGACAGGGAAATGGCATAAGAGAGGCACATACAGGTAGATGCAAGTTACTGGTTATATTCTAGTTTTGGGGATGGGTGGTGTTTTATATGTGTTAATTATATTAATATACTTTATAACATAAATACAAAAATGTGTTTTTTGTGTTTATCAAATACAGTGTAAAAAGAAAATTAAAAATTGAACTTTCCCCCTTGAAAGTTAAAGAGTACTGGAAGATTTAACAGTGAAAACTGTTCCTTCTAATTTTTTATTTTGAAAAATTTCAAACCGACAAAAAATTAAAAAGAATGGTATAATGAACACCACCTATCATAACCACCAGTTATTAGTAATTTGCCATTTATTAAGATTTACTGTTTTTTGCAATGCAGATACATGCATATATTTACACATTGACATATTGTCATGGTTAGGGACAGGTGTCAACTTGGCCAAGTTGTGGTACCTGTTCATCTGATTGGGCAAGTGCTGGCCTGTCTGTTGCAATGAGGACATTTCATAGGATTAGGTCATGATCACGTCAGCTACATCCACAGCTGATTCCATTTGTAATCAGCCAAAGGGGAGTGTCTTCTGCAATTAGTGATGCTAAATCCAATCATGGGAAGCCTTTTAAGGAGGACTCAGAGGAGACAGGTTGCATTCCTGCTTTGGCTGGTGAGCCTCTCCTGTGGAGTTCATCCAGGCCATCCATTGGAGTCATTGGCTTCGCAGCCTGCCCTGTGGATTTTGGACTCTGCATTCCTACGGTCACGTGAGACACTTTCATAAATTTTATATTTGCAAGTGTTCCCTGTTGATTCTGTTTCTCTAGAGAACCCTAACTAATACATCTTGGTACCAGGAGTGGTTCTTAAGGAACAGAATCTTAAAAATGGGTTTTTATGAATGGTTTTCTACTCTGACTGGGCTCAGAGACACTAAGGACTCTGATTCCCGTAATCAGAATGACACTCCCAATCCATGGACTGAGTTGGCAAAGGAGATAGTCAAAATATCATCATTCGATTCTCCTAATGCTTCGCTTGTACGAAGCCAGACTCTGGGGGATAATGTTTTTGACACCTTTACACAGTTTTGTAGGAATGAGAGTTATAGAGATGTTGGTTGGTTGTTGTTAGATACACTGTCTACATTAAAGGGTGAAAGGGATGGGCTTAAGGCTTCAAACAAGAAGCTTAAGTGCCGTCTGAAAGATGTAGAGGTTTCTATGAGTATCCCGAAGGAAAATTTTATTTCCTGTAGCCGTAGACTTGAGATCTCTGAAAATCAGACTCAGAATCTTATTGTTAGAGTAGCAACTTTACAACGTAAACTGAAATCTCAGTCTTGCATGGTGTCTGCCGTTAAAGTGAGGGCATTGATTGGAAAGGAGTGGGACCCTGAAAAATGGGATGGTGACATATGGATTGATAATGATGTTGGGGGTGAGGTTGAAACCCTAGACCATGCTGAGCCTTCTTTAGATAACCCTGTAATAGTCTGCCCTGAGGACATAGCCGCCCCACCTCCTGCCTGCCTTGAGGAATTGGCCACCCAACCTCCTCCTGAAGGGATTAGCCCTAGAGTTATTAATCCTGTTTCACCAGATGAAACTGCAAATGAAAGCCCTGAAGCAAATGGCTTGGAAGATATTTCTAATTCTTTTCATGACCCACCCCCACCACCCCTCATTTCTTCTAGACCTATAACTAGACTAAAGTCCCAACAGGCCCCTAAAGGTGAGGTGCAAAGTATCACACTTGAGGAGGTGCGTTATACTCCAAAAGAACTGTGTGAGTTTTCCAATTTATATAGACAGAAATCAGGGGAATATGTGTGGCAATGGATTTTAAGAGTGTGGGATAATGGTGGAAGGAATATAAGGCTGGATCAGGCTGAATTTATTGATATGGGCCCACTAAGCAGAGATTCTGCATTCAATGTTATAGCTAGAGCAGTTAGAAAAGGTGTTAACAGCTTGTTTGGGTGGTTGGTTGAAACATGGATCAGAAGGTGGCCAACATTACCTGAGGTTGAAATGCCAGAACTGCCCTGGTATAATGTAGATGAGGGGATCCAGAGGCTTAGAGAGATTGGGATGTTAGAGTGGATTTATCATGCAAAGCCTGCTCTTACACCCCAGGAATGTCCAGAGGATGCACCTTTTACCAGAACAGTGAGAAATAAATTTGTGAGACTAGCACCATCATCCCTCAAGAGCTCTGTGGTTGCACTTCTCTGTAGGTCAGATATTACTGTAGGAACTGCTGTCACTGAGCTGGAATCCTTAAACACAATGGGGATGACAGGATCCCAAGTTGGCAGAAGCCAGGTGGCAGCACTTAATCACCAAAGACAGGGTAGATGTGGGTATTATAATAGACAACAAACTCAAAGGAGGCATCAAAATTATATGACACGCAGAGATTTGTGGCATTGGCTAGTAAATCATGGGGTGCCTAGAAATACAATAGAAGGGCAGTCTACAAAATTCTTGTTGGAGCTGTATAAACAAAAGAGTTCTAGGTCAAGGGAACAGAAGTCTAACCTGAATTACAAAAACCCAGAGTCACGGCCCCTTAACCAATTTCCAGACTTGAAACGGTTTACAGACCCTGAGCCCCTTGAATGAAGGGGAGGCCAGGTCCCTATGGGGGAGAAACCTGTTACACTGCCACAAATTTATACTGTTAACATTCCTCTAAGTCTTCCCCAAGGAGACCGACGGCCTTTTACCAGGGTAACTGTGCATTGGGGAAAAGGAAATGATCAGATATTTCAGGGATTATTAGACACTGGTTCAGAAGTGACATTAATTCCAGGGGACCCAAAACGTCACTCTGGACCACCAGTCAGAGTGGGGGCTTATGGAGGCCAGGTGATCAATGGAGTTTTAGCTCAGGTCCATCTCACAGTGGGTCCAGTGGGCCCCCGGACCCATCCTGTAGTTATTTCCCCAGTTCCAGAATGTATAATTGGCATAGACATACTGAGCAACTGGCTGAATCCCCACGTTGGTTCTCTAACTCGTGCAGTGAGGGCTATTATGGTGGGAAAGGCCAAGTGGAAGCCACTAGAACTGCCCCTACCAAGCAAAATAGTAAATCAAAAGCAATACCGTATTCCTGGAGGGATTGCAGAGATTACTGCCACTCTTAAGGACTTGAAAGATGCAGGGGTGGTGATTCCCACCACATCCCCTTTCAACTCTCCTATTTGGCCTGTGCAGAAAACAGATGGGTCTTGGAGAATGACAGTGGATTATCGTAAACTCAACCAGGTGGTAACTCCAATTGCAGCTGCTGTTCCAGATGTAGTATCATTGCTTGAGCAAATCAATACATCCCCTGGTACCTGGTATGCAGCTATTGATCTGGCAAATGCTTTTTTCTCAATAGCTATTAGTAAGGACCACCAGAAGCAGTTTGCTTTCAGCTGGCAAGGTCAGCAATATACTTTCACTGTCCTACCTCAGGGGTATATCAACTCTCCAGCCCTATGTCACAATCTTGTTCGCAGAGACCTTGATCATTTCTCCCTCCCACAAGACATCACACTGGTCCATTATATTGATGATATCATGTTGATTGGACCTAGTGAGCAAGAAGTAGCAACTACTCTAGATTTACTGGTAAGGCATTTGCGTGTCAGAGGATGGGAGATAAATCCAACAAAAATACAGGGGCCTTCCACCTCAGTAAAATTTTTAGGTGTCCAGTGGTGTGGGGCATGTCGAGATATCCCTTCTAAGGTGAAGGATAAATTGCTGCATCTGGCCCCTCCCACATCCAAAAAAGAGGCACAACGCCTAGTTGGCCTTTTTGGATTTTGGCGACAACATATTCCTCATTTGGGTGTGCTACTCCGGCCCATTTATCGAGTGACCAGAAAAGCTGCTAATTTTGAGTGGGGACCTGAAGAAGAGGAGGCTCTGCGACAGGTCCAGGCTGCTCTGCAAGCTGCTCTGCCACTTGGGCCATATGATCCAGCAGATCCAATGGTGCTGGAAGTGTCAGTGGCAAATAGAGATGCTGTCTGGAGCCTTTGGCAGGCCCCTATAGGAGAATCACAACGCAGACCCTTAGGATTTTGGAGCAAAGCCTTGCCATCTGCTGCAGATAACTACTCTCCTTTTGAGAAACAGCTTTTGGCCTGCTATTGGGCCTTAGTAGAGACTGAACGCTTAACCATGGGCCACCAAGTTACCATGAGACCTGAGTTGCCTATCATGAGTTGGGTGTTGTCTGACCCACCAAGCCATAAAGTTGGGCGTGCACAGCAGCACTCTATTGTAAAGTGGAAATGGTATATACGAGATAGAGCCAGAGCAGGTCCTGAAGGCACAAGTAAGTTACATGAAGAAGTGGCACAAATGCCCATGGTTTCCACTCCTGCTGCCACATTACCTTCTCTTTCCCAGACCAGAGCTATGGCCTCTTGGGGTGTTCCTTACAGTGAATTGACTGAGGAAGAGAAAACTCGGGCCTGGTTTACAGATGGTTCAGCACGATATGCAGGTACCACCCGAAAGTGGACAGCTGCAGCATTACAACCCCTTTCTGGGGTATCCTTGAAGGACAGTGGTGAGGGGAAATCCTCCCGGTGGGCAGAACTTCGAGCAGTGCACCTGGTTGTTCATTTTGCTTGGAAGGAAAACTGGCCAGAGATGCGTTTGTATACTGACTCATGGGCTGTTGCTAATGGTTTGGCTGGATGGTCAGGGACTTGGAAAGACCATAATTGGGAAATTGGTGACAAAGAGGTCTGGGGAAGAAGTATGTGGATAGACCTTTCTGAGTGGGCTAAAAACATGAAGATATTTGTGTCCCATGTGAATGCACACCAGAGGGTGACCTCAGCAGAGGAAGATTTTAATAATCAAGTGGATAAGATGACCCGTTCTATGGATACCAGTCAGCCTCTTTCCCCAGCAACTCCTGTCATTGCCCAATGGGCTCATGAACAAAGTGGTCATGGTGGTAGGGATGGAGGTTATGCATGGGCTCAGCAACATGGGCTTCCACTCACCAAGGCTGACCTGGCTACAGTCACTGCTGAGTGCCCAATCTGCCAGCAGCAGAGACCCACACTCAGCCCCCGATATGGCACCATTCCCCGAGGTGACCAGCCAGCTACATGGTGGCAGGTTGATTACATTGGACCACTCCCTTCATGGAAGGGGCAGCGATTTGTTCTAACTGGAATAGACACATACTCTGGATATGGGTTTGCTTTCCCTGCACGCAATGCTTCTGCCAAAACTACTATCCGTGGGCTTACAGAATGCCTTATCCATCGCCATGGTATTCCACATAGCATTGCTTCGGATCAAGGAACACACTTCACAGCAAATGAAGTGCGGGAATGGGCACATGCTCATGGAATTCTCTGGTCTTACCATGTTCCCCATCATCCAGAAGCAGCTGGATTGATAGAACGGTGGAATGGCCTTTTGAAAACTCAATTACGGTGCCAACTAGGTGGCAAAAACTTGAAAGGCTGGGGTAATGTTCTCCAGGAAGCTGTGTATGCTCTGAATCAGCGTCCGCTGTATGGTGCTGTTTCTCCCATAGCCAGGATCCATGGGTCCAGGAACCAAGGGGTGGAAATGGGTGTGGTGCCACTCACTATTACTCCTAGTGATCCACTAGGAAAATTTTTGCTTCCTGTCCCTGCTACCCTGAGTTCTGCTGGTCTACAGGTTTTAGTTCCAAAACAGGGTGTGCTTTCTCCAGGAGAAACAACAGTGATACCACTGAACTGGAAGTTAAGATTGCCACCTGGCCACTTTGGGCTACTTATGCCTCTGGATCAACACACCAAGAAGGGGATTACATTATTGTCTGGGGTAATTGACCCTGACTATCAGAAGGAAGTAGGACTGCAACTACATAATGGAGGTAAAGAAGAGTTTTCTTGGAATATAGGAGATCCCCTGGGGCGTCTATTAGTACTGCCATGCCCTGTGATTAAAATCAATGGAAAACTGCAACAACACAATCCAGGCAGGACCACTAATGGCTCTGAGACTTCAGGAATGAAGGTTTGGGTCACCCCACCAGGCAAAGAACCACGGCCAGCTGAAGTGCTTGCTGAGGGGAAAGGGAACATGGAATGGGTAGTGGAAGAAGGTAGTGATAAATATGAACTTCGACCACGTGATCAGTTTCAGAAACGAGGACTGTAATGCTGCTTTGTTTGTGTTATACTATTTAAGTTGTAAGATATCAAGTTTAAGAATGAATGTTGCCCAAGGATTTGCACCCTATTCTGGAGAGATTTAATGTGTTTCCAGTTATATGCAGGACAGTTGAGTATTGTCAGGTAAAAGAAAAAATGTGTGCTTATTTGTTTTCATTTGGAAATTAAGTATGGTCTAAGGTGATATATATATATATATATATATATATGCCAAGTTGACAAGGGGTGGACTGTCATGGTTAGGGACAGGTGTCAACTTGGCCAAGTTGTGGTACCTGTTCATCTGATTGGGCAAGTGCTGGCCTGTCTGTTGCAATGAGGACATTTCATAGGATTAGGTCATGATCACGTCAGCTACATCCACAGCTGATTCCATTTGTAATCAGCCAAAGGGGAGTGTCTTCTGCAATTAGTGATGCTAAATCCAATCATGGGAAGCCTTTTAAGGAGGACTCAGAGGAGACAGGTTGCATTCCTGCTTTGGCTGGTGAGCCTCTCCTGTGGAGTTCATCCAGGCCATCCATTGGAGTCATTGGCTTCGCAGCCTGCCCTGTGGATTTTGGACTCTGCATTCCTACGGTCACGTGAGACACTTTCATAAATTTTATATTTGCAAGTGTTCCCTGTTGATTCTGTTTCTCTAGAGAACCCTAACTAATACACATATGTATGTGTACATATATATGTACATCTTATATACATATTGAAAAGTGAGTTTTAGACATTACAATATTTTACCCCTAGATGGTTTAGCATTTATCTCCTAATAACAAGGGCATTCTCCTACCTAACCATAATACCATTATTACCCTTAAGAAATGTAACTAATGATACAATAATATTGTTTATTTACAGCTAATTTTCAAATTGTCATAATTGTTTCCAGAATATCCTTTCTGGGGAAAATGGTTTTTCTTTAAAAATGATCTAGGATGCAATCAAGGATCACTCATGCTTTTGTGTTGGTTGTTACGTTCTTTTTTAAACTGTAACTGTTACCTCAACTTTTTTGTTTTCTATGACTATGCTAATTTTAAGACATGTTCAGACAATCTGGATTTTCCTGGTAGATTCCTCATGATTCTTCATGTTGTGTATATCTCATTGCATCATTTTAGACTTCACATGTCATTTTGTCCTATCATCAATGAGACAAAGTGCTATCACTTTGTTAAAGTGATAGGATCTCTCCATTGTAAAGGTACCTTCTCCCTGTTGTAATGAAAAATTGATCTGTGAGGTAGAGTGATAATTTGAGATGGAATGAATATCCTGTTCTCCAGAAGTCTTTCACTCTTGATAATTCTTCCTGAATCAATTATTACAATGGCTATACAATATGATTTTCTAATTGAATTATTCCTATTACATTTATTTGATGACATTCTTTTGTAAAGAAGGGCTGTACCTAATCTGCCCCCTTTTTATTTCCTCAGTAACACTATGATTGGATTCCTTTTTAAAATTCAGTCTTTTAAATTCTGTTACCATTTGCTAAAGCTGCTGGAATGCAATATATCAGACATGGATTGGGAGTCACCATGGGCTTTATTAATCTACAGATTTACAGTTCTGAGGCCACGGAAATGTCCAAATTAAGGCATCAAGGAAAAGATACCTTCTGAGGAAGGGCTGTTGGCATCCTGGGTTCTCTGTCACATGAGGAGGCACATGATGATGTCTGCTGGTTCTTCTCTCCTGGATTTTGGTTTCAAAATGGCTCTCTCAGCTTCTGTGGGTCCTTCTTGCCTCTCCCAGAGTATTTTCTCTCTAAGCCCTCTCTCCTGGTGTTTCTGTCTTTTATGCTCTCATAAAGGACCCCAGCAAGGAGACTAAGACTCAACTTGAATGGGCTGGGTCACATCTTCATGGAAACAACCTAATCAAAAGGTCCCATCCAGCAATAGGTCTGCCTCTACGTGGACTAACAGAACATGGCCTTTTATGGGGTACATTACACCTTCAAATCAGTACCTCATCACTATTCTTTTTTATTCTTTAAGTCACATATTTTGCCAGCAGATGGCCTTCAGACTGATCCTATGTTCTTTTGACATGTCCCTGTTATACTTTGAGCAATTTCTTAGTCTCTGAACAGCAAAATGTTCTATACCTACTTTATGTTTTTTTTTACTCAAGACCTGAAATCAACCATCTTTCCAATAATCCAATACTGGTTCCTTTTGGTAGGGAATGGTATTTAGAAAGAAAACCAGTGAGGAAGTAGTGCTCATTGTTTTTGGGTTATCAATTACTTCCTTTCAGTAGATAGGGCTAAGAAATATATGTCTTTCTGTCTGTCTGCCTATCTGTCCATCCAACCCTCCATTTATGTATATACCTAAGTATATATTTATCTATATATAGTGATTGAATGTGTGTATATAAATATATATGTTTTTATATACATATATTTTAATCACAAGTTCTTTCTGATATGTCCAATTCAAAGAAAAACACCAATGGGTCTTCCTCACTTTACCCATTCTATTTTAGTATTTTTCTTTCTCCTATATCGAGAACTCTGGTTTGCAACAATGTCAAGGCCATCAATCATTTGCTTTGTCCTGATATATTAACATAGTAGTTTCAGAATTATTAAGCCAGTGCCACAATCAACAACAAAGCTACTAAATAAATTCAGGATGTCTTTGCAGTTCATTTTGTCTTTAAAATATATCACACAACCAGAGAACTTTGCTCAAATTTGCTTGAACTAATTCTATTTCTTTTGTGGGTTATGTTACCAATTTGACATACACTTAGGAACACTTGTTTCTATTTGCACTCTGCTCACATAAAATTTTCCTTTTCTTTATTCCTTCATCCTTTTGCATTTTAAAATATTTTTACATTTTATTTTAAACAATTAGCACATTTAAAAACTTTCAAAAGTGGCTTCAAAAACTGTTTCTCATGAAATGCTGGGGTGTGTGGAAAGAAGCAAATAATTATTGAATTATTCCTGTGCCATCACATATAAATTGAAAAAATTCATAAAATTTTTCTGATACATAAGTGAAGTTTCTTAAGAACAATAACCTTGAACATTCTGTGAGCTGAGAAGATTTGGTTTAGAAAAGCATTTCAGAATATGAATAGTATTCTGGTGTCGGGTTTTCTTTAAGAAAATGAGCCCTTGATTCCAACTTAGTATTGTCTTCTTTCATGAAGGAGTAGGGTCTTATTTACTCATAGAATTACTAAATAGTTCATTCTCTAATTGTGATTCTCAACTTTTTGAAGACCAGCTGATTCAAAACACCAGCTGATTCTCTCAGTTTTTAATCAGTGCCCACCTAAAGATATTGATCATAGACTTAAGTTCACATGGAATTAGTTGTTATTCCTCTACATCTCTGGGTCTTCTTGTTTTTTTTCTATGGGACCTTAACATTTTGTTCCCCTGTCTTTCTTCCTTCCTATGTGCTGCTGCCAGACTAACATTCCCTAAATAGTGCTTTTGCCACTCTCATTCAACATCCTTACAATAGTCGCCTGTTGACGACCATGTCATTAAATATGACTCTGGCATTGAAAGTTTTCTTGCCATCTCCTTCTTAACTGCGATGATTATAATCAGGAGAGCTCCCACTTAATGAGCATTTACAATATCCTAGCTAATGAGAGAAAGATGTATTTTCTGTTTTGTGCTGCTGTCTCTATGCAGATAAGTTCCCTTATCCTTTGCCATTAAATAAACTTTATATCCTCTAATGGTGTCTTTTGGCATCTTTTCATCAATCAGTAACCATTCCATGGTGCATTAGCACAAATAACTAAGCCTCCATAAAAGGTATTTATTTGTTACTATAGGCACTCTCACATTCCTCTCAGAGCAGAAACAAATATTGCCACGTCTCCTGAGGACCAGATCTGTAAAATCAAATATCACCACTAAATTCTTTCTCTTTCCAGGCCATCAGAGCTTTATCTTTTTCCTCCCTTATCCAGCTTCCTCTCTCTACTGAACCCCCGTGATGATCAGTCCCAATCATACACCAGACTTTCTCAACTGTACTGCCCACTATCAAGTGGCAACAATTTCTGTGTTGTTTGAAACTCTTGAAAAAGAGAGGCCCTGATTTTGTCATTTACCATTAGAGGAGAGTGGAGGTCTTCATGTGGCACCCAGAGCTGCCTCTTGCAGGGACCATGGATGAACCAGTGTTTCTAGAAAGGGCTGAGCACAGAGTTGTGATAGCTAATTAGTATCAGGACTTGCCATCAATTCTTTATGAAAAGGGAAATTAAAATCTTCATGAAATGGGAATTATAAAGTAGGTTAGATCCTGTTTATCAACCTGTAAGGTGATTTTGTTTAAGATGCAGTAGAAAATGAAATGTTTTTATAATTTGAAAAGCCTGATGTCCTCATGTATACTGTTTGCAAATAAAAGAGGATTTGTCAATAAAATTGCATCATAGTAGATTTGTTTGAATTTTTATCCATTAATAGAAAAAAAAGACAAATGTAGAAGAAGCAATAATTTTACAAATGTATAGCTGTGCTTTAACGTTTTTAAAATCATTCCTTTCTTGGACTCAAACCCAGTTGTAATGACAGTCTTCTTTTTCTTCTTCTTCAGTTTTGAAGACTTCATCTGTGGGCAAAAATGTTTCTACCAAAGGTCCTGGAAAGTTAAAACAATCAGGAAATATTGATTGTTTTACAGGTAATTAAAATTGGGGTAACCTGTATTTTCAACAAATTTTAAAGTCAGTTTTTATCTTTCCCTTTCGGTAAAATGTTTGTTTGCTTTTGCAGAATTAAACGTAATGAATAAAATAAAAAAGAATAAACTATCTGAAGCAATTTTTTTGATGCAAAAGGCTCTTTTAATATTTGAGAAAGATGCAGCTTCTACATCTTCACAAAACTATTTGATGGTAACAATATTTCATTTCTGTTACAATGAATGATTTAGTTCCCTTTGTTAAAAAAATGTGTTGCCCTTAACATTTGAATATGAACTTTTAGGTTCACCGTTTATGGTCTCTTTGAGAAGTGAATTTCTTTGAGTTCTGAATAGGGAAAACTAATCTATATTTCCAGTTTTAAACTCTTTTGAAATGCATGGGATTCTTTTTCTGTCAGGAAAACCTACATGGGAAACTGAATTAAAAATCAGAAGGACTCAATACAAGGGAAATTATAGAACTTAAGTGATACTGTGCCATTCTAATGTATTAATATCTATGGAATTAAAATGCTTAAAGCCCATTGGCTAAGATTCATTCTCCCTCAGTTACATGTTGCTAATTTTTGGGCCAATTTCCTTTCTGAGTTTACTATATTTGTTCTTTCTTTAAATTTGTTTATATCTCTAATCCAGTCTCACTCTGGCCTGGAAATTGTTGTCTCTGTAAGGAGACATATTCATTATATGTTGATTTTAGAATTTAACTACCTGAGGGCAATTGTATTTCCAAGTTATGGAATCTTCTTAAAGCTTTGATTGCAATGTGTTGAGGAGTGAATGGTTCACGAAGAGGTAGAGAATAATGTTACAAGTATCTTGGTCAGTGAGGGAGGGAAAAAAGCAGGCAAAGCTTGGCATTATAGAGTTAAGAATTAAGAGAGGGGTTATAAGGGAGAAAATTGAACATAGTCATCTGCTGAAGATAAAGAGCCAGTAAAAAGAGAGAAACAGAAGATGTAAGAGAAAGAGGGGGGCTTAATTCATAGAGCAAAATTGAAAATCACAAATAAAGGGATTAATCTTCATTAGTTGGTGGGCCACAAGGCAGATGCCTCATCCTCTGATACAGAAGGAAAGGAGTAATGGATAGGTGTAGATATAAATAAATTTGTTGGTGTGGAGCCAGGGGATTGAATTGATGTTTCTCACCTCAATCGTCTGATAAAGGAGGAGGCAGATTATCTGCTAACAATGAAGGAATGGGAGATGGAGTGTTGAACTGAAGTGAGTGGGGATGATTTGAAGAGTGGAGAGGAATGGATGAGGAAATTGACTGCAAGTAAAGGGACTGACCAATATCGTGAAGTTGTAGCCAAAGTTAGAGACCATAAATTTTTTTCTTTACTTTTTTATTGTTTAATATAACAAACATGCAAAGAAAGAAAAAAGCAGTAATTTTCAGAGCACTCTTCAACAAGTAGTTACAGGACAGATCCCAGAGTTTGTCATGGGCTTCCATACCATCCTTTCAGATTTTTCCTTCTAGTTGCTCAAGAATATAGGAAGCTGGAGGCTTAAATATTTTTTTATCACCACAATAGACTTTTTTTCTTTCTTTTTGTGAAAAAAAACCATATATACAAAAAAGCAATAAATTTCAAAGCACACCACCACAATTAGTTTTAGAACATATTTCAGAGTTTGACATGGGTTACAGTTCCACAATTTTAGGTTTTTACGTCTAGGTGCTCTAAGAAACTGGAGACTAAAAGAGATATCAATTTAATGATTCAGCAATCATATTTATATGTTAAACCCTACCTTCTCTGTATATAACTCCACCATCACCTTTGATCTTTCTGTCCCATTGTTTGGGGATATTTGGACTATGGCCATTCTAACTTTTTCATGTTGGAAGGGGCTGGAGACCATAAATTTTTAAGGGGTCCCATCTGCACGGAGAATAATGTTTTCCTAGTGTGGTATTACGTAGAAGTCATGAAAGTAGAATATGGGATTTGCCCAGGGCTAGATTTGTTTTTTAATGAAGGTTTTTGGTAATAAAAAATAGGTTCAGACTGAATAAGGAAGGAATTGATACCACCAAGACATTTAAAAGCTGGTGACTAGGAGATATGAAGGGACTGGATGTTTCTGTGAAGACAGGAACCAGAAAATGATGGTCCAAGAAAGCTAGAAAGATAGGTTTTTGAGGCCAAGAATTAGAATATTTGAGCTATAGATTTCTGATATGTAGTACTCCTGGTCATCTGTCCATCAATTTACCTATCCAGCAAATATTTTTTGAGTGCCTATGATCCATGGAACAAATATTTATTCAAAGTTCACTATGGGCTTAGAATTATTCTGAGTGCAGTGGATGAAAAAAACCAAACAGGCAAATAATCATCATTTATTTATTCAACAAATATTGATTGATTGCCTTCTCTTTGTGGTCCCTGTCTTAAAGACAAATCCAGACTATGGAAGTATTGTCAAGTAAAGAATAATTATGGTTCAGCTTTATTGGCATTTTAATTGTAAGAATATCTGGTTTAGTTTGTTAATGGCGCCAGAAATGCAATGTACCAGAAATGGGTTGGCTTTTATAAAGAGAATTTATTAAATTACAAGTTTATAGTTGTAAGGCCATGAAAATGTCCAAACTAAGGCACACAGTGAAAGATAACTTGACTCAAGAAAGGCCAATGGCATGAACACCTGTCAACTGGGAAGACATCTGGCTGCCATCTGCTGGACCTTTGGATTCTGGTTTCAAACTGCTTCTCCTTGGGCATTTTCTTTCTGCATCTCCAAATGTCTGTGTCTGTGTCAGCTCTGAAACTTTTTCCAAAATGTTTCCCTCTTAAAGGACTGCAGTAAGCAACCCACCTTAAATGGGTAGAGATGCATCTCCATGGAAACCACCTAATCAAAAGAATCCACCCACAATTTGATGGGTCACATCTCCATTGGCACACCTAATGAAAAGGTCCCACCCTAAACAATATGAAATCAGTATTAAAGAACTTGGGTTTTCTGGGTGCACAACAGTTTCAAATCAGTACATTCCACCCTATGGACCCCCAAAAGACATGTTCTTTCCAAATGCAAAATACATTCATTCCGTCATAATATCACAAAAGCCTTAAACCATTTCAGTAGCAATACGAATGCAATACAAAGTCAGAACAGTACAAAATCCCATCAAAGGCAGTTACAGGCATGGTCTGTTCTAAGGCAAAATTCTCCTCTGGCTGTGGACCTGTGAACTTAGAGCAAGTTATCTTCTGCCAGCATAGAAAGGAGTGACCATCATAGGATAAATGTTCTCATTTCCATAGGGAGAAATTGGAAGGAACACAGGGGTCACTGGACCCAAACAGTCCCGGAAACCTGCAAGGCAAACTCCATTAGATTTCAAAGTCTGAGAGTCACTTATCTTCAGGGCTTGGAAGAATGGCAGTCCTACCCTTTCCAACACAGTGGTCCTGTTTTCTCCAAACACCAGGGTGAGGGTTTCAACCTTGGGGAACTTTGGGGAGACCACCATTTTCTTGGCTCCACCCTTTCTAAGCATCGGGGCAGCACCCAGGCTCTCTGCCATCTCTGGGGCACATGCACAACCCTTATACACAACCATCTCAGAACAAAGGGGCAGCAGCAAAGCTGTCCCAAATTCCCAAGGAATGTGCTCCACCCTCTCTGAGGCCTGAGGCACCAAAATTCTTCCTGGCCATTGAGGCAGAAGGCCCACCCTCTGCCTTTGGGGCAAACTCACCCTCTTCCAGTGTATGGCTGGGTCTGCTCTCCTGGCTTGAGATTTGTTGGTTTCAGACCTTAGCTTCTATGATTCTGCCTTTGAAGTAGTTTTTCCTTCAGTTTGTCCCATTTCTGTCCCTTTTAGTCCAGACTGGCAGTGGTTCCGTTTATAGAAGTCTTGCAAAATATTTGTCAGTTTTCCATGCACAGTACTTGGACCACACCCATCAGATAATAGGACCTCTCATAAATCCGTTTCCATTTCTGGCTTTTTCTGAAATGGCTGACTGGTTCCAAGCTTGGTTAAATCCTCATGTAGGCCACTATTCTCTGGGATCTTCCTTTATGGAATTCCAGAATTTTCCAGACCATCAGTTTCTCGTTTCTTTGTATCCAAGAGTTCAGTTCTCAGCTTACGTATTTCCTATTGTATTTTACTGTAACTTGCAAGGAGAAGCCAAGCTGCATTTTCCATATTTAATTTTGAAATCTTTTCAATTAAGTATTCCAGCTTGTGGCTTTTAAATTCTACTGTCCATGCAAAACTAGGACACAATTTTGCCAAATTTTCTACCACTTTAAAACAAGGATGGCCTTCCTTCCAGTTTACAATGACATGTACATTATTTCTGTGTTTATCAGAAGTATCTTTAGAATCCACACTTCTACCAATAGTCTTTTCAAAACATTCTAGGCCTTCTGTATCAACTCTTCCAGAATGTCCCCCTTATCCATTTAAAAAGCCATTCTAACATGTTTGTTATTTGCAATTTGTGGCACCCCACTCTTGGTACCAAAATCTGTTTATGTTTGTTAATGCTACTAGAAATGCAATATACCAGAAATGGGTTGGCTTTTATAAAGGGAATGTATTATGTTACAAGTTTACAGTTCTAAGGCCGTATGAATGTCCAAACTAAAGACATCCAGAGAAAGATACTTCGACTGAAGAAAGGCCAGTGGTGTGGAACACCTCTGTCAGCTGGGAAAGCATGATGGCTGGTATCTGCTGGTCCTTTAGCTTCTGGTTTCAGTCAGCTTCCACAGGGGTGTTTTCTTTCTACATCTCCAGATGTCTCTGCTGTGTCAGCTCTGAAACTTTTTCCAAGATGTTTCCGTCTTAAAGAACTGCAGTAAGTGACCCACTTTGAATGGGTGGAGATGCATCTTCATGGTACCACCTAATCAGAAGGTTCCACCCACAATTGGGTAGGTCACATCTCATGGAAAGAACCTAATGAAAAGGTCCCATCCTAAACAATATCAAATCAGTATTAAAGAACTTGGCTTTTCTGGGGTACACAGCTGTTTCAGACCAACACAGTAACTAACCTAATGGTGGGGGATGTTTAAAGAAACATCCAGGAGAGGTAATATGAAGTTGACTACTGAAAGATGGCTGGAGTAGCCAGAGAAAGCAGGACATTCCAGGCAGAGAGAACAACATATGCAAAGGTACTGAGGCTAGCAAAGTCATAGGGTATTTGTAATAATACAGGTCATTTGGTGTGACTGTTGCTTTGGTGCAAGGAGGGATTGGTAAGAGAAGGTGAGACCAGAGAGTAAGATGAGGCTATTTCATAAAGGATGCCTATTCCCCTGTTGCATGTCTGTCTTCCCACCATTGAGAGTGGGGAACATGCAAGAAACCTGAAAAGTCTCAAGTTTCCAGAATATCTTCTCCTTGTGCGTCTTTTCATTCTACTTCTTAAGTGAAACTATTTCAATTTAAGAAAACTTATGAATATAATGTCCTATTAGGATAGAGATGCATTCAGTGGTTTTACTTTTTATCCTCCACAAGGATCTTCACCAACCAGAAAAGTGTTGAATATTTATTTAGATGTCCTGAAATCGTCTCTAGCCACCTCAGCTACTCAGTGGTGGTTCTTTTTCCAAGTGTCAAGACTCAGTGATCAATCCTCAGGGTACTCTCCTAACCACGAAGTTATGGCTCGAGTAATCACCAGTGTTTCTTTCCATAAAGAAGATAAATAAATTTGTTTCCCTTGGCAGTCATTTTCTACGAGGTATATTATGGAATGTTTTGTGTTGTCATGATCTTGTAATAAAGTTATCCCCAGGTCAGTAACTGATGTGTCACCTGAAACTATAAAAAAAGGTTTGAAAAGCTTTGATTTTTTCAGAACTCTTAAATAATTCATACCCTGATTTAGTTTATTAAATTTCCTGATGTCAGTCTGGATAATTACATCATGTCTGTTTTATTCCAAATCAATTAAAAGTAGACAAACTTCATTCACTACAAATGAGGGACAATTTTTTTTATAATAGCCTATTAGCTTTCCAAATGAGATGACTGGCTTTTTTTCTTGATTATGGGGATATATTTTTCCCATTTTTTTGCTTTGCTTATTTGACCTCTTGCAGTCCATATTGGCTTTTGACACATTGTACAACAGGTTCACTTTAATGAATCGGATGCCCTGATCTTCTGCTTCTGATCAAACACAGTAGTCATCACATAGCTTACAAAATTGCTTTTAGTCCACGTAAAGGTCCAGTGGCTGAACATTCAGCATCTTTGCAGATGTGTTTTGCTCATTGGAAGGACCAGGAATACTTCCCAATCCAAGTACAGAGTTGCCAGCGCAGGATTATATGCTGTTGTTTTCTATCCAGCTTTGATTTCCCCTTCCAGACATCATCTTTTGAGGAATTTCTTCTTCCTCAGTATAATTAGGCGGGTCTTTTCAGTTTATTTTCTTTTCCCAGCCAGGAGCAGGACTAGGCCAATTGGCTGTTTCCTACTTGCAATCTGAATCTTGAGCAGAGGGAATAAAAGACTAAAAGTAGTTGGTGTTCACTCATTCTAATGGCTGTGTCTTCATCAGACTATAGGCTTACGTCAGAGGTATTGCAGGTTTGGTTCCAGACCGCTGCAATAAAGTGAATTTCACGATAAAGCAAGTCACAAGAAGTTTTGATTTCCTAGTGCATATAGAAGTTATGTTTACACTATACCATAGTGTGTTAAGTGTGCAATAGCATTTTATCTTTTTAAAAAACAATTGTATGTACCTTAATTTAACAATGCATTGTTGCGAAAAAATGCTAACCATCATCTGATCTGTCAGCAAGTTATAATCTTTTTGCTGGTGGACAGTCTTATCTCCATGTTGATGGCTGCAACCTGACCAGAGTGCTGATTGCAGAATGTTGGAGGGGCTGTGGCTCTTTCTCTCTCTTTTTTTTTTTTTAAGTAATAAAACCAGTCAACATACAACACGAACTTTCTTAATGTATGAGCATTCCATACTTTGTGTGCAATCAGTGGCTCACACCATCATCACATAGTTGTATATTCATCACTATGATAATTTCCCAGAACATTTACATCACTCCAGAAAAAGAAATAAAAAAGAAAAAACTCATACATACCATACCCTTTACCCCCCCTTTCGTTGACCACTAGTATTTCCCTCTACCCAATTTATTTTAACATTCGTTCCCCTATTATTTATTTATTTTTAATCCATATTTTTTACTCATCTGTCCATACTGTAGATAAAAGGAGCATCAGAACAAGATTTTCACAATCACACATTACTTTGTGAAAGCTATATCATTATACAATCATCTTAAAGAAACATGGCTACTGAAACACAGTTCTACAGTTTCAGGCACTTCCCTCTAGCCTCTCTAATACACCTTAAACTAAAAACGGGTTATCTGTATAATGTAAGATTAGCCTCTAGGATAACCTCTCGACTCTATTTGAAATCTCTCAGCCACTGACATTTTGTCTCATTTCTCTCTTCCCCCTTTCAGTTGAGAAGGTTTGCTCAGTCCCTTGATGCTGAGTCCCAGCTCATTCTAGGATTTCTGTCCCATGTTGCCAGGGAGGTCCACACCCCTGGGAGTCATGTCCCATGTAGAGATGAGGAGGGCAGTGAGTTGCTTGCTGTATTGGCTGAGAGAGAGGCCACATTTGAGCAACAAAAGAGGTTCTCTGGGGGTGACTCTTAGGCCTAATTTTAAATAGGCTTAGTCTGTCCTTTGCAGGGATAAGTTTCATATGAACAAACCCCAAGACTGAGGGCTCGGCCTATTGATTTTGTTGTCTTTACTGCTTGTGAGAATATCAGGCCTTCTCCAAATGGGGAAGTTGAATTTTCCCTTGTTCTCACCATTCCCCCAAGGGGACTTTGAAAATACTTTTTATTCACTGTTCAAATCATTCAGGGATTTATTGGGGCATCACTGTGGACAAACCTACAAAATCTCATGTGGGGCAGTTTCTTAAAATGAGATAACAATGAAGTTTCCACATCGATTGACTCTTCCTTTCATGAAAGATTTCTGTGTAGCATATGATGTTGTTTGATATCATTTTACTCACAGTAGAACTTCTTTCTAAATTAGAGTCAGTCCTCTCAAACCCTGAAGCTGCTTTATGAACTAAGTTAATGTAATATTCTAAATCCTTTGCTGTCATTGCAACAGTGCCTGCACTTCCTTCACTGGGAGTAAATTCCATCTCAAGAAATCACTTTCTTTGCTCATCCTTGAGAAGAAATTCCTCATCTGTTCAAGTTGTTTCTTGAGATTGCAGTAGTTCACTCACATCTTTAGACTTCACTTCCAATCTTAGTTCTCTTGCTATTTCCATCACACCTGAAGTTACTTCCTCCATTGAAGTCTTGAACTCCTCTAAGTCATCCATGCAAGTTCTTCAAAACTCCTTTCATGTTGATATTTTGTCCACCTCCCTTGAATCACTAACGGTGATTCCTTTCCAGAAGGTTTTTGATTGACTTTTTCCAGGTCCATCAGAGGAATCACTATCTGTGGCAATTATAGGTTCATGAAATGTATTACTTAAATAAGACTTGAAAGTCAGAATGATTCCTTGATCCATGCACTGAAGAATGGGTTGTTATAGTAGGCATAAAAACAATGTGAATATCATAACATCTCTCCCAGAACTCTTGGGTGACCAGGTACATTATCAGTGAACAGTAATCTTTTGAAAGGAGTCTTTTTTTCTGAGGATTAGGTCTAACATTGGGACTAAAATGTTCAGTAAACCGTGTTGTAAACACGTGTGCTGTCATCCAGGCTTTGTTGTCCCATTTATCGAGCACAGGCAGAGTAGATTTAGCATCATTCTTAAGGGTCCTAGAATTTTCAGAATGGTAAATGAGCACAGGCTTCAATTTAAAGTCAACAGCCCCTAACGTGACAGACAGCCTGTCCTTTGAAGCCTTGTAGCCAGACATTGGTTTAGCTGCTCTCTAGCTATGAAAGTCCTACATGGTGTTTTCTTCCAATAGAAGGCTGTTTCATCTGTGTTGAAAATCTGTTGTTTATTGTAGTCCCCTTCATCAATTATTTTAGGTAGATCTCCTGGATAACTTGCTGCAGCATCTACATCAACACTTGTAGCTACTTCATCTTGTATTTTTATGTTATGGGGATGGCTTCTTTGCTTAAACCTCATGAGCCAACTTCTGCTAGATTCAGGCTTTTCTCCTGCAGCTCTATCACCTCTCTCAGCTTCACAGAATTGAAGACAAATTAGGGCCTTGCTCTGTATTAGGCTTTGGCTTAAGGAAACGTGGTGGCTGATTTGATCTTCTACCCAGACCACTAAACTTTTCTCCATATCAGATATAAGGCTGTTTTGCTTTCTTAGCGTTCATATGTTCACTGAAGTAGCACTTTTAATTTCCTTCAAAAACTTTTCCTTTGCATTCACAACTTGACTAACTGATTGGCACAAGAGGCCTAGCTTTTGGCCTGTCTCGGCTTTTGACTTGCCTTCCTCACCAAGCTACATCGTTTCTAGTTTTTAATTTGAAGCGAGAGATATACTACTTTTCCTTTCAGTTGAACACTTTAGAGGCCATTGTAGGGTTATTAACTGCACTAATTTCAATGTTTTATGTCTCAGGGAATAGGGAGGCCTGAGGAAGGGGTTAAGAGATAGGGGAATGGCCAGTCGTGGAGCAGTCAGAACATGCACAACATTTATGGATTAAGTTCCTCATCTTATATGGGTACGGTTTATGGCACCCCAAAACAATTACAATAGTAGCATCAATAAAAGATCACTGATCACGGATTAATCACCGTATCAGTGATAATAATGATGAAAAAGTTTGACATATTGTGAGTATTACCGAAATATGATGCGGAGACACAAAATGAGCGTACGATGTTGGCCAAATGGTGCCAATAGACTTGCTTGATGCAGGGTTGTCACAAACCTTCAATTTGTCAAAAGTGCATCATCTGCAAAGCACAATAAGGTGAAGTTCAGTAAAGCTAAGTGCAATAAAATGAGGTGTGCTTGTATAACAGCTTTCTGTAGACCCTCCTGCATTTCTGGAGCTGCCTTTATCCAAGCCTGGTTTTCCTGTTGTTTTTATTGCAGAGACCCACAAACTGATATATACAGTTTTCTCACAATACTATTTGTTGGAACCCAGATAGATCTGTAGTCAAGATGATCTTAGTAGTTCTAAATTCCTCAAATAGTGCTTCAGTTCTGAGTAAAGGAACATATAGTTTAACACATAGTTAAAAATAATTGACATGGAATCTAATTGTATGGCCCCTTTTAGAATCAGACCTAATGAAGAAGCCCAAGGTGTCTAGAAATTCTGATAACTTCCAACTTTAATATTTCCTGAATTTACTTCTTGATGTACCCTAAGTACCATTTTGCAGACTATTTTAACTGTAATTGAATTTCATTATTTTCCCTATTTTGTAGCATTTCAGTCACATCAGTTCTATTTGCTTTTTTTTTAAAGAATATAGTGAACTATTTTTTATCAGAGATTCTTCACTGCTCTTTTAAGTTGTTCCGTGTGACTTATTCCTCATAAAAAGCAAATCCTCCCATGAGGCAGATCGTGTTTTGACCCTAGGCATCTCCTACAAACAGAAAATTTAAGCTTTTTTACCTTTTAGCTTTTTTCTTTGAAATTGCTTTAAGGCTTTTGCTTCAGAAACTTAATTTAGGCCGACTTTCTAAGTGGCTAAATTTAGCTTTGTAGTCAGACAACCTAGCATAGTGGTTAGAGTATAAGGGTCTTAGATCAGAGCTCTGGTTTTGCCATGACGTAAGTCAAATTTGTCCTAAATCAATTTACTCCTGCTTTATCAGCCTTAAATTTCCTCATCTGTAAAAGGAGGATTTCTTGTGATACATATAAAGTGCTTAGCATCTGGCACAGAGTAAGCATTCAATAAATGTTAGCCATTATTATTATTAATAATTATTATTAAAAATAACACCCTTACTCTGTCCTTCACTTTAAGCATCCTGGGACACTGTTTTGTCATATTAGAACTGTCTTTTGGTGCTTCAGATATGTTTTTCTCTGTCCTTCTACACATTTCGTTCTGTGTTTTCTCTTAGATTTGTCTTTTGTTGTGTATATTTTATTCTCAGCAATATTCCTACCCAGGATTCTTTTTGATATGACTTAATCTACTTTTGATCTCCTTCTGAAATAAAAGTTAAAATGTTGAGAATGCAAAGTATACCTCAGGGAGATCTACTAGGCAAGTGGTAAACATGACATTTATCTTTCCAGTCTTATGATAGTTGTTTTTGTAAATTTTAATCTTGTCTTCCAAGACTACATCACATCTTTTCCTTAGCTTTCTGCTGTGCTGTGGGTGTTAAGCTATCATCTAATGTATTTAATGTCAATCTGTTCTCACCAGGTAAGCATTGTGTAACTTCTGAAAAGAGGCAGGTCTCAGTTTCTCAAATGGAAATTATTGAATGAGAAATTAGACTCAGACAGTGGTACTCTGGACTTCAGTACTATTGTTTTGGGGTACATTACAGCACAAAACACTACTGAAAGAGAATATTCAGAACGTATTTTACTTGTGAGTTGCTATAGAACCCTTTTCCATTGAGACTCCTTTCACTATGATGAGTAAAAGACTTGTTTATTCTTTCCAGGTTAGTTAGCTCTCCCAATTTGCTAGCTGATAGAAGATATAAGGGTATAGTTATTTTCTGTTATATGATATGTTATGGAAAACTAACTTCTCTTTGTCTGCTGATCAGGGTATGCTCATCTAGATTCTGTAATTGTGATACTTTGGTTTTGTAGGACATTGCTATCAGGCAAAATTTATGTCCATTTTGGTAGCATTTTTTTTCCTTACAATTGAGTAGAGCTGGTTTCATAGGATTTTTTTCTTCTTAATATTTTGAGATGGCTTTTCTGATGATGTTTCCTCCTTTTCAGTTGGAAATACCTTTAAGAAAATTAACCATTTACTTATAGATGACATTTTCTTGGCAGCTTAGTGATTTGGCTCATAAAGTTGATATTCTAATTTCTAACCAGCGTTAGGATTTACCTTGAGTTATATTAAAGAATTTATCCAATTTATTTGTTTTAGGCTTTCTTTTGGTATCTTTTCATCTAAAACTTTAATGTTTCTATTAACCTATTTCAAATTAGGCCATGGGATCTGAGTGAGTGGTCTAAAGAGATAAATCAGGCACTGTCCTTACCACCAAGATATCCATGGTTTAGAGGGCATAGAGAGTCATGTACAGAGATATTTTATTAATACCTAATAACAGAGATTTATGTATAAAATGCAAGGAGTGGAGTATCTGAATACATGGAACTATCAGGAAAATGTCAGAGGAGGTGAGGGTTGAGTGGGTATTGAGAAACAAGAGGATATTGGACCCTCCTGGAAGAGAAAATTACATGGGCAAAGACAGAGGCATGAAAGAGCATATCAGGGATGAAGTGACTTTAAAAAAATTAGTTTTGGAGGTTAGGTCAAAAAGGGGATAGAACATATAGACATGCTCAGAAAAGAGCACTTTATCCAGTAAGTATTGGAGGAGTCATCCATAGGCTGGAGGATTGGAAGTTGAAGAGACTAAAGACTGAGAGAAAAGGTAGAAGGCTGTTTGTCCTACAAATGTTAGCATCAGTCAGAGATTTGTATCTAGTTGGCTCCGTGGAGCAGAAACTACTGAGCTAAATTTTGGGATTAAATGTGGGGAGACCAATGTCAGTTGAGGTGGTGAGCTGAAGGTAGTCTGCGTTGACAAAGCACACAGCAGTCCAGTGCTTCTGGTGGATTTTACAGGTTTCAAATGTAAAATTCAGAAGAAGGAAATACTTCTAAATTTTCTAGGCATTGGTTCACTTGCCTTGTGTGGTATAATTTTCCCTTACACTCATTTTACTTGTTTTTATATAACCCCGAATATCTTGGTTTCCATAGCCTGTGATGTAAATGAAAGCACATTAACATTTAATCTTCAAAGTATAATAGCTTTTATCTCTTTTCTGTTCAAGTAGGAATTACTTCCCTCAAAGATTCCCTCCAGTTATTTAAGTAGTCTATTACATTTCTTGGCTCTGGTCTCCTCTTCCTCAAGACACCAGTGTATTGTCGCCCTTTAAGGGAGGCCTGCTCTGTCTGACATCTTTTCTTTCAGAGCCAGAGCTGCTCTCTTGTAGAGCACAGAGGGTTAATGAGTCTTCGCCCAACCTGGGCTGGTTGTGTCCCCTGGGTTTTGGCACTAGTTCTACCTAAACTCTCTCACTGCTGTTTATGTCTCAGCTCCTTCAACATTGGGCCTTGACCCATTTTTATCAGTTTCCCACATTTTTTACTTCCCTCAATTTGACTGAATGAGTGAAGAAGTAGAGATGTTGGAGGATGACCTATGCCAATCCTTCCCCTTGATTGATTAACTGATTCATTCACTCAGTAATTCAGCAGTAACACTGAGCATCTGCTATGTGGCCCCCCTTTCTTTATTCCTGTACACTCATATACATTTCCTCTCCCTTCCTTCAGGCAAAAGCCTTCATGAATATCAGTTCACCCACAATAATACCAGTTTGGGCTCAATGAGTTCACCCAGAATTGCTTAAGAAAAGAGCTTTATCTAAGCTTAATTTTTAAGTAAGGGTGTAAGCCTGCAAGTAATTTTTTATAAACCTTCATCCTAGTACTGTATAGTAAAAGATGTTAGGCCATTAAAGTTTTACCATCTAAATTTATTTGTTACTATTTCAATTTTTAGTTATCTGCCCTCCTTACCTTCCTCTACCAGCCTTTGACTTGGGAGAATGAGTTCATGGTTTTGTAAATGAAAACAATGAGAACATAAGATTAATTTATTGAAGTTCTCTTTAGGGTAAACTTTTTTCCTCCATGTATTATATATGAAGGATAGATAGTGACAAATAATTTACCCCATTTTATTGGTTTTGGTTGGATTATTATATAATATAGGAATGCTTAATTATATCTCTAATAGAATTCTACAAGAGGAAAAGAATGGGTTATGGCTTCTGAGAGCCTGAGTTAGAATTCCAATTCTACTCCCTGCTGATAACTGTGCAAATTGCTGTTGAGCTATTTGCTTTAACCTCTTAAATAAGTTACTTAACTTTACTTAACCTTACTCTAGGCTCTTAACCTTTCTGAGCCCAGTCATACCTTCCTCACATGGTTGTTATGAGGATTAAATGAGATACATGAGAAATGCAATGGTTAGATGTTATAAGAGAAAGAATAATGTTGATCTTTCTTCATTCAGTATGGATGTGAGTGAAAAATACATACATTCATGTTAAATAAAGAAATGCTTTAAATCAATTTAATGACTTAAGAAATTATAAAATCAGAATTTTTTGAGTTGTTAAGGAATTATTTAGTCCACTGATTCTCTACTGGAGAAGCATATATTTTCCCCTACCTCTCCCTCAAGTCAAATGGGGATGGCCATAATCTTTAGAATAGTTTTCAAAAAGCTATGTAACTCTGTCAGTCAGCATGGACTATGTTTTGCTATGGTAACAATTAAATCCCCCAGTCTTGGTTGCTTAAAATAGCACGTTTGTTTCTTGTACACCCATGTGCCCATTGTGAGTCAGGTAGGGTTTCTGTTCTGCAGAGTCCTCACTCCAGGACCTTGGCTGACCAAGCAGCTTATGCTGCTGCTCATCAAAGCGGAGGGAGAAGAGGCCATGCAGAGCAGACTTTGGATTTTAAAGTTTCTGCCTAGAAGTAGCAAATATTTGCTCATATTTAATCAGTTAAAGCACTTTAAATGGCCATACCCAATTCCAAGAAGGAAGTAAAGTACCAGATGCTTAGACAAGGACTGGAGAGCTGGAGTAGCTGTGAACTGCACTCGTGATCTTCACAAGCTCCCACAGCTATTTTTTTTTTTTAATAAAAATATAAGTAGGGCGGGCCACAGTGGTTCAGCAGGCAGAGTTCTTGCCTGCCATACTGGAGACCCAGGTTCGTTTCCCAGTGCCTGCCCATGTGAAAAAACAAACAAACATGAAAAGAACACCCAAAACTTCTCATCTCCCTATCCACCCTTTTATTTATTTATTTATTGTCTTTTTTTTCTTACTCATTTTCCATACATTGGATAAAGGAAATGTCAGTTACGAGGTTTTCACACTCACATGGTAACACCATTAAAGCGCTATAGTTAAATAATCATCTTCAAGAACAAGATTACTGGATTACAGTTCAGTGGTTTCAGGCATTTCTGTCTAGCCACTCCAATACACCAAAAACTGAAAAGGGATATCTATATAATGCATAAAAACAACCTCCAGAATCACCTCTCGACTCTATTTGAAATCTGTCAACCACTGAAACTTTATTTTGTTTTATTTCTCTTCCCCTTTTGGTCAAGAAGAATTTCTCAATCCCACAATGCCAGGGCCAGGCTCATCATCCCTGGGAGTCCTGTCCCATGTTGCCAGGGGGGTTTACGCATCTGGAAGTCATGTCTCACATAGGAGGCAGGCAGTCTCTGAATATTTTGATACATGTCTTTGAGGATAGCCCCCTTAAGTGTAAGAAATCACTGATGTCCTATTTCCATTTTCCATGTTGAGTTGGTATGAAATGTTTTGAAAATGTTAGATTCTATTAGATATTCTCTGAAAAGCAGTTTTCAATTTGGCTGACATCTTTGAAGCATTTACTTCCACTTTGGAAACATTTTCTATCCAAATGATTTTTTTGTTTCTTTTTTGTTTGTTTGTTTTGGTGAAAGCAAACATTAATGGCAGTAAAGACTAAAAAGTTACCTAGAAAGCACATGCTGCTGAAGATGTTTCCTTTCAGTGGTAGAAATAAGCACAAATTATGTCAATATAAAGGAATTTAATACCATTAAAAACTTTTAGTGAGATAAATGTTTTAGGAATTTTACTGGCCGAAGATAAAGGGTGATTCCCTTCACTGTGCCAGGTTATAATTGATTAATTAGTTCTTTTGTATAAAAGAGAGAGACAACACTCAGAATCATAAGAAACAGACATCAAACCTTTCTCCCAATCAAGGATCTTTTCTTTCTTCTCCAGTTTATATTAAATTATGGTAAGACATACTTAGGTTTTTCAGCCTTCTCTTGGTGAAATTTTCCATGGTGTTGCGCTATGCCCATCCTTCCAGCCTACTAACTCCCTCTCATATAGAAGGAGCATATAAGGAGGAACTCTTCTTATGGGCAAACTCTGTGGACAGGACCTGCAAACAACTTCGAAAGGGGAGTGTTTCCTAACTTAACAACTAAATTTACCACCTAATTTACAATAGAGATGATTGACAGTGATGAGATTAATACAATTCCAACTGTCCTTGCTGGACACTAGCAAGTTTGTTCTGTCCTCTGTCAGAATTATTGCAAAATAGCTACAGAGCAAGGGATCTGGAAATTCTGAAGAGCATTTCATGTTTCTGCCCTTTCTCCTTTACTGTATGTAAGTTAGCTTTTGGTTTAAAACTCCTAAAGTCTTTTGCACTTAGGCTGTAGAAACATGTTACTATATCATACATCTATATAATACATCCCTTCCCACATGAAGCAACAATTGTCTTATACATATGGTTAAGATTCTTGGCCTTCAAATGCCAAATAAAATTTTTCCAGGGTCTCTTGCCACAGACCAAGTAGAATTAAAAAATCATTCATCGTTAGAGATACATTTTAATCATGACTAATGATTTTAGACCTTTATGTCGACCATTTCCAATAAAAAGTAAAAATGAGAAGTTAATTCTGATCTCAGTTTAGGCCAAGCTTCGTTATTTTAGGAAAAAAATGCATGAAAAACTGTAGTTTTATGATCTACATTCCCACAGACAGCTGGTTTACTCACTCAGCTTTAAATATCACATTTGATGTATATAATACTCCCAAATCCTATCTCCAGTTGTTCTAGTTTGCTAGTTGCTGGAATGCAATATACCAGAAATAGAATGGTTTTTAAAAAGGGGAATTTAATAAGTTGCTAGTTTACAGTTCTAAGGCTGAGAAAATGTCCCAGTTAAAATAAGTCTGTAGAAATGTCCAATCAAAGGCATCCAGGGAAAGATACCTTAGTTCAAGAAGGCCGATGAAGTTCAGGGTTTCTCTCTCAGTGAAAGGGCAGATGGTTTCCTGTTTCATGAAGCACCCCCGGAGGCATTTTTCTTCTTCGTCCCCAAAGGTGCTGGCTGGTGGACTCTGCTTCTCGTGGCTATGCCATTCTGCTCTGCTCTCTCTGAATCTCCTTCATTCTCCAAATGTTTCCTCTTTTATAGGACTCCAGAAACTTATCAAGACCCACCCAAATGGGTGAAGACACACCCCCAGCTAATCCAAGTTTAAGAACCACTCTTGATTAAATCTCATCTCCAGGGAGATGATCTAATTATGGTTTCAAACATACAATACTGAATAGGAATTAGAAGAAACAGCTGCCTTTACAAAATGGAATTAGGATTAAAACATGGCTTTTCTAGGGTACATACATCATTTCAAACCAGCACACCCGTGTTAGCCTCTCTTTTGAGCTTGAAGTCCAGATTTCCAAATGGAAATCTCAAACTCACCATGCTTGCTGTAGAGGAAGTAGCCCAGTTTTTGTATCATGGGTTTGAAATGTCATAAACAGACATTCTGTCTTCTCATTTTCCAGGATTTTTAAAATGTATTTATTACATTAGACAGAACTTGCAGGAAAAAAGGGAATATTGGTCATTCTCTCTCTCCTTCTGGATTTTGTTGGTAATTTTTTCGTTGCTCCACTCTTTGGTATGATTTTGATTATTGGCTTAAAATTAATATATTTTTTCATGCTAAGGACACAGCCTTCCTAGTTCCTTGAGTTTTTGAAAAAGTTGGTAATGAATGTTAAAAATGTTCAAATATCTTTTAGGCCAGTTAACACTATAATCATATATACTTATTCTCATTTGATTTATGGATATATTAAATTATATTCATAGACTTCCTAATATTAAATTATCTTTGAATTCCAGGGATGAAAACAGTATGATTATGGTACATTATTTTTTTAATATATTGCTGGACTCAAAGTATTAGTATTTTATTTAAGATATTTGCATTTATATTTGTAAGAAGATTGTGCTATATTTTTATGTGCAGTCATTTTTCAGATTTTGTTATCAGAATTACAATAGTTTTGCAGATTACTCGAGAAGATAAACTACCTTCCCTTGTAGGTAAAAATATTTTAAATGGCATAGGAACTATCAATTCCTTGAGATTCGAAATATTTTATGGAATAATTTGAGTCTGACATTTTAATGGGAAGTAGTTTTTGTGTCCTTTTTACAGTTTCTTTCATCATTATTCATAAGTTCAGGGGTTCTCCTTCCTGAATTACTTTGTTGATTTTGTATTTTCATCAGAAGTCTTCCATTTTACCTAGAATTTTAACTTTATTACTTCAATATTCTCGACTACTTAAAAACATTCTGTATCTTTGTGTATATTTCCCCTCTCTTTCCTCATGGTTTTTAATATATGTTTCTTTTTTTTTTATTAATTAACGGAAAAAAGAAATTAACCCAACATTTAGAAATCATACCATTCTACATATGCAATCAATAATTCTTAACATCATCACATAGATGCATGATCATCGTTTCTTAGTACATTTGCATCGGTTTAGAAGAACTAGCAACACAACAGAAAAAGATATAGAATGTTAATATAGAGAAAAAAATAAAAGTAATAATAGTAAGAACAAAACAAAACAAAACAAAAACCTATAGCTCGGATGCAGCTTCATTCAGTGTTTTAACATGATTACTTTACAATTAGGTATTATTGTGCTGTCCATTTTTGAGTTTTTGTATCTAGTCCTGTTGCACAGTCTGTATCCCATCAGCTCCAATTACCCATTATCTTACCCTGTTTATAACTCCTGCTGAACTCTGTTACCAATGACATATTCCAAGTTTATTCTCGAATGTCGATTCACATCATTGGGACCATACAGTATTTGTCTTTTAGTTTTTGGCTAGACTCACTCAGCATAATGTTCTCTAGGTCCATCCGTGTTATTACATGCTTCATAATTTTATCCTGTCTTAAAGCTGCATAATATTCCATCATATGTATATACCACAGTTTGTTTAGCCACTCGTCTGTTGATGGACATTTTGGCTGTTTCCATCTCTTTGCAATTGTAAATAACGCTGCTATAAACATTGGTGTGCAAATGTCCGTTTGAGTTTTTGCCCTTAATTCCTTTGAGTAGATTCCCATCAATGGTATTGCTGGGGCGTATGGCAATTCTATATTCAGCTTTTTGAGGAACCGCCAAACTGCCTTCCACAGTGGTTGCACCATTTGACATTCCCACCAACAGTGGATAAGTGTGCCTTTCTCCGCATCCTCTCCAGCACTTGTCATTTTCTGTTTTGTTGATAATGGCCATTCTGGTGGGTGTGAGATGATATCTTACTGTGGTTTTGATTTGCATTTCTCTAATGGCCAGGGACATTGAGCATCTCTTCATGTGCCTTTTGGCCATTTGTATTTCCTCCTCTGAGAGGTGTCTATTCAAGTCTTTTTCCCATTTTGTAATTGAGTTGGCTGTCTTTTTGTTGTTGAGTTGAACAATCTCTTTATAAATTCTGGATACTAGACCTTTATCGGATATGTCGTTTCCAAATATTGTTTCCCATTGTGTAGGCTATCTTTCTACTTTCTTGATGAAGTTCTTTGATGCACGAAAGTGTTTAATTTTGAGGAGTTCCCATTTATTTATTTCCTTCTTCAGTGCTCTAGCTTTAGGTTTAAGGTTCATAAAACTGCCTCCAATTGTAAGATTCATAAGATATCTCCCTACATTTTCCTCTAACTATTTTATGGTCTTAGACCTAATGTTTAGATCTTTGATCCATTTTGAGTTAACTTTTGTGTAGGGTGTGAGATATGGGTCTTCTTTCATTCTTTTGCATATGGATATCCAGTTCTCTAGGCACCATTTATTGAAGAGACTGTTCTGTCCCAGGTGAGTTGGCTTGACTGCCTTATCAAAGATCAAATGTCCATAGATGAGAGGGTCTATATCTGAGCACTCTATTCGGTTCCATTGGTCAATATATCTATCTTTATGCCAATACCATGCTGTTTTGACCACTGTGGCTTCATAATATGCCTTAAAGTCAGGCAGTGCAAGACCTCCAGCTTCGTTTTTTTTCCTCAAGATGTTTTTAGCAATTCGGGGCAACCTGCCCTTCCAGATAAATTTGCTTATTGGTTTTTCTATTTCTGAAAAATAAGTTGTTGGGATTTTGATTGGTATTGCATTGAATCTGTAAATCAATTTAGGTAGGATTGACATCTTAACTATATTTAGTCTTCCAATCCATGAACACAGTATGCCCTTCCATCTATTTAGGTCTTCTGTGATTTCTTTTAGCAGTTTTTTGTAGTTTTCTTTATATAGGTTTTTTGTCTCTTTAGTTAAATTTATTCCTAGGTATTTTATTCTTTTAGTTGCAATTGTAAATGGGATTCGTTTCTTGATTTCCCCCTCAGCTTGTTCATTACTAGTGTATAGAAATGCTACAGATTTTTGAATGTTGATCTTGTAACCTGCTACTTTGCTGTACTCATTTATTAGCTCTAGTAGTTTTGTTGTGGATTTTTCTGGGTTTTCGACGTATAGTATCATATCGTCTGCAAACAGTGATAGTTTTACTTCTTCCTTTCCTATTTTGATGCCTTGTATTTCTTTTTCTTGTCTAATTGCTCTGGCTAGAACCTCCAACACAATGTTGAATAATAGTGGTGATAGTGGACATCCTTGTCTTATTCCTGATCTTAGGGGGAAAGTTTTCAATTTTTCCCCATTGAGGATGATATTAGCTGTGGGTTTTTCATATATTCCCTCTATCATTTTAAGGAAGTTCCCTTGTATTCCTATCCTTTGAAGTGTTTTCAACAGGAAAGGATGTTGAATCTTGTCAAATGCCTTCTCTGCATCAATTGAGATGATCATGTGATTTTTCTGCTTTGATTTGTTGATATGGTGTATTACATTAATTGATTTTCTTATGTTGAACCATCCTTGCATACCTGGGATGAATCCTACTTGGTCATGATGTATAATTCTTTTAATGTGTTGTTGGATACGATTTGCTAGAATTTTATTGAGGATTTTTGCATCTATATTCATTAGAGAGATTGGCCTGTAGTTTTCTTTTTTTGTAATATCTTTGCCTGGTTTTGGTATGAGGGTGATGTTGGCTTCATAGAATGAATTAGGTAGTTTTCCCTCTGCTTCGATTTTTTTGAAGAGTTTGAGGAGAGTTGGTACTAATTCTTTCTGGAATGTTTGATAGAATTCACATGTGAAGCCGTCTGGTCCTGGACTTTTCTTTTTAGGAAGCTTTTGAATGACTAATTCAATTTCTTTACTTGTGATTGGTTTGTTGAGGTCATCTATGTCTTCTTGAGTCAAAGTTGGTTGTTCATGTCTTTCCAGGAACCCGTCCATTTCCTCTAAATTGTTGTATTTATTAGCATAAAGTTGTTCATAGTATCCTGTTATTACCTCCTTTATTTCTGTGAGGTCAGTAGTTATGTCTCCTCTTCCATTTCTGATCTTATTTATTTGCATCCTCTCTCTTCTTATTTTTGTCAATCTTGCTAAGGGCCCATCAATCTTATTGATTTTCTCATAGAACCAACTTCTGGTCTTATTGATTTTCTCTACTGTTTTCATATTTTCAATTTCATTTATTTCTGCTCTGATCTTTGTTATTTCTTTCCTTTTGCTTGCTTTGGGATTAGTTTGCTGTTCTTTCTCCAGTTCTTCCAAGTGGACAGTTAATTCCTGCATTTTTGCCTTTTCTTCTTTTCTGATATAGGCATTTAGGGCAATAAATTTCCCTCTTAGCATTGCCTTTGCTGCGTCCCTTAAGTTTTGATATGTTGTGTTTTCATTTTCATTCGCCTCGAGGTATTTGCTAATTTCTCTAGCAATTTCTCCTTTGACCCACTCGTTGTTTAGGAGTGTGTTGTTGAGCCTCCACGTATTTGTGAATTTTCTGGCACTCCGCCTATTATTGATTTCCAACTTCATTCCTTTATGATCCGAGAAAGTGTTGTGTATGATTTCAATCTTTTTAAATTTGTTAAACTTGCTTCGTGACCCAGCATATGGTCTATCTTTGAGAATGATCCATGAGCACTTGAGAAAAAGGTGTATCCTGCTGTTGTGGAATGTAATGTCCTATAAATATCTGTTAAGTCTAGCTCATTTATAGTAATATTCAGATTCTCTATTTCTTTATTGATCCTCTGTCTAGATGTTCTGTCCATTGATGAGAGTGGTGAATTGAAGTCTCCAACTATTATGGTGTATGACTCTATTTCCCTTTTCAGTGTTTGCAGTGTATTCCTCACGTATTTTGGGGCATTCTGGTTCGGTGCGTAAATATTTATGATTGTTATGTCTTCTTGTTTAATTGTTCCTTTTATTAGTATATAGTGTCCTTCTTTGTCTCTTTTAACTGTTTTACATTTGAAGTCTAATTTTTTGGATATTAGTATAACCACTCCTGCTCTTTTCTGGTTGTTATTTGCATGAAATATCTTTTCCCAACCTTTCACTTTCAACCTATGTTTATCTTTGGGTCTAAGATGTGTTTCCTGTAGACAGCATATAGAAGGATCCTGTTTTTTAATCCATTCTGCCAATCTATGTCTTTTGATTGGATAATTCAGTCCATTAACATTTAGTGTTGTTACTGTTTGGATAATATTTTCCTCTAACATTTTGCCTTTTGTATTATATATATCATTTCTGATTTTCCTTCTTTCTACACTCTTCTCCATACCTCTCTCTTCTGTCTTTTCATTTCTGACTCTAGTGCTCCCTTTAGTATTTCTTGCAGAGCTGGTCTCTTGGTCACAAATTCTCTCAGTGACTTTTTGTCTGAGAATGTTTTAATTTCTCCCTCATTTTTGAAGGATAATTTTGCTGGATATAGGAGTCTTGGTTGGCAGTTTTTCTCTTTTAGTAATTTAAATATATCATCCCACTGTCTTCTAGCCTCCATGGTTTCTGCTGAGAAATCTACACATAGTCTTATTGGGTTTCCCTTGTATGTGATGGATAGTTTTTCTCTTGCTGCTTTCAAGATCCTCTCTTTCTGTTTGACCTCTGACATTCTAACTAGTAAGTGTCTTGGAGAATGCCTATTTGGGTCTAATCTCTTTGGGGTGCACTGCACTTCTTGGATCTGTAATTTTAGGTCTTTCATAAGAGTTGGGAAATTTTCTGTGATAATTTCTTCCATTAGTTTTTCTCCTCCTTTTTCCTTCTCTTCTCCTTCTGGGACACCCACAACACGTATATTTGTGCGGTTCATATTGTCCTTGAGTTCCCTGATACCCTGTTCAAATTTTTCCATTCTTTTCCCAATAGTTTCTGTTTCTTTTTGGAATTCAGATGTTCCATCCTCCAAATCACTAATTCTATCTTCTGTCTCTTTAAATCTATCATTGTAGGTATCCATTGTTTTTTCCATCTTTTCTACTTTATCCTTCACTTCCATAAGTTCTGTGATTTGTTTTTTCAGTTTTTCTATTTCTTCTTTATGTTCAGCCCATGTCTTCTTCATGTCCTCCCTCAATTTATTGATTTCATTTTTGAAGAGGTTTTCCATTTCTGTTCGTATGTTCAGCATTAGTTGTCTCAGCTCTTGTATCTCATTTGAACTATTGGTTTGTTCCTTTGACTGGGCCATATTCTCAATCTTCTGAGCGTGGACAGTTATCTTCTGCTGCTGGCGTCTGGGCATTTAGTCAGATTTCCCTGGGTGTCGGACCCAACAAGGTTGTAAGATTTTTCTGTGAAATCTCTGGGTTCTGTTTTTCTTATCCTGCCCAGTAGGTGGCGCTCGTGGCACACATTTGTCTCACGTGTTTGGAAGGGTTCCCTCCGGTCACCGATCTCCGCGGCCTGGGGATTTCTGATCCAATTCTCTCCGTTGGTTCGGGGGGCCACGCGTGGTGGGGGCATCAGCCGCCGCGGCTTGAGGGGACCCTGTGGCTGGTCGCCGGCCGCAGCGGGCCCGGGGAAATCGCCTCCGGACCAGGAAGTCGCCCGCGGGGGAGGGGCATCGGTCACTGGCCTCCGCGGCCTGGTGAATTCCCCACTGGACCAGGAAGCCACCCTCGGGGGAGGGCCACCGCGGCTTGGGTAGCCCTCTGATCTGAGACTCTTAGCCGGACCAGGAAGCCACCCGCAAAAGAGGGGCGCTGGCTGCCTCGGCTTGGGAAACTTGCCTCTCCGAGACTCTCAGCCAGCCCGGGAAGGAGGGAGGGATTAGCTTGGACCGCCACAGCTGCCGCTGCTCGGGAAATCGCGCGCCGCTCGGGGATCTCACCGCAGCCGAGTCTCGCAGTCAGACTAGCCAGTCCAGACTGGGGTACGCCGTGTGTCCATTCCCTGCCGTGGCCCCGGGAGCTGTTCTGCACTGTTTCAGTTCACCTAGTAGTTGCTTTGGAGAAGGAACTAAGATGCACGTACCTTACTAAGCCGCCATCTTGGCCCCGCCTCAATATATGTTTCTTTTTCCCATTATTTTGATCTGGTGGTGACCATTTATTGTTTTTGCTCATTAGATTATATTTGGGCTTAATCTTGAATTTATTTAACTGCTTTAGCATTTTAAAATTAACATCTACCATTTCTTTAAATGCTTCTCAAATTTTCTTGTTTTGTTTTCTTTTAAGTTGATTGTTCATTATTTCAATATTTCCCAATTTTACTTTTTAAACTTATCAATTCTAGTCCTATCCAAATGAATAATAGCTGAATAATTATAGGGTAGAAGTGCTGATTTTTCATATTCACATTCAAGTAATTATGCTGAAAAACACTTGCCAGTATACCATGTTATCTCACATTTTGGGAAACATTAACCAAAAAAAAAAAATCTTTCTTTTTTAATAATGAAAATATTTAAAACTATGGATTTATATCTGAATACAACTGTAGTTTCAAGCCATGATTTTTTTTTGCTTAAGTATTTTTTGTATCACTGCAATTGATTTTTTCTTTCTTTTTTGTGAAAAATAACATATACAAAACAGCAATACATTTTAAAGCATAGCGCCGTAATTAGTTATAGAACATATTTCAGAGTTGACGTAGGTTACAGTTCCACAATTTTAGATTTTTACTTCTAGCTGCTCTAAGATACTGGAGACTAAAAGAGATACCAATTTAATGCTTCAGCATTCATATTCATTTGTTAAATCCTATCTTCATTGTATAATTCCACCGTCACCTTTGATCTTTCTATCTTTCTTGTTAGGGATGTTTGGGCTATGGCCATTCTAACTTTTTCATGGTAGAATGGTCTGTCACTAATATGGAGTAGGGAGATGGAACTATCTGATGTCCTGGAAAGGCTGGGCCCTCTAGGTTTTAGGACTTATCTGGTCCAGGGACCCATCTGGAGGTTGTAGGTTTCTGGAAAGTTATACTAGTGCATGGAATCCTTGAGGAATCTTATATATTGCCCTAGGTGTTTTTTAGGATTAAGTCTGTTTCCTAGATAGCTTGTAATTACATTTTTCCTTTGTTTTAGACTTAATATTTATTTAGAAGTTTGTTAGAGATTTTTGTTTAATCTTTTATCTTCCTAATTTTGTTGCATTATATTCAGAGAATATGATCATTATAATTACTGAAGGTTTAGGTTATTTTTGTTAAGAGAATGGGTTCCAGAGTCAGAACTTGGGTTTAAATCCTGAATATACCAAGTACACTTCTGTAGAAGGGAGATAATAGTTCCCAGTTTGTAACTATGAAGATGAAATGAAATGATGTGTATAAGGTGCTTTAGCATGGTATGTGGCATATAATGAGTGTTCTGTGAATATTAGCTAATAAAATGAGATTTTGTTGTACCTTGATATTATGTTTTATGAACACCAGAGAAGATGGTGTATTTTCTATTATATATCATTAATGATATGATATTATATACAAATTTTAAAAATGAACCTTAATTGTTATTATCTTTCCATTCCTTGCTTATTTTTTGACTATTTGAATTATCAAAACTGAAAAGAGGTGAATCAAAGTATCCCATTCCAATTATATTTCTGTTTATTTCCTGGAATTTTAATAGTTGGTGCTTTATATATTTGGATGCTATGGTACGTAATGACTTATGAGCTATATTTTCTTTCTGAACTGTATCCACTATCAGCATAATGTTATTTCTTTAATTCACTTAATATTTTTCATCTGAACGTAACTTGTCTAATATTTGTATTATGAACTCTGATTTATTTTATTTTCTTTGGATTTTGTTTGCCTTTTCATGAAAAGATATGTCCATCTGTTCATCCATTTATCTTTATTTATTATTCATTTTCAGTTTTATTGAGGTATAATTCATGTAACATAAAATTCACCTTTTAAAAGTGTATGTAATTGTTTGGCTATAAGTATGTTCCTGGACTCATGCAATGACCACTGCTATCTAATTTTAGAATATTTTCATCACAACAAAAAAAGAACCCGTTAGCAGTCACTTCCATTTCCCCATCCCCACTCTGAACTCTAGGCAACCACTAGGCGATCTGTTTTCTCTCTCTATGGGTTTGCCTATTCCTATAAATGGAATCATACAATATGTAGTCTTTTTGGTTGTTTTTTTTGTATGCCATATGGTGGGGGTCACATTTCATTCTTTTTCCATGTGACTATCCTGTTATTGCAGAAACACTTGTTGATTTTTTTTTTTTTTTTGATGTACATGGGCTAGTAATTGAACCCAGGTCTCCTGCATGGCAGGTGAGAATTCTACCACTGAACTACCCTTGCACCCTCTAGTCTTTTGTTTTTGACATCTTTCACTTACTATAAAATTTTCAAGATTAATTCATGTTGTAGCATATATCAGTAATTCATTCCTTTTTATTGCCAGATAATATACCATTGTGTGGATATGCCTCATTTTGCTTATCTGTTCATCACTTGATGGACATTTGGGTTGTTTCCACTTTTTTGATTGTCCTGAATAATACTGCTTTGAGTATTTATGTACAATTTTTGCATGGACATATGTTTTCATTTCTCTTAGTTATATACATAAGAGCAGAATTGCTGGGTCACATCATAGCTCCATGTTTAACATTTTTAAGAACTGCCAAAGTGTTTTCCAAAGTACCTATATCATTTGACATTTCCACCAACAGTGTATGAGGGTTCCAATTTTTCCTCATCCTCACCAGCACTTATTTTGCCTGTCCTTTAAAAATTGTATCTGTCCTAATGGGTGTGAAGTGCTATCTCATTGTAGTTTTGATTTGTGATTTTCTAATGGCTGACATCGTGTAGCTTTTCATGTTTGTAATGGTCTTTTTCAAAATCTTCCTTGGAGAAATCCTTTGCCCATTAAAAAAATTGGTTGTCTATTTTTTTTTTATTATTGAGTTGTAATAGTTTTTTATATATTCTGGGTCCAAGTCCCATATCAGATATATAAATCACAAATATTTTCTCCAGTTGGGAGGGTTGTCTTTTCACTTTGTTGATTGTGCCCTTTGAAGCAAAGAAATTTTTACTTTTGAGGATGTTCAGTTTATTTTTTCTTTTCTTGCTTATTCTTTTGGTACCATATCTACGAAACCGTTCTTAACTCAAGGGCATGAGATTTACTCCCATGTTTTCTTCTAGGAGTTTTATAATTTTAGCTCTTACAGTTCAGTCTATGATTCATTTTGAGTTAATATTTGTATATGGTGTGTGGTAAGGATTCAACTTTATTTTTCTGCATGTGGGTATTCAGTTGTCCCAACACTATTTGTTGTAAAGAGTGTTTTTTCCCCATTGCTCATTTGTTTTTAATCTCTCCAAATTTTTGCTTCAGAACTTAATTACAGAATCCTTGCCTCTTAATTTAATTAAAAAGGGAACTTTCATCTACTTATATGCATTATTATTGCTGATGTAATTAGCCTACGGTTTAAATATGATCTTTTATGCTTCTTTTTTTTGTTTATATGTTGTACAAGACAGAGTGAACACCTTTCCTTCAGGTTTATGAAATAAGTAGCTTTATGTGTTTTAATTATTTTTGTTTATAGTAAGAGACTCTCAATAATACTCATTTCATAAACCACGTATAACAGTAGTCTCATTGCGTGAGAGATGCTCCTCAAGCTGTATTAAGGGTGCAGCTCATCATTATAAGTGCAGATTTTATGGATTTTTAAAGGATAATGAAATATGTTGGCAGATATTCAGAGTTTAATTTAAAAGGTGAAATATATCATTAATGTAAAATAGTGGTAAGCATATAAAACATTAAATATAATACTGTGGTCATACTTAGCCTTATTTAGTACCCTTGTTTTTAACTTCTGCAAAATCGTTCCATGCTTGAAATATGCATACCTCTGTGGTTCAGAAACTACATATAGCAAGGTAATGTTTAACATCACTAGAATTCTTAAAATGTATTTCTGTATTTTCACATTTCATTATAGGAAGCATATTCTTTAATTGAGAAGACCGAAGCAGAACAAAATGCCCTATATTTGTATCAAAAAGATTTGGAAGCTTCAAAAAAAAAGAAAAGCAGAATCCCCCCTCCACCAATCCTGCTGTCCCGAACTCATTGTTCTGTGACGCTCAAGCCTGCGCCATTTGTTTCAGATGTCAAGGTATGGTGTCCGTTATGATCTTTTACTCACGCAAAGTGACATAAGAACATTTATGACTATAATGGTTGATACTTTTATTGTCTTGAGGACTTGAGTAGACTTTGGTCTTAGGTCTCAGCACTGACCACTGAGATAGTGTTCTGATTTCTTAAGTGTATTTAGTTTCTTCATGACTTTTTTCCCTTTATGTTTTATTTTTGGTGAGTTCCGTATAGCCTTGCTCTACCCAAATATATAGAAAGCAGAAACAATAGAGAAGCATACCCCTTTAAGTGTCTTCATCATCATGACACAGATGAATGCTAGTATCCTAGTATGTGCAAGATCGAGGAGATTTCACTTGAAGTGGATTCAGACATTTGAATTGGGTAGAACTACTTTCAGGATTAGTGATGGCAATGAGGCAGCAGAATATGGAAATTTGGGAATGGCGAATCTAGAGGTTTTTCCCCAAATCCTTCCAACTAAATGGGGATTCTTTCAGTGCAAACAAATCACAATTCCAACCATGTTATAATTCACAAATCTTTATGTATGTATTAAAGGGTGAGCTTTTTCTCCTATACTGATGCCTTGGAACTTTGGCCTAAAGGTGACTGACTAAAAGTTGAGATTTAATTTCCTCACAAATATTTGGTTCCACCTAATTTATATTTTAAATATAAATTATCTTTTAAATATATATATAAATTTATATATAAATATATACATAAATATATCTTTTTTTTCTTTTGGATCATCAACAACATAACCTATGATGTATAAAAAAGAAAATTCTTTCTTGGATTTTTCTCGGCATGTTCTGCTTGATGTTAACATCAACTTAGGATAATGCCTCTGGAGTCAGACAGATAGAGCTTTAAAATTTAGTCTGCCCCTTATTAGCAGTATGACCTGAGGAAATTTATTAAGTACACCTTCTGAGATTTTTGCTTTTCATTGTAAAATGTGGTTACTGAAAAAAATTTTAAAGGAAAAAAACGTCTAACATTCTTGGTTATTAACTGATAGCTCACTACCCCTTGTATAAAAAATATGTAGTCTGGTTTGCTCAAGACAATTAATAAAGTTATAGACTGTGATTATATTATTTGCTGATATCATTGAGTGTCTATTACCTGTGAAGCTCTGTGCAAGGTAATTGAGTTACAAAGAGAAATTCAAAGCGTGAAGCCTATGCTGTGGGCGTCAGACTAAGGGGAAATGGGCATCAGTGAGACGTACCACCTTCTTAATGCTTTAGAGCTGGGGGGATAGAAGTAGTATCCTCCTTACACATAAATGTGCTACCATAAATGTGTTGCTGCTATTGCTAGCAGTTTTAAATTTTGACTCTGAATTCCTATAAATCTGTTTAATACTAGGGCATCATTGATTTTGGAAATTCAGATGGAATTAAGATGGGATGACTTATTAGGAGTTTTTGTTGGTTTTTAATCAAATGTTTTGACTGATGTAACCAAATTCTTCTTTTTGATGTATTTCAGCTTATTGACTAATTATTTTATTTCATCATGCTTGGAAATAGGAATACATTGACCTTTTGGTTGGAGACTTGTCACTTGTACTTTATATGAAGTTTATACATGTTTTACGTTAGTAGAGTTGTGTCCATCAGGAAATTATCCCCCTCTTTTACCTACACATAAGCACTAGATGGTGCTATGGGCTTAAATAAGCTTCATGTTTGTGGCTTCAGCCATCTTTTGTTTTATCAAAGTCTCTTTTTCAGAGCATTCATTTCATTAAGATCTCTTTTTACAGTTGAAGATGCTGGTGCTTTTTATATTATTTATAACCTGTACTTGTAAAGTTAGTGAAGTTAGTGGTCATTTGTTCACGGTGTCTTTTATGTAGGTTCTGATTATACATTGCTTCTCATGGTTACACAACTAAGATGTTTTTATCTTTGAACAAAATAAACACATAAATCCAGCTTTTAAAATTGGTTTTAGAGAGAATTGTACCTTCCTAATTCTGATTTATATTTTAGAGCTTCATTTACAGCAATTATATTCTAAGTCATATACCATTCTTTGTGTGTTGTCCCCCCCCCCCCCCCCCATGGAAAATGGTACTCTTTTTCGCATGGGAATTCAAGGAAAAGTAGTTGCTAAATATTTCTGAAGTTCACCTGATTTTTTTCCCCTGGCTTTCAGGTTCCAAGCTCCTTTTGTACTTTCTCTGTCTTGAAGTCCTTCTGCCTTTGACTACTGCTTCTCTAACTAGGTATTTATATCACAATCACCTAAAAAATTTTCTCTGGAAGTAGTTAGGTCTGGGCACTTGCACTAGAAACTCTAATTCAATAAGACTGAGTTGCAGCTTGGGTAGTTGTAATTAATTTTAAAGATCAATTCTATACAAAAGATTGATTCTATAAAGCGATTCTGGTACACAGAGTTGAGAACCATTGGTGCAGACTAGGCACCATTAGAATTTGTCTGTCATCTGATTTCTTTTTATAGAGAATCACATTCTCCCTCTGCTTTCAAGCTTCCCCTGCAGTTTAGGAGTTGAGATGTTGTGAAGTGGGGCTTCTGGGGAAAGGGAATGCCACAGTGATGGCCGAAGCCCCAGGACAGTGTAGCTGCTTCATAATTCTACTCCCCGGGTATCAATTTACACCCTTTTCCATACACTGATCTGTTAGTGGGACAACTTCATTCTTGTAAGGAATTTCTATTATTTTTGACAACTTGGCAGAAGGACCATTGTTTAATCATTTGCCAGATTTAATTTTGACTGTTTCTGTGGAATTTGGATTTTTTGTTTGGTTTATGTCTATTTTAAAATTATCAATGTAATAGCATGTTTCAGAAAAATAGCAAAAAAAAAATCCACAATCTTACTGTTTTACTGTTCATATTCTTCCATTATAATTATTTGAGGGCATTTTCTTTCAGGCTTTTTTTCATATGCATTTTTGCATTTTATTTTAAATACTAAAATTTAGCATCTTGCTTTTTCTGTTATTTATCATGAAATAAGATATGATTATTTCAGTGTTGAGCTGTTTTCCATCAAGATTAAGTCATCTTTGGAGTTATCCTCTGCTGTCTGTCCGACATGGGCAAATTATGTAACATATCTGCGTCTCTGTTTCTTCTAAAGCAAATGACGATAGTAATACCCATCTCATAAGAAATGTTGTGAGTATTAGAGATATATGTAAATTTCCCAACAATGCTTAACACATAGAAATTGCTCAGTTAATGGGAGTTAAAAATAATTAATAATGAATATTATTTTACTCTTGGTAGTCCCAGGTAAATTAGCCATGTGTTTACCTTTACTTGTCTAAGATTAAACCTAAGAATATTTGTAAACTTAGATTTCATGCTTTAAAACTTGAATAGTTGTGTTCTTATTTAGAAAAGTATTCCTTTTGCCAAGTGAGATAAAATAAATTGAATTCTTTGTTCAACAGACTATAGGTGATAGGCTGTTTTTCTCCTCTGCAGGTCTCCTGGTACTGCATTTTGGGTTGCAAAGCAGAAGGAAGCTATGGAAAAGTAAGGCTAAACAATAATCATCTCCCAAACTCAGGAGAAGCGGTAGGTCACGTTGAAATAAAAATACCTCTAATTCTCAGGAAATCATACCCAAAGCCTCTTTAATGATGACTAATTTGATTTTTCTTATGATATTATTGTTCAGTGAATCTATCTAATTTCAACTTACGTCATAACTAAAACCCAACAGCAAATAAAAAAGGTTTTGCTTTTTACAGACACGGTTTACTTAATTATATTTAAAAGTCATGTTACATGTTATTTTACTTTCCCATACATAACTTGAAGTACATTTTATTAATAGATACCAGCTGATGGTAAAAGCATTTTTGAAGTGAAAGGTTTAGAAACCAATGAAAAATACATATTTGCCATTGCTGCCTATTCCTGTAATGGGAAGCTTATTGGTGATGCCATTGGGGAGACAACTAAGCCAATTCTGGTTTACCCACCTCTTTCTGCGGTTACTGCTCGGATGTTCTTGACACAGGTAGAACTCTGCTATTTTTTTCTCTGTTTTCTTTCCTATAAGCAATTATTAAGTAATTTCTGATCGAAAAAAATCACAGAAAAATATTCTGAAGTTTCTATAGTGCATATTTTCCATGTTTGCAGTTTAGTCCCATAAAACAGGAATTGTTCTTTCTCTTATGAATGAATTTGCTTTTTATAATATTTTTTAGATTACTAACGTAGCACATACTAATTTTAAAAAATTTGGAAAATCTTGCAATGTACAATGGAAGAATAAAAACTACCATAATCCTATAGTATGAGCAGAAGTTCTCAACTGGGGACGCTTGACCCTTGGGGGCCATTTGGCAATGTCTGGAGATATCTTTGGGTTGTCACGGCTAGGGGAATGCTCCTGGCATCTAGTGACTAGAGACCAGGGATGCTGATAAACACCCTGCAATGCACAGGTCAGCCCCTCATGCCAAAGACTTATCCAACCTGAGATGTCAGTAGTGCCAAGACTGAAATTCTGATGGAGAGATACACACATGCACCCACGCAAGCATATATCTACATACAAACATGTATGGATGAATTTATATATTATATATAGTTTAATCATTGTATACATATTACTGGGCATCCTGATTTTTTAATTTAATGTATAATTGTCGTTTTCTATTGCTTTAAGTATTCTTCAGAAACAATTTTTAATGGCTTTATAGTTTTGCATTTTATATATCAGAGTTTATTTGGTAAATCTTCATTATTGGGCATTTAGATACTTTCCAATCCTTTGCTATATGTAAACAAAGCTGTGATGCACATCCTTGTATGTAATCTTTACCTGCATCTATGGTTACGTTCTTAGGATAAATTCACAGAAGTGAAATTTCTGGGTCAATCGAGAGAGACAGACCTGAATTCAAATTCCAGCTCCTCACACTAATTGTGTAATATTGGGCAAATAAGCAATCTTTTTGAGCCTCAGTACTTTTCATCTGGGAAGTGGGAATAATAATGGGCTGCCACCTCCCAGAGATATTTTGAGGATTAAATGACATTTTGCATGTCAAATATTTAAACATAACACCTGTCATACAGTAGATACTTAATTATTATTGTTTTTATTTGTGGATATATCCATGAATTAACATTTCAACTGAAATAGTGATTGCCTGACTTAAAGCATTTCAGCAGTGAATGGCACACGAGAAAGAACCGCTCAATGCACTAAATCTCACGCATTTAATTTTAAGCCTATAGTTGGCTGTAGATGATGCTTCTAAATTTTCTCACATTCTTATAGTGTTATTTTTCCCTCTTAATAGTCTATTAGTATTATAAACTAAAATCTTAGGAGCATTTTGTGTTATAATAGCTTTCAAAAAATTAAAGATTTTGCTAGGATTTTTTAGCATTGGCTTAGCATGTCATATTGGCCCAAAGTTTTTATTTATTTGTAATCCATTGTGTCCCCTAATTTGCAGTGATGGAATTATTTCAAGTGAGAAATTAAATATTCTATCAAGGCCTAATTTTTCTCTAGGGAATGGTTTATCTTAAGGGCTCTGTTTGGGAGAACTTTCATTGAAACGTAATAAAACTAAGTGCAAGCTATACTGTTGGATTAATGAGAAGTGTTGTGAAGTAATGACGTGTATTTTTAAATTGATGTCATATTTGCAGTCCTACTGTTCTTTTATGACATTTTTTAAGCATTCTTTCTCAGAATGGTAAGTGGCTAAAGCACAATTTTCTCACCTATTAAATATGCTTAATTTAACAATTTATGTTTAAGCTTTTAAGTTCTAGCAATGAAATGTACCTTTCTTTTGAAATTGCAATTTAATTTTTATGAGAGTGGTTAGTTTTTAGTTTCTGGATGATTCTGTTCTTTAAAAAATAATAAGTATAGTAAAATATGGAAATATTTTACTAAAAGGTTTTGGGATTTTAAGTTCTATCTACCTTTAGTCAGCAAATTCCGTAAATATTACTAAAGTCAGGTGACTGCCCACTATGTTTTCCCTTAGTGTGGGAAGCTACTAATGAGGCTATCTGGGATTTTTTTTGAGGAAACTTATGAAATATATATTTTCTATGTATATTTTTCCCCTTTCCTCTTTTTATTGCTTCATTTCTTTTTATTCTTCCTTTTTTATTAGGAAATAGGTAGATAATGTGATATAATATATAGAAAATTAGAAATCTGTGAACAGGATTCTAATCTTGGCTTTAAAGATTATGATTTTAGCTAAATTGTCTCAATTACCCTCTCTGTAAAATGGATATAAGACTCAAAAGTTTTATACTACTAGATTTTTGAACTACTAAATCAAATAATGAGTCGACCTAATAGCTTGTTGAAATAAGGAAATAGTGAATATCATTTATTAAAAAACTACTCTGTCAGGCATTTTAAAATTTATTACCATTTAAATCTCCCATTAATTACCACTGCTCTGTGAGGTGGTGTTATTACCTTCATTTTGTAGTTGAGGAAACTGAGGTTAAATTAATCCTTCCTCTGCCAATCCCATTTTGTTTTAGAAAGGATTTTAAAAGGAAAACAAACCACGACTTATGATTTTACAAATCCTAGTTTTATCCTGGTATCATTTCTTGTCTTGTAATATTCATTCATTGATCAAATAACTCTAACATAAAACAAGTTTCCTAAAAGGAAGGGAAAGCCAATTATATTTTCACCAACCCTCTCACATATCATCTGTTATTTTTTCATATTAAATCTTACAATCATATGATTTCTGCATGACCACTTAGTCCAAGTCCTTCATTTGACAATTGCCCAGAGAAGTAACTCAGCTACCACTTCAAGTCTTGGCTTCATTGTTTTACGGACTGTGAGGCTCTGTACAAGTTTCTCAGCCTTGCCGTACTCCAGTGTTCTCATCGGCAGGGTGGATGGTGATGGAGCCTGCTGCCCACAGTCACAGTGCAGCTTGAACACAGGGATGCATGGAGAGTGCTCAGTGCTGGGCTTAGCGTCTTTAAGTATGCCCACTTGATAGTCAAGGCTTTTTGTCATCATATCTCACTTTGCCTGACCGGTCATATTACCCACTTTTCTTCAAATTATAACCTGTCTTTTCAGTCTCTCCTAAATGTACTGTGGTGATTTAAAACATTCTGGCCCAACAAGTTATTCCCTTGAGTGGAATATATCTATTAATATGTCATTTACATACTTAATCCAATGCATTTTTTTGTACTTTATACCCTATCTCCTTCCATAAAGGATTCTGAGCATCGCTAACTCATTTGGTAAGATTTTTAATATTATATACATATTTATATAGAATAATTTCTAGAAATAGCTTTAAAGAAGCATATTCCATCAAAAGAAATAGGTAAATGTTATATCAATGATTTTTTTTCCCCTGAGCTTCTCGGGTTTTATCAATGAAATCAGTTATTTCTCCTAAAGTTAAATGTGTTAAACTTAAAATATATCATGGCTTCTGGAAGCTTTTCTGCTTTATTCTTTAATCTTTTCAGCTGTGAAACCTTTGTTGCACAGAAGCTTTGAAATGTCACTCAGAACCAGAAAAGAATGAAGTATATTTCATATTTTGGGTTTGGGAAATCTGATTGTTTCTCTTGGAGCAGATTGTTCATTATAACAGTATCTATAATAAATGGAGTGAACTGCTGAGATAGATGGAAATGAAATTAATTTGGCTTAGATGTGATCTTTGTTTTGCTTATGAGGATTTTAAACATCCTTACAGAGTTTCAAATTTCCATGCAATTTAGAAATAAAAGAGATTTCAAAATGTGTCTGTATCCTTTCCCACTGGCCGTTCTTACCTTATGATAGCACTGTAGCAGAGAACAGCAAATGTGAACAACTGTATATGAAATTAGTGTGTAATAGAATCTTCTCAGAATTCTTATTTAAAATATATATTTCACAAATAAAAATATTGCATCAGATAATGTGCTTTTTGTTAACAGGTTGCCTATCAGATTGGTAACTATGAGTTGACTAAGAGAGTTTTTTCACCAGTTTGGGATTATTTTGTTGCTTCACCACTTTGTGATGACCAATCTGTTATTTCTTTAAGCAGTGCAATGACTGTTACACAGAGAAGGTAATTAGAAATATTATTTTAAAATATGAATTTGTTTATTTATAATACAGATATCTGGTGTAAGGCCTAAAATCCATTAACTTTCAATTTCATATTAAGATGTCTACATAAAACTACTAATAAGTGTTGTAATAAAAGTATATTCCGAGGTCTGTTTCTTGTTAGAAACTTCCTTGCTAGTTGCAGAAAGATATTGGAGGCCTATGAATGCATCCTGAATATAAGATAATGAAAAAAAAAATTAAATATCAACCAGCATAGCAATATTTATATCAGAATACTCAAACATGCATTGGGGACTTTTGTAACAGGGAAAGGCCAGGTTTGGTTGAGGTTAGAGTCTGGGATAGCCTGTTACGGTGAGAGGCTTTTCCTTTGCTTGAAGAGCTCCCAGGATTGGGGTATGCTCAACACAAAAAGGCCAGTAGTCCATATAATAAGGTCATCCTGGGCGGGCCACGGTGGCTCGGCAGGTAAGAGTGCTTGCCTGCCATGCCCGAGGACCCGGGTTTGAGTCCCAGTGCCTGCCCATGTAAAAAAAAAAGAATAAATAAGGTCATCCTTTTAGGCTTTGCAGCCTTTTATCCTTAAAAAAACAAAGTTTAAGGGCAGCCTTAGAAAGGAGCTTTAGCATGATTTCCAGCTGTCCCAGTGAAATACAACAATCTCTCCCACATGCTTCTTAATACTTGAAATTCCTTGAATAAGAAGATAAAGCTCTTCATTCTCAATCAAAGATAATGAGATTAAAGAAACAAATGCTGGTTGAGACAAGGAATTGATAATGCTTAGTCACATAAAAGTATAATTCTATTCAGTTAAACAACACTTAGAATTTACCATATACCAGGATACTAGGTGCTATGTTGGGAGTGGTGGTGGATTTGAAAGGTACTTTGGAGGAGGAAGAGACAGATTTGGAAGGTTTTATGTGCTTTGTGGGAATAAGTGAGAGGAGTGCGTAAAAGTTGACTGAGATTTCTAGTGACCGGGAAGTCAATGGCATTTACAAAGGGAATATGAAAGGAGGAATGAGTTTTCGGGGGGAGGATAATTTGATTGGGGGCATTTTGAGTTTGAATTTCCAGTATAGCAATTTTGTATGAGATCTCAAGTAGGTAGATTTATGTTTAGTTGACATTCAGGAGAGACATCAAGGCTAGAGATACAGATTAAGAAATTGTCCACAGAAGCCAACATCAAAATCTTGAAAATGAGTGGTATCTTCAAGGAAATGACTGTTTAGCAAAAAAGATAGAAGATGGGAATTGAACCCTGGGCCTTACTTAAATTTAAGGGACAGAAGTGATGATAGAACCAAGGAAGAGTATTGACAAGGATAGTCCAGGAGCTGGGAGGAGACCCAGGAGTGTGCATTTCCTCAGAAGCCATGGGAAGTGAGCATCAACCTTCAGTGCTCTCACAAGATCAGACAGAGTAACGGTCCTTGATACAGTGCCACAGAGAGGATGAGTAGGATGAAAGCTAAGAAGAAGCTTTTAGAGTTGGCAATTAGGAGGCCATTGGTGGATTCAAGAAAGCCATTTTGGTAGCATGATGGGCCAGAAACCATTTTGTAATTGGCTGTGGAATAAATGAAAATTGCTACAAGCATTGACGACTCATGAATTTGGTGGTAGAGAGAAGAGGAAAGAGGGCAGAAGCTTGAGGGGAAGCAGGTCTCCTGTAAAGGTATTTTCAGAATTTACTGGGGCTGTGAAACAGATAATGGTCAAGTCAATTGTTGATGACAGATCATTTTCTATTCTGTAGGGATAGGGAGGGTAGATAGCATAGAAGGGACTGTTTATTGTGGTGTAAGGCTAAGGGCAAGGAAGGGAATATTGAAAATGAAGGAATTTTGCAGATTTCACAGATTTGTCAGTGGTTGGCACTGTTGACTGTAATTTAGAAAAGACAATTACAAATAATCCAAGAATTACTGTCTTTTATTTTTGAACATGACTAATTTTGCTTTAAATTACTCCCATTTTCAGAAGTTTTATTAAGTGATATGTCAGGCCTAATTTCCAAGCTTCCCAATATCTATTGTGATTTCCTTGTATCAATAGAACTTTTTCTGTCAGAGCCAGAAAACGTTGCCAATGATTATCTTTGTGTATCAATGACATAATATGTCACAAGCTTAATTTGCTTAATTCTGAACTTAAATATGGTTTTCAATTTTAATTTAGACTCATTGTACAGTCTGTAGCTGTATAAAAAAGTAGCTGTTCCACAAATATTTATTGCTATCTTGGGATCATTGTACAGCTATTAAAAACAAATCCATCTAAAAAGGTGAGTTTACATGCTAAACCATTTTGTATGTGTAACGTTATTTATTTCCTTCTGCAGATTGCATTCAGATATTTTGGCAGAGACTTCTTCAATCCTTTTGTACCTTTTTCTTAGAAATATTTTTGTCACAAGTGACATTAAAATTAAAGAAGAAAATCTTTTCTGCGATAATATCAAAGGCAATGAAATTTTCCCCTCTCAACAAGTAAGTATTAAAGTGACTAAAAATGTGTGTGGGTTCCCTTTGTTTGTTTCCTGATGTTTGAACTTTATGTTCATTTTGGGAGTTCAGACATCATTTTTGGGAGTGCGTACTCTGGCTTGTGGATGGGCTGAGAAGCTATTATCTGGCTGTGCTGGTTTATTTGACATGCTGGTGTATTTCAACCAGGCCGGCGTTCATATTTGCTTACTTGTTTGCTTGTTTATTTCTTTCTCTTTCTCCGTCTCCCCCTCTCTTTCTTTCTTTTCTTTCTCTCTTTCTCTCTCTTTCTCTGTCTCATTTATCTTTGTTTTTTTTTTCTGTGTACAAAATATCTATTTTAACCATTCAAAAATGCATAATGAATAAAGTGAAGCCTGTTGTAATCCTATTACCCCTAACAATTCTGGTTTTGTTTTCATGTGAGTTTTTCCTAATAATGCATTGATGAATCTGTTATTGTTATTTATAAAAAAATGGAATCTTGCTCTCTCTCCCATTCTGCAACATGCTTTTTAACACCTTTTAATAATATATATATTGGACAAATACTCATGCCATATTCATATCAATCTGCTATATTAGTTGTAAAATAATATTGCATTCTTAAACAGAGGCAGGAATTTAACTTATCTCCTATTAAGAGACTCTAAGGATGGTTCTAAAAATTGCTCTATGTACATTTTTGCAAACCCGTAATGCTCTTACTTTTAATAATGATCTTAATTAGTTTTCATACTAGCTTGTTCACCCTTTTCTCTCTCCCCTCCTTTTCTCACTTTAGCTATGGGGGCTTTCTGCCTCTGATTTCTTCACAGTGGCTTTTTCCTACCCCTCAGTTAATTACCCCATACAATTGTTACATGTGACTGCCAGTCTGGGGGGAAATGCAGCCTATAAAACATGGCCCTTTGCCCAAGACGAGTTCATGACCTTGTAGATCTCAAGAACTCACAGTTATTAACCAATTTCTGCATTGAATTTCCTCTTTCTGCATATCCAGTCTGCAACTAAAGACAATTTAATTATTCAATGAATTACAGAATTTTAGAACATTTTTGTAGTAACTGGTTATGTTGAAATTTCTTGTCACCACTCATATAGGGTTTTTTTTTTTTTTTTGTATATAACTTCTTTTGTATATCTAGAAGAATATTGAAATCTTTCCCCAGGAAAGAGAAAGGAGGAGTAGATGAGGATTCCTATTTCTTTTAAGTGGCATTTAATCTTAAAAGTAAACTTACCTTTTTATTCTTATTTTTATGTGAGTTGTAGAAGTATAAAAGATGATTAGTTTGGTCTATTGAAAACTTAGCATTTTCTCACACATAAAAAAGGGAAATGGGAATCTGTTAGTCAAGTAAAGATAATGTTACGAAGGTGTTTTAATTATTATTTGTTGTATTTTATTTTCTAAAAATTAGACTTTTAAACATGAAAATATAGCCAAGATTTTATCTTACCAATTAAAATAAGATTTGTTCTTTTTATATCACTGTTCGTACTTGTATTATTTACAAAAACTCAAAAGTTTAGTTCTAAGATTATGTTATCCGCGTGTAGTACTGGGGAAATTAGAGTTATTTCTGAATTTAAATTTTCTTCATGCCGGTATTTATGGTCCTGTTAAGCTATTGGGATCACATTTGCTACCTCTTTTCCTTAGGGACATGTAAGTTAAGCACCTGATGTTCAATTTGAGAAACAATGCCTATTTCCTTACAGATTGCTAGGCTGACTGAATGTGAGAGAGTGTTAGTGGCACTGGAACTTAGCAATTTCCTAAATGATTCCAGTTATGCCCTTCAAGCTGTGACTCAGTGCTATGGCCTCCTTGCTCCTATAATCTACCACAATATTGTTTTGGTACCTGCCGTACAGGTAAGTGTAATTTTTAACCCCCAATACAGATATTTTTACAAATGTAACTCAAAAATGCATTTTAGAAAAGATAAAAAGCAATGTTTCTCCTGATGAGCAGGGTTGATTACCCCAACAGTTAACTCCTTTTCTTGTATGCCTGTCTCTCAGCCCAAGTAGCTGAAATGACTGAGCATCAGCCATAGCTTGACGTTTATGGGACTTTTGATGTGTCCCCTGGTGGAAGTGCTTCTTTTCACAGGAGCAGGGCCTCTAGGTCCACAGAGCGTAGATTTGTAGGGTTGAGAAGAACAAATTCCCTGACAGGTTCACTGGAAATGACAGTAAGCAGTGCTCCTAGTTCCACCCCTCGGCTCCTGAATCACTTGTTCTCCAGACTGGGGGCACACTGATACCACATAATGGACATTGATTTAGAGTGAACTGGGCCCTGCCAATGGTACATCATCTTCACTAGGTATCATCTCAGATCTGGCGCCTCAGTTGCAATTCAGAGTTAACAGCCTTCTGTGCCACTTGTAAGTGTATTTGTATTAGAACAATTTTCCGAAGTGTGTAAATGTTTCCTCTACAACCCAAGAAGTCTTCCTGGCGTTTTCTTTTCCTCTTAGAGGTGAGAGACACCAGATGTCAGACATACTTCTGAGGGGAAATCCTGGCATGGCTGTGGCTCAGAGAACGGATTAGAGTGATGCGGAAGAGTCTTAGGAAAGGAGTCTCCAATTAGATTGTACAGTTTGGAATGGGAACAGATCAGTGGAACTGAAGGGAGGTTTCAGAAGCAGGCCGCAATATATATGAGAAAGTACTGTATGTCCAAGCTGGCACTCCATTTCAGTGGGAACAGAATGGACATTTTTAATAAATGGTGTTGAAATACCTGGATATTCATATGGAAGAAAATGGAACTTGAATCTATTTGTATGGTATACAAAATATCCAGATGTGTTAAAGACTGATACATAAATAAAGTATACAATTTTAGGGAAAAAAGTCCCTGGAGATTACATTACATGTGTAATCTAGGGATGGGGGAAACCTTTCTAATCAGCATAGAACTTCTGGATGCAGCAAGAAACTAAGATAGTTTTAACTATATGTATGGCATATGTGTGGCAAAAGAGACTAGGAAAAAGAGTGTAGAAAAATAATCAATTTAATTAAAATATCTCCAACATTAATAAAGGGTAAAGGCATATAATGAAAAGTCTATACATTGACAATAAAATAACATCATAACAGAAAGGTGGGCGCAGGATATAAAAACAATAGTAGGCAGTTCACAGGAGAGATATATGAAAAGCTACTCAAATTTCTAACATTCAGGGTGATGCAAATTAAATTAATACTGTAATATCATTGGAAAAATTGAAAAGATCTATAACTCCTATTGCTTATGAGAATATGGGGCAAAGGCATTCTCATTCATTGATGGAGGAGATGTGAATTGTTCAGGCTTTGGATTTTGGGAAATCGTTCTTAATTTTAATTAAATCTAGTTTTAATTAAAGTTAAAAACACATATACCGAACATGGAAATCCCTCTACTAGAAATTACTCCCACAGAATAGACTTGAATAAAATTAAAAATTCTTGTATTTGACACAGCAGTCCTTCTCTTCCTAGTTTATTTGATAGAATAAATGACCACTTGGTAGGTGCTATTTCTACTTCCACCCATTTGCTTCTGGACCCATATGGTCTATTTACTGGAGATACTGGGCCACATAATGGTCATTGAAATTAAGTGTATAGTGTGTCCTGGGAGATGGCGCCTCATCCTCCCTGGGTGTCATCTCTTAGCTGGGCTTTTGGTTGCCACCCAGAGTTGGCAGCTGAATAGGCGTAAGGATGTTTATTGTGGCATTCTTGGTAGTGTCAGAAAGCTGGCAACAGAGAAAGTGTACTAAAGGGGTGGCCAGTTCTGCCAGATTGCACAACTTCGATTATAAAATTGTGTGACATAGAGGGCCTGAATATAGTTGATCTGCACCAAAGAATATTAGGCAAACATTAAAAATAATGAATTAAAGCTATACCTGTAGGCTTGGAAGAATTTTTTCACAAGCCATTGTTAAAGGAGAAAGACACATTTCAGTAAAGGGTATATAAATTCTATTTTGTAAAATGATAACCACCCTCTTTCTATTTTCATGTGTATATTTATACATATATATATGATTATATGAGCCTGGAGAAAACTACGAAACTCTTAGGGTGCTAATATGAGTTGGGGATATGGTGTGGCAGGGTTGGGGAGGGTGATGGTGGAGGGAAGAAGATATAAAGTCTTAAAAATATTCTTAAGTGTTCTGTAACAATAGTTGCGATATTGTTAGAATGACAACTTGAAATAATTAATGTGTCTGAACATGACCAATACCCGTCTGCTGATTTGTCCTTTGGGATAAACTCAAGAATGAATAGATTCCTGCAATCTCAGCTATACTTTTATGACAAGAATATTGCTTAGAATATGTAACATTCTAAACTAAATTGTCTAGCTCTTGATCAAATTCAGGGACATATAATACAAAGCCACAAGGATAGGAAACAAACACCAATATTAGTTGATTTCCTGGGCTATTAGTGTTTGGTTTTAATTTTAAAATATTATTTCAAGTACCTGGTATCATGGGATCATATGTAATATGCCACATCCTCCATGTGGATTTTCACTGTTTTCCCAAGCTTGGGTGTGATTTTTGGTTTCTTTTATCCACATAACGTTCTATCTTTGTTTTTTTTATGGCACTTCCCAAAGTGTGATTTGTTTTGTAGTTATTTGATCTTCTCCACTAGTTTTACTTAAGGTAAGGAACTCATCTTAAAATTGAATCTATCAGTTTTATCTCAAAGTATATTCATTTATACATTATAAATAATAATATTTGTTGATAATATTTCATGGCTTAAAATTTGCATGACTTGAGTAGAACATTTTGTGATCAGTAAGTGATATTTTAAAAAATTCATTGTGATTCTGTTTTTTAGATCTTGATAAAGTGTGTAGTGGTTTTGCAGGGACTACCAAATATTGACTACTCAAGGAAACAAACTGAGAGTTTTGAGAGTGTACAGCACATGATAGCTTGTTGTATCTTCTACATCACAAAGGTATTCATCTCCTTATTTGTCTACTCTCATAAAATTTAAGAGCAGATAATTTAGAATATTAAGGTACTTTTCACCACAGCAATGAAAACATTTCTTACTATAGCACCCCAAAGCATTTTTAGATCAAAAGCAAATGTAAAGTATAAATATTACAGAGTAGTATTTTGTTGTAGAATTTTTGGTGTGTATGTGTGTGTTGTAGAACTTTTTTGATGATATTGTAGTGCTTCTCAAACTAAAATTTGATGTTCTTAAAATAGCATTTGTATTTTTATAGGTATTATATATAGTCACACAGAATAAGTTTGTTTCAAAACCCTAAAACATTAATTACATATTTATTATGTTCCAGTGCACCCACATATGGTCTTGGCAGGCTGTGATGGCAGTGGAACCTGTAGGCAGACTCCAAGTATCTAAACTTAGGAGTTGAGTTAGGGCACTGGGGCTTGGAAACTGTGAAGAGACTCAGCAGCAGGGCTGTGATGGAAGGGTCAGCCATTCAAAGTGGTAGATGTCTGATAATCCCATGGAAGTCAGATATAAAAGCTGAGGTTAGGCCAGAAGAAAGGGGTATAGACTAGGCGCAGAATCTAAGGATGGTTCTGCCGTTGGTGTTCTGGGTCCTGAACCAAACAGAGGGCAAGCTGCGGGGTGTGGGCAGTGCCTGCCTACCAGGAGTGACATTTGGAGACTGAGGCCAAGAGCAAGACCTTGGCAAAAGCGATCGTATATATATATATACGATCATATATATATATGATAGAGTAGATTAAGGAGGTATACAGGTAAGGCAGATGGAGTTTAAACCATATGGTTTAAATAGTACTGAGGGTCCTATTTGTAATTCATAGGTTGTTGGGATAGTCAGGTAGGGTGTGAGAATTGAGTTAGTGATCAACAGTAAAGACTGGAGACCTAGGTAAAGGGTCCAAGTGATGGAAGTGAGGGAGAAACATGTCATGATGAGATAACAGGGAATAAACTGGCTATGGAGAGAATGGTCGTCAAGAGACTGGCCAGTGCTGTCTGAGTTTAACCACTAGGAGAATAGCTAAGAGACACTGGTGATTGTAGGTAAGATTGCTCTTCATGCTGAGCTTTCTCTTTTAAGGCAGAAGAAGCAAATCTGAGTTTCCTGAATCAGTTTCTCTTTGACAAAAACACTAAACACAGACTTGTTTCAATATCATCATCCTTAAAGTAATATAATTTTGTTTAAATATATATGTTACAGTTCTGTAACAAGGTATCCGTCCCTAGTTAGATAGAATGTAAACTAGTTTTTAATTTCGTTTCATTCATACATTCAACAAAGGTACGGTTCTGGTTACTTGTCATATGTATGGAGAGTAGAGAGAAGCCCAAAGTAGTTATAGGAGAAGAAGAAAAAATCATGATGACACCCAGGTTTCAAGCTTGGGTAATGTGTGGATGGTACGGCACAGATTAGGATGCAGAAAGAACTTGAAGGGTTGGGGCAATGGGGGAAGGTTTCACCTAGGAGATGAGACTTAAGATAATGCTCTTATAAATGCAAATGGCTGCTGGGGCCAAGCGGACACGTTATATGTGAATTTGTTGTATGTAAGACAAGGTTTGTTGGGTCCTGAGACAAATTGGAGAGTAGGTACCCTACCTATAGGCATTTCAATGCATTCAAAAACACACTGTCCTTGTAATAGAAGCTTGTTTGAACAGAATTCATGGATTCAACATTCAACAAGTATAACTTTAGTGCTGGTGTTCTGGGCACTGAAGATATGGTAATAAGATTGATTTCCTGCTGTCATAGAGCTTATGGTCAGACGACAAAGAAACATGTACAGTATAATTCCATGAATCTACAAGTGCTATAAGCAAAAAGAGAAGCATTTAAGGGGAAACAGATTTATGGAGGTTTAGCCTACTTTAGATTGGCTGAGCCATGCGACAAGAAGAATAGAACCAAGATGGATGGAGGAAAGAGCAGTTTTGCAGACAGAGGGAATGAGGTGAGCAAATGTACTTAGGGACTCACAGCCAATATTAACCCGCAAATGAGTAGGCTGGTTTAATCTAGAACAATGATTCCCAACCTGTTGACGTGAGAATTATTGTAAGTTTATATACCTATGAGTGTTCTGAGCATTGACTGTAGATCAAATCAATGTATATTTACATATGTGTTTTACATTTTGCAAATATATGTATAAGCAATTGCAACAGTTAACTAAATTCATTTTGGGTTTTAGTTGATGAGAAGAATTACTGGAGAAAAGTTATTGCAGCTCAGGTTCTTACAATAGCCTGGTCAGGCCAGTTGGTAAAATCTGAGGGTATGTCTGAGGCAAGGCACCTGGGGGAAAGGACAGTTTACAGGACCTCATTCACCTTGAAAATAGGAAAGAGCCAAGAGACTAGAGGCAGATAGGTAGGCTTATTTATTCTCACAGCTTGGCTCAAAACCCAGCATTTTGTGTTTCCTCAAAGACGTTGGTCGTTAGGAGCCAGTGATTCTCCTCAAAGAAGAGCCCCGTGTTGGTGGCCTGTTTTACGTGGCGCTCCCAGGGCCTTTCTGATTTGGCCAGAGATATGGAAGAGTACTGGCTTGTGGGCTGATGTGATCTGCCACTGTGGTTGTGGCTTAGCCTTGCCTCAGGGAAGGCCTGCCAACAGAGAGGCCATGATGTGCTGTCTCTTCATGCCCTAAACTCAGGAAAAGAATTCATTTTTCTTCCGTTGCTTATGGTTCATCGCTATTGGGAAGACCTCTGTGAGCTGTCTGTATAGATGTGAAGGGAGTATGAGTGATTAGCAGGGAAGGAAAAATACTCAATTAAGGCATCTCAGTATCCCAACGGAGGAAGAGCATGTCAAACACCAAAACAATTGGTGCTCATTGTGTTGGGAATTAGAGAGAAAGAAGAGGGAGGGAGAGGGAGAGAGGGAGAGGGAGGGGGAGGGGATGGGGAAGGGAGGGGGAATGGGAGGGGAAGGGGAGAGGGAGGGGAGAAGGATGGGGAGAACAATCATACGTGAAATACACGATTCCCATACTTTTTTTTATTAACATCTTGCAATGTTGTGGTAGATTTATTATAATCGATGAAAGCACTTTTTAATAATTGTACTAATAGCTACAGTTTAACAGAAAAGTTCCTTGTTTGTGTTGTATAGCTCAATGGATTTTAGAAAAAATTTTATTCTATCACTACATATACAACCTAACATTTCCCCTTTTATCCGCATTATATATGTGTGTGTGTGTGTGTATGTGTGTGTGAGTGCTGTTAGTTATGTTCACAATGTTGTGCTACCATCACCACTGTCCATTACCAAAACATTTCCAATCATTCCATATAGAAACTCTGTACATTTTAAGCCTTACCTCTCTATTCCCTATTCCCACCCATTCCCCTAGTAATCTATATTCTATATTCTGACACTATGAATTTGCTTATTCTAGTTATTTCATATCAGTGAGATCGAACAATATCTGTCCTTTTGTGTCTGGCTTATTTCACTCAACATTACGTCTTTAAGGTTCTGTCATGTTGTTGCATGTATCAGAACTTCATTCCTTTTCACAGCTGTATAATATTCCATTGTATTCATATATCACCATTCATTGATTAATGGGATCTTGGGTTGCTTCCATCTTTTGACAGTTGTGAATAGTGCTGATATGAGCATCTGTTTGAGTCTGGATTTTTGGATATGTACCTAGAGGTGGGATTGCTGGATCATATGGTAGTTCTATATTTAACTTTGCTATCAGCAATGAATGATTTTTCTGCATCCTCCCCAACACTTAAATTTTTTTTTTAATAGTAGCCATTCTAGTGGGTGTGAAATAGTATCTCATTGTGGCTTTGATTTGTATTTCCCTAATAGCTACTGAAGACAAGCATCTTTTCATGTGCTTTTTAACTATTTGTATATCTTATTTGGAAAGGTGTTTATTCAAGTCTTGTGCATTTTTTAGTTGGATTACTTTTTGTTTTTAAGTTGAAGGATTTCTTTATATATTAGCTATGCTATTTCTTGAGTTGAGTCTGGAAACTCAAGAAATAGCTCAGAACAAAGTGTAAAATTACATAGAGCTAGAAAGTAAATTCAAATGACAAATACAGAAGTTGTAACATGAAAATAAAAGGAGTTCTGAAGGTAGGAAAAGAAACATTTGGAGAAGGAATAGGCTTCTTGAGACCAGAAAGAATTAGTGTCAGAATGCATGTCATGTTAGTGAAATCCTTGAATTCCAAGAATAAAGGCAAATCTTAAGGCTTTTGAGATTTGAAAACAGGTAATTTACAATGGGAGAGAATCAGTTAGCTTCAGACTTTTTTTTTTTAATCAACAACACTAGAAGTTAAAAGAGTGGAACAACATTTGTAGAATCCCGAGGGAAAAAGACTGAGGGGCAATAATTAATAACCAGAACAGTAGCGTTGGTTTGTCAGGGCAAAATGAACTTTTTCAGAAAGGCAGGCATTCAAAAAGTATTCTGCCCATGTACTTATCTGAGGAAAATGCTTGAAGAACTACTCTATCAAATGACAATTGATTCAGAACACAAATCCCTAGACAGGGAAGGGCAAAAAGGAGAGGAATGATGGGAGCAGTGACTCTTGCAGTGTATGTACTATTAAAATTAAACAGGCAATAATTATCTATCTAGGACTTTGTAATATAAATGCTAAGTAGGGATTCTTGAAATAGAAGAGAGAGATTCTTGAAAGAAAAACTTATTCATGACCTAGAACTAAAACTCCCATTTTGTTTTGGAATGTGGAGGCATGAGCAGGTAAAGATTCTTGGTGTATGGTGATGATATATATATATATATGTATATATGCATGTATATGAAACAAAATATATGTAAGGCAGTGGCTCACTGGTAGAATTCTCACCTGCCATGCCAGAGACCCGGGTTTGATTCCTGGTGCCTGCCCATGCAAAACAAAACAAAACAAAATATATGTAATATGAAATTATTTTATTTTGATCGAATGTATGATTAGTGATGACTCAGAGTAATATGGAGCCATAAGAAGATCTTTAAACTATAGTTGAACTTCTAAACTCACAGAAATCTGCATTTAGAAAAAGTAAGAAGGAAAAACAGATAGCATTTGAGATATAAGGAGTAAAATAAAGTGTATGTCACTTCACTAAATGTGGAAAGGCATAAAAAACAGACTGCCAGATGAGTTAAATTAAAAACGACAACGACCTATAGGACAGTACAACACAGTAAACCCTAATGTAGACTATGGACTATAGTTAATAATATAATAATACTGCTTTGTTTATTGTAACAAAGGTACCGCACTAATTTCAAGTGTTAGTGATAGGGAAAACTGCATGTGTGAAGAGGGTATATGGCAACTCTGTATTTTCTGCATGATTTTTCTGTAAACCCACAACTAATAAAAGCAACCCAAACCAAAAAAAGTTAAATCCAAGTGTATATTGTTTCAAAAAGTACTCCTGGCAGAGTAACAAATAATGGTTGAAAAATAAATGGATAGATGAAGGGTCTGGGCAAATGTAAATAAAAATAAAGTAGGAGTGGCAATTTTAATATCAGAAAGAGCAGAATTTATATTAATATATTATATGTATGCATGTAAATATAAATGTATGTATATAAGTGTTAGGTGTATGTTCATTTTTAAATAAGAGCAAAAAATTAAAATAAATAAAACTTTGAACATGCTGGACTTAGTAGGGTGGCAGTTATGAAGATATCTTTTTCCCTCCCACCACTGCCTTTCCAGTCTGTTTCTTTAGATCACCATTTTCCACTGCCAGATAGCTTCTACTCACTTTCCAGTATTAGAACAGTCTCATTGTTAAGTGTTAGGAATCAAGTCCAAATTTAAACAAAACTTTAATTTGTTACATCAGTATATTAAAGAAAAAATGATCTTATTATATTAAAAATTCTACAAAGGCATTTGATAACACTTCACAACCATTCGTAATCACTTTTCTAAATAAGCTAGGTAAGTAGGGAAGCTATTGAATAATGAGAAAGTAATTTACCAAAATTTTACAGTCAATATTATACTAAGTAGCATATTTCTGAAGCCATTTCCTTAAAAGTCAGGCACAGGTAAGAGATACTGACTCTTAACAGTGCAATTCAATATTTTTAGAGATTCTGTCTCATACAATAGATGTCTATGAAATAATTTTATAAATAGAAGAGTATAATTTATCTGTAATTGTGGCAGTCTCAAAAACCCATGAAAGCTTGGTAAAAAAATTACAAGTTTCGAGAAGAGAGTGTATAAAATAATTGAATGTAAGATAAATATAAACTGATAATTTTTCCTTTATATTGGCAATAACTAGAAATGGGGAGGAGAAAATATACTATTTATAATGCATGATATTTTAAACTTAATAAAATATTAAAAGATAAATAAAAGAACTGTGAAATCTTACTGAAGGACACAAAATAAGATCTAAACAGATGGCAGGTGATGCCAAGTTTCTGAATAGAAATGCTTAATATCATAGAAATGTAAATTCTTCCTAAAATAATATTTAAATTTAATGCAGTTCTAATCAGAATCCCAATGGGGTTTCTCTGGAGCCGAATAGAATAATTTAGAAATTCTCAATAGATATTAAAATTTACCATAAAGCCACTTTAGTGAAATTGGTATTAACAAAGTAGTGAGAGTAAAAATTCAGTCAATAGAATTAAGTCCAGGAATAGCCTTAAGTCTACAGAATTCCTTAATATATATGACAAATGTAGCATTTGATTCCTTGCAAATTGTTAGTTTATTATGATAGTTTATTTAATGAAAAGTATTGGTGTAACTAACTATTCATCTGAAAGAAACCACAGCCAGAGCCTTACCTCACACCAAAAACAAAATAAATTCCAGATGGTATCAAGGGTATTTGTTTGGCTTTGGGACCAGGGGGAGATCTTTATTGACAAGTACAAAATTCAAGGGATATGAAAAAAAGGTATATAATTAGATTACATGATAATTAAAAAAACAAATTTTTATGGTGAGACACTGTAAACAAAGCCTAAAGGCAGATATTAAGTTGGGAAACATATATGACAGATGCTGGATTAATAATATTGATTAGGTTAGGGAGTAATCAATGAGAAAATAGGAAATAATTTTACAACTTTTGAAAAGAAAAATCAGATTTATCTTTAATGATGGAGGTATGATTCAATGCTTCAGTCCCCTTAAAATGGGGAGTAGTAAACAGGCACCAGATGATGAATGGCCTTGCTCTGAGTTCAGTGAGGAGCCACTGGAAGGTTTCAAGCCTGGAAATGACATGAGATTTGCATTTTAGAAAAGAAAATTACTCTGCTTGCACAATAAGTAATGATAAGAGGGGGATGAGACCTGAGTTAGGAGATCAGGTAGAAGGTGAGAGATGATAAGCTAAGTGTTTTAGTTTCCTAGGCTGTTTAAGCAAATACCATGAAATGAATTGGGTTAAACATTGGGATTTATTCATTCAGAGGCCAGGAAAATGTCCAAATCTAGGCATCATCAAGGTGATGCTTTCTCCCCAAAGACCTATTGAATATGGGTGATAAAGCAGGGAAAGGATATATATATATATATTAAACTGGGTGAATACAAAGCTATTCACTGAAATTTGGATTAGGAGTGATTTTGTGTTGGAAAGAAGGAGAAGATAATGAGTTTTGAATATATTGAATTTTCGGGATCTGTAGAATTTCCAAAGAGATATATCCATTATATAATTGAAATTATAGGCCTGGAGCTCAGGAGACACCAAATATGTATAAAGGCATAGGAGTCTTCCACATGTGGTTTATAATTGAAATAATAGGGAGGAATGATACCACTTTGGGATAGTGTGTATCATGTGAAAAGCAGAAAAAAATCTGAGAATCTCAGGAACACAGTCCAAGGGGCCAGTCCTGCCGCCAAACACCAGGCAAGAGGAAGAATTGGAGAGTGTGATTCATTCAAAGCTGTTCTGTCCTGATCCCCGCCACCCCAACCTGGAGAATCTGCCTGCTATGATTAGTTCTGTCACTGTCACGTGGTGTAACTGTGAAAACCAGGGGATTCCCAAACAAAGCACCCTTTCCATTTCCAGTGCCACGATTAATAACACACACAATTAGTTTTATGCTGGACCAAAAGTGCACCTTACCTGGGTTTCAAATGTTACTTCTCTTTAGAATTATTCGTTTACTTGGCTATTTCCCCTAAACCCTTTCATAAATGAATTTTTCCAGGGGATGTGGAGTCTTTCTGTTAAGGAAAGGTCGGGTTACATCCTTCTTCCAGGGCAATGGATAGCCACTCAGTTTACATTTAAATAACCTATAGGGCTGCTGCAGTGTATTTTAAGAACAAAGAAGCCCTATTCCAAGGTAGTTAGTTGTTTCATTGCGATAGAGAAGTCACTGTCAACTTGCCAGTAGCAACTTCTGCTAAAGACAAAAAGCAAACAAACAAACTGGTTCTGCCTATCCAGGCATCCCACAACATTTGACTATTGATGGAGAGGAGTGAGGAGAGGGAAAGGGTACAGTTACAGGAGAAGAGGGATTACTAGAGCAAGATGCCCAGAAGGCCAGAGGCAATGCAACCAAAGCATGTGGAGAGGTTAGTCTGGATGGGAGAGTTGCCTCTCCCCGCTTCTGAAAGGGAAAGGTGGTTTCCATCCAGGTGAGCACATAGGCTTTTGGGCAGGAGATAAGCTAGTGTCCCTACATTTTCTCTGTGGAAAAGAAGTAAAGTCATTTGCAGAGTGGGAAGAGGTGGATTTCAGAGATTTGAGAAGAATGGGAGGGTTTGCCACTGCCATTGTGGAAGATAGGAGAGAGTGTTGACCTAGAATAAATAAGGTCTCCAGCCGGTATCTGGAGCCTCGCCTTTGAATTCACATGCCGCTTCTCTCAGTCTTGTGTGATTTTTCTCCATTAGCACCAGCAGCTTGAAGGCTGGCTATGGACACTGCCTAACTTCCCTGCTGTGACTCTGTCCCTTTTCTCCCACTTGAGGAAATATATTGGAATCCAAGTGAGTTAGAGAAATGGCACAAATGTATTCTTGACGTATTTTAAATAAGTATGTATTAATGTCAGGATTTGGGTATTAGAGCTGGTTTTGACCAAATTGGTGTGTTGAGACCTGCCGTTCAAGAAACTTCTTCATGTCTGGTCCATGGTCCCAGAACTCTGGACTTGTCCCTAATCCCAGATTTCAGATACTCATTTGATATGAACAACATTAGATTTTCTCTTACAATATGAAAGTCCGATTAGCCAAGTGGCTTTGTTTCTCTTTTCTGTTCTGTTTTAAAAATTATTAATCTTTTCAGATAACCCAGTCCTTCTTCTTGAGCAGTATTTTTTCTAAAAGTTGCTAGAATTTCAAATAAAGACCATTTCTGAGATTCATCATTTTAAATGTTTCACTATTTTGTTTTAAAATTATATTAAACATCTGGTGTAGTGTTTTTATTTCTGTTCATCATTTGGTATGTTAAATAGAATTGGTTCTGCATTTTTTTCCTTTTGATTGAAATATTTTTTATCATTTAGTATTTATTACTAACATATGAAAGCAAGGAGAAAGACAATAATTTTTAATAATTTTAAGCCCTAAGTGTGTTGGAAAGCAAAAATTCAGTAAAGAGGAGAACAAACAGTAGTTCATTTCCTCACGTTTCAATTTTATAAAGAGATTGGACTGTTTTGCCTGGTGTTCAAGGCCCTACATGATTTATCCCATCAGCCCTTTCAAAATTTATCTTACAGTTTTCCTCCCACTGCTGTACAGCTGGTGTTAGTTTAGCACCATTGCCCTGATCCAATAGAGATATTTCCAGTTCTCAGAACCTTGCACAAGATAGGTCTTATCAGGTCTAAACAGCCCTCAGTATTTTTCGTCTACCTTATATATATATATGCCTGCTCTGCATGTAAAGCACAGCTGATACTTTAGTGCTAACTTATTCAATTTAACAGAATACGTCTATATAGGACAAACTCATATAAACTTATTTATTCTCTTGGATGATTGCCCTATGGGATTCACAATGAAGGCATCCATCCCCTTCATGTGATACTATCCCACAGCAGGGAATATGCAAATCAGATAGTGATGGGAAAGTTACCCTGGAGTTAATGATAGTGTTTTCAATGACAGGTGAAGCTGTACAAATAAAGTGGAGAAATCTGTTTTGGAAAGTGTCTCATCTGTGAGAAGTTACGGGGTCCTAAAACACCATGATGATGTCAGAATTTACACTTGGTCCAATATTTTGGAAGCTTAAAGTTCAAGGAGATAAATGGTAGAAGATTAATCTAGAGAGGTAGATAAGGGCCAGACTAGAAAGGGCAACGAATGACAATTGTTAATAGAGAATATGGGCAAGAAAAACAGCGTGAATGGGCTTTCCTCTCCTTATTTTTGGAGTGTTTGGATCTCCTAGGGTTCATGGGCAATCTGTCCAAAACAGCTTATCTCTAGCCCAGTCCTCTACCAGAATGGCTTATAGATCATTTACTGTTGTAAATGCACCCCTAAGACTTCAGTGAGGTAATTAATTGTGCCATTTCATATACAGAGTAACTCGAGCCAAGAAATGATAGTATTGTGGCTTTTAAGATTCAGTTTTTCTTTCTTAGAGAAATTGTGGGTTTATAGAATAATCATGCATAAAATACAAGATTCTCATATACAACCTGTTTTAGTTCCAGCAAGCTGCTGGAATGCAATATACCAAAAACAGAACAGCTTTTAAAAAGGGAAATTTATTAAGTTGCAAGTTTGCAGTTCTAAGGCTTTGAAACTGCCCAAATTAAGGCAAGGCTATGAAAATGTCTAATCTAAGGCATCCAGGGAAAGATACTTTGGTTCAAGAAGGCTGATGATGTTCAGGGTTTCCTCTCTCAAGTGGAAAGACACATGGTGAACATGGTGATGTCTGCTAGCTTTCTCTTCAGGCTTCTTGATCCATGAAGCTCCCCTGTGGGCATTTTCCTTCTTTATCTCCAGAGATCTTTGGGTGCATGGGCTTTAAGCTTTTTCCAAAATGGTTCCCTCTTAATGGGCTCCAGTAAGCAAACCCACCCTAGAGTGGTGGAGGCACATCTCCATGGAAACCATCTAATCAAAAGTTACCACCTACAACTGGGTGGGTCACATCTCCATGAAAACAACCAAAAAGCTCCCGTCCAGCAATATTGGATGAGGATTAAAGAATATGCCTTTTCTAGGGTACACAACACATTCAAACTGGCACACCACCCTATTATTAACACTTTGCATTGGTGTGAGAGATTTGTTACAACTGATGAAAGCACGTTTTAGTCTTGTACTATTAATGATAGTCCATGTTTAACTTGGGTTCCCTGTTTGGGCAGTGCAAGTCCATGGATTTAAAAAAAATTTTTATTTGGTTACCATATATACAATCTAACATTTCCTCTTTTAACCACATTCAGATATGTATTTCAATGCTGTTAATTACATTCACAATGTTGTGTGACCTGCACCACCATCTATGAACAAAAGAGAATATATTTATTATAACGTGTGTCTTTTTAATAGAAATAATTTCTTAATAATGTATTTATTGTACCAAAAGGTATATGGCCCAGAGATATGAGAAATTCACTATTGATGAGATCCTGTAGTTGTTAGTTCTTTATTTAAAGTAGTGAAATCATGTGGCTTTACTTCTAGGGAAATATGGTCTGTACCTAAACTCTCAGTTTCTTTAACAAAAACAGAGGGGTTCTTAGATTCAACACATTCATGCAATTTTAGAATTTATGAAAGATGATGTATGACCCTTGAAAATAGACAAGAGTACAGATACTGTAGGGCTTCTCCCCACCCCTCACCCCCCCGCAAAGCTTTGAACAACTGGCAAGAATTGACAGAAACATTTTTCTCAGGGCTCAAAAAACAGTTAAAATATTGTAGCAGTAGGGCAAACATGGAATCCAGTAAAAGACTTCTTAAAAGTAGTAGGATCTCCTGCTCCTACTATCCTTCCCTACCTCTGAGCCAGGCTGCGCTCCCAGTATGGATTCCTGGTCCCCATTCCAGAATGAGCAGATGGCCCTTGTGGACATGCTGGGAGCATGTATGTCTGGTCTAATCTTTCTGGTGGTGGCCTGAGGGACTTGCCATAACAGAACTTGTCCTGTATGTAGATGACAGCTCAGAGAGCTCTCCTACAGCCTGCTGTGGGAAAGTAGTCAAGTTGTGCTGCCTGAGACAAGGGGTTGCTGACTGTAGGACATACAGTACAGTACCTGGGACTGGAGGAAACTGTTTCCTAGAGAAGAAGGGACATTTGTAACTGTGAAAATGGGGGACTTCCTCAGGCCATACGTTCATGTTGCAGACT